>NC_133776.1:84383587-84691622 GCF_003597395.2 Chelonoidis abingdonii
AGTATCCTGGCTCCTGATTGGTCCTCTGGTCAGGAGACAGCCAGGCTACTGAACTTGTTAACCCTTTATAGTCAAGGGTTAGATTCTAATGCCACTGCCCCCCAAGTGGGCACAGGGTGAGACTGCAAGGAAGCCCTGTGTTGCAGTATGACTACAGCTATTGATTGTCTTTATCTGCCCTGTCCAGCTGCTACTATTGCATCCTATAGAGGAAGTTGCATACTCCAGTAGGACTAAAGAAGCACATAGGTGCTGGAACTAGAGGTGCTGGGGATGCTGCCACACCTCCTGGCTTGAAGTGGTTTCCATCATAAACAGGGTTTACAGTTTGGTTCAATGGCTCTCAGCACCGCCATTATACAAATTGTTCCAGCACTCCTGTACACACTCCTGTATTTTCTTTTCTGCTCTGAACAATTGCATTGTCCCTGCCATTAATTGAACTGCCTTGTAGCTGAAACCTTACAGCATTGTTGCTTTGGATGAAGCACAGTGCCCAGTGAGCATAGCAAAGGGAACTATTCTTCAGATGTGTCACACAGTAGAAAGGGAGCTAAAGGAAGTCACATGACCCATTGCAAGCCCCTCCTCCTGCTCCCCCTTTGTTAAAGGACAACTGCAAAGCTAATGAGAACAAGGGTGGTACTGCCAGTGACTCACTAATTCCGGCAACAACCAGCTGCCACCCGGTTGTGGAGATAGGAGTGGGTGGATGTGGAGGTGACTCAAAGCTGACGGGGAGAGTGAGCAGCTCAGGCTGAAGCTCCCAACATGGTGAGCTTGGGGGAATGAGGTTTAAATCACAATCTATAAAACTGCTGCCTTGGAAATGTTAAAGCTGAAATGTGTTTGCAAAATAGAGTCTGTCTTTGCCCTTTTAGACACATTGGTCTATGTATTAGTGCCTGTGCCTGAGACAGGGAAATTTGTTTGTACCTAGCTCATGACCACACAGATGCTTGCAATCCTGTTTTGGCAGCTTATAAGGGATGTGCTTGTTGTACACAGGGCCGTCCTTAGCCATAGGCAGAACAGGCAGCCACCTAGGGCACCACTAGGTCTGGGGGCACCACTCTGCTGGGAGCCTGGACAGACATACCTGGCAGGGGAGATACCATGATCACGGGAAGCAGTGGAGCATGTAAGAGCAGGGCTGCAGGGTCCTAGAGAGAGCAGAATGCAGCACAGTCTGAGGGAGGGGATTGGCTGCTGAGGTCTCTGGGAAGGGGTGGGGGAAGGAAATCACCTGTGAGTGTGACTCTTTCCCCCTGCGTGAAGTGAGGCAAGTCGGTGGCTTTGGCACCGGTATCCTTTGTTGTCTACCATAACGTCCATTCTTCTCCCCTCTGCCTCACGGACCACCCCCCTTTCTCCCTCCCCCCACACGGAGCACCCCTCTCTCTCCCCTCCCCTCTGTCAGGGATGGGTTGGATGAGGTGCTGGGAGGGGGTTGTCTGGCTGCCTGCTGAGGAATGAAAGTGAAAGTAACTCACTTCCTCCGCAGGCAGCCAGGATTGGAATGGTCACACAGGGCTGGGCTGGGGATAGCCAGATAGCATGTGCGAAAAATCAGAACAGGGAGTTGGGGTAGGGTGAGCAGATGTCCCAGTTTTATAGGGACAGCCCCAATTTTGGGGCCTTTTTCTTATATAGGTTCCTATTCCCCCCCACTCCCCATCCTGATTTTTCACACTTGCTGTCTGGTCACCCTAGGTGAGGGTAACTGGTGCCTATATAAGACAAAGCCCCAAATACTGGAACTGGCCCTATAAAATCAGGACATCTGGATCTGGTCACCCTAGCTAGGGAGCGTGTCTCTCCCCAGGGCTGGCAGTGATCCATCTCATCCAGGGGGAGCTGCACAGGGCAGGGTGAGCTGCTGTGGCTCCATCAGTGCCCCGTCCCTGAGATCAGATGCTGTGCTAACTTCACCATGGTCCATTGGCCTGGCGGTGGTGCCCATTGGCGTGTGATCGGACCTGAGGGTTTGCTGCTGCTGTTACCACTGCTGCACCTCAAGAGGTGGATTTTGGTTCTGCAGTTTTCCACCTATCTCTCCTCTACTGCCAGCTGCTGGACGCAGGCTGGGGCGGTGGCCAAGCATGGAACAGCAGTGCTGTGTTAACCATTTTAGATTGTCCATTTAACAAATTTGTTTGCCAAAAATGCTTGCTAACCAATCTCTGAATTAAATTTCAATTTTTTTTTAAAAAAATCATGTATCTAGCCAAAACAAAAATTAAGTTAGTTGAACAATGTATTTGTTGACAGTTTGATATGGGGGAAGGGTGGGCCATTTTCATCAGAAGAAACAAAGAATGTTACTGCTTTCCTTATACCCTGTTACAGCTAAATAGAGCCCTCCAACAATTGTAATATGCTCATTTCCTTACTAGTGTATAGAGCAGGGGTCAGCAACCTATGGCACATGTGCCAAAGGTGGCACGCGAGCTGATTTTTGATGGCATGCAGCGGTGGGCTGAGCTGCTCAGTCTGCCAGTGCTGTGGGGTTCCGGCTGCTGCCTCATTGCCATCCGGGGTCCTGGCCGCCAGCCCCACTCAGCACCCACTGATGGCCTGGGGACCCCTAAGGAATCCCAGGCTGGCAGCAGGCTGAGAAGACCAGCGGCTGAGACCCCAGCTGAGCCACTCAACCTGCTGTCGGCTTTGGGTTCCATTCACTCAGCTGATAGGCGGGCTGAGCAGGACTAAATTCAATGAAATAGGAAAGCAAGAGCAACTAATGACAAAGTGCAAGAACCTAGACCAGTGGTCCCAACCTTTTTCTTCTGGCGAGTGCCAGACAAAGGACCGTGGTGGCGGACGAGCATCCGCTGAAATGCTGCTGAAATTTGGCGGCATTTCGGTGGCGACACCTCTGGATGACACTGCTTTCGGCGGCAAACAGTGTCATCCAGAAGCGTCAGCACCAAAATGCCGCCAAAATTCAGCAGATGCTGAATTTCAGCAGATGCTCGTCCTCTGGCCAGTACACGGGTGTACTGAGAGGCCCCTGCAGGCGCCATGGCGTCTGCTGGCACTATGTTGGAGACCCCTGACCTAGAGAGCCTCCTGAAGCACGGTGATCGTTTTGATTTAAATGGACTTGAACTGTACGAAGAATTAAGTTGTTGCCACATGCAAAATCGATAATGGAGATTGTACAGTTTATTCATACCAGCAAACTTGTTGACATATATCCTAATATGTATATTGCCACTCGTATTCTACTGACAATTCCTGTAAACAGTATCTTCAGGAGAACGGAGTTTCTCAAAACTAAAGCTCTTTAAAAACTATCTCCGCTCTACAAGGAGTCAGGAACACTTGACTGGTCTTGTTGTTCTTTCAATTGAACAAGACATCACTTTGTCTTTGTCATACAATGACATTATCACTGATTTTGCAGCCAAAAAAGCCAGAAAGATTGCTTTTAATTAAAAACAAATCCTTGTTTCAAAACCTCTTAATATAAATTTCCAGTAAAACTGCTGATAAATTTTAAAAAATATATTATTTGCATCATTCTGTCAAATCAGAATTTTTTCTATAGTGCTACTTCTTTAGTGCTAGTCCATCAACATTACAGTGTGCTTAATTAAGTTAAACTGGTTTTAATAACATGCATGTGGCAAGTTTTCCAATACTGTAAGCTTATGTTTGTGTTAAGAGCAAGACAGGCACAGGGACACCAGTATAATAATCCTGCCTAGGGCACCATAAATCCTAAGGACGGCCCTGGTTGTACAGTACCTTCAGGAACCTATATTTCTTTTGCGACTCCTCTGTCTTCATCAGAAAGGTGCCTGTAAATAAATGCATGTCCCAGTAATAGTCTCCATTTCTCCTCTAGTTTGTATTACTCCTTATTACATACATCAATAATGCTGACTGTTCACACTTACATAACCCTTGTCATCCAAAGAGCTCAAAGAACTTTTTGGAGGAATGTAAGATCATTATCCTCATTTTATAGATGGAAAAATTAAGGCACAGAGAGGTTAAGTGTCTTGTGTAAGGTTGCAGAATGAGCCAGTGCCAGAGTCAGGACTAGAAGAGAGGTCTCCTGGCTCCCAATCTTGTGCTCTGACTACTTAACCACACTACTGATCATCCACTGTATCTCAACTAGAAAATACTTCCAATCTCACCCTAATTATCAGGAGATCTGGACACCATTTCTTGTCCCTACCCCCTACACACAATGAAAATGATTCCATCCCAAACCTTTGGGGAAAACAAAACCAACAACAGGGACCCTTGTTTCATCCCTCTGATCCTAAATATCAACCTTTCTATGACCTACAAAGCCACCAGAGGACTATCTCAGACTCTTGCTACCTGCCAAGTTGTGTCCAGACAGAGTAAACTTAGCAGAAATCCTACTCTATGGTCCTACTTATATAGTGTATGTTGCTATGTACTAATATCTATAGGGGAGCTATGCCAAGCTAGTCTCCAGCTAGAAGCCAATCTTTCTGTATGCTACAGGTGCTACAGGTCACCCTCTTATGTCCAGAAAGTCAGGTTACTCATGCTACGCACACGATCACCAGAGGGGAGTAAAAATAATACCCATATCTTCCATGATACATTGAATGTGCAAAGAAATAAATTCTACCTATCCAACCCCACCATTAAAATCTTCTCACCACAGAGACCTCAGGGAATACTGAGAATCCGTCTTCCTTGCTGATAATCACATGTGCTTACTAAACAAAAACAGACAAGGTAAAATAATTACAGTTAAAAATAGTCTAGTCACATGATGAGGTTTTATTTTCTCCTCACATCCCAAACACCATCTGTATGCCCTTAAAAAAAAGGAACATGCAGCCTAAAGCAGCTCATACTTATTTATATTTAATTTTTTTAAGGAAACTTGTCAAGTTAAAAAAATGGTTTAAAAATATTCTTTGCACAGACTGTACAATTTCAGATACTAAAAAAGAAATATTTTTAAAAAATCTGATTACTGTTAGCCAGCTGTTGTTTACTTTCTACAGCACTTTAATGGTCTAGTTTCATTTTTGTTCCTAGTCTGTTTCCATACACTTGTACAATGCTGTTGAGTTTGGGTTGCAAACTTTGCATGCAGGAGGATGTTTACATTTAAAAAAATACTCTCCTTTGTATTGATTATTATTAATTTCATGATACAACTTCTATTTGTATTACAAAACCTAGGTATAAGGGCTGAATTTGTTCAAAAACCCAGACCAGGAACCTTCTTCAGTGTTTGAACCTCATCTCGACTAGAAGTCAAGTATCATTCGTCCTTCCCTTAGCTCAGCTGGAGTTGGTGTGCAGAGGGGAAGCGCAAAAGGGATACAGCTTTTCCATTGCATGATGCCACCAAGCCATCAGTTGTTTTTCTGTAATTTACAATTAACCCGTAGAACTCTCTGCTGCAAGATATTTATTTATTCAAATTTGTTTACTACACTTATCGCAGGACGTAAGCACATTCTAAAACATACGAGTCAATGGCATACGAGTCAATGTAATATCCACCAAATTGTATAAAGAGTTAAACCTCACATTAGCTCTTACAACCACTCCCCAGGTTTTGTTATAGAAATGAGCCACTGGATGTAGAAACAGATACACTGTAATATCTGAGCATGAGGATGCAACATGTCTAAAATTCTCCATTGTAAACACAGAGGCACCACCAGCAGCTGGTCTCAAAGTTTGGTAGGATCTTCACATGATCACACTGGTAATGACAGTAGGAAACATTACACTAACACTTGCTAAACCAGATGACCTAATGAGAGAATACGAAGCTACATTTCATGGATTAGAGCTGTTTCCTGAGGAGTACAAGAACAAAGTGAGTACAACTGTGGATATCATAGTACGCATTCCATGGACAATGCCAGTTGTTCTGTGAGACCAAATGATGAAAAATATTTTGAGAATGGAAAAGTTAATGATAATTACTAAGGTATATATTCCTATAGAGCAGACAAACTCCATGATAGTAGTGGTGAAACCATGGCACAGGAGAGTTGTGACTGTAGCTCGATCTATGAGACATGAACAAGAGAATCAAGCAAGAATATTACCAGGTACATCCCTGATACAGTAACAAGTAAATTGGCTAACGTGCAGTGTATACCAGGATCTGAATACTGGAAAATAAATATAGGTAGAAATGTCAGTGCTTACTACATTTAATACCCAACATGGAACAGCATAAACATATGCCAGGATACATGAAGTTGTAGCCATTGCAGATGATATGCTGGTGTTTGGAGCACTATGGAACAAACTCTCAAGCTGGTATAAAGGCAACACAAATTAGTGCATATGGAGTCTTTACACTTTCCTCTGAAGCATCTAATACTGTCCAGAGTTGGAGACAGGATGCCAGTCTCAAAGAACTATTGATCTCTAGTGACACAGCAGTTCCTGTGACCCTAGGCCAGCCTGAGGTCTCTTTGCTTTTGCACATCACATATGGGGACTTCAGTGGAAGCATTCATAAACAGAGGAACATCTTTGTTTCCTGACTTTCAGGTCTTTGCACACAGGTTCCTTTCTCTCAGCACCATGAGTACTGCATGATGACCTGTCCAAATTCCAGGAATTCTGTGCCATACACAATCCACTTAGTCCCTGGAGGAGATTCTTTTATTCTGCTGCTCAGGAGTATAATTATTGTTCAGGGATCCACATCAACAGACAAAGCCAATTCTTCTCATTTCCACAGGCAATGCAATGGAAAATAAATCACTGTAATAAGTCTTTCAACAGGTGCTCTCAGTGCTCGGAGACCTGCTATCACCTTGGGGCATGCCAGCTGGCAATGAGAAAGCCACTTTGCTGAGTTTGGATTGAGTTGTGTGAGTGTGAATAGCTGGGATTCCCTGTTGCCTCGCTCAGTGACAGGATTGTCTGCTGAAAAGGCAGTAGTGGGTGCCAGCTGGAACTTTTCGCTTTTTGTGTCACTTATTCATCAGGCAAATCCAAATGCTTTCAGCAATCCCAGAAAGGCACTCTGGCATGTCCTGAAATCTCATTGCATCTCTTTCCAGCAATATGTTTGCAAATTAGTTAGCGGTTGGTTGTTTATATTAGGCTCAGTATATACATTGCACTGATCCAGAACCACAAGAAGGTGAACTTTTCCACTTGTATTCCCCAGGACTACCTAGGCCTTCCAACAAATCTTTGCTGCATCCTTCCAATCAGTTACTTGACCCAAGTTATATTGCACCATGATGGAATTTTGTGTTATACCCAACAAACAGAAGTGGTGAGTTTTGCCTAAAACCCAGTTTGGGAGCTACCGCTACCTAAGAGCAGCAAAGGGATTGAATCATAAGGAATGCCATGTTTGTACGAATGTTCCCCACTCCTTTCTCTTTAGAGTATCCTCACCAAGCAGTCATCCAGCTGATGCTGATGTTAAGCTGCCTGATGTGACTCAAGAGCACAAGTGCCTACCTCAGGGCAGATTGTTAGGAAGCAAGGGGAGGGATAGCTTAGTGGTTTGAGCATTGGCCTGCAAAACCCAGGGTTGTGAGCTCAATCCTTGAGGGGTCCATTTGGGGATTGGTCCTGCTTTGAGCAGAGGGTTGGACTAGATCATATACTGAGGGCCCTTCCAACCCTAATAATCTATGATCTAAGGCATAAACCCCAAATTGGTTGTGAGTTCTGAACTTAGATTTCACCAACCAATTATCAAGTGTAGACTCCTCAGGCACTGTAACAGCTTTAACATGGAGTCACAGACAGTCCCTTCAGGCACTCCAATCTATCTCACCACTCAGGTTAGCACACCTTTGTGATAGATGGTCCCTTACCCCAAGAATTACAGCAATGTTCAGGTTACTCCTAGTTCCAATAGCCGACTCGCTTACCCCAGGTCAATTGTACTTGAGATTTCAAACCAAAAACATTTGTAGCTAATCCTATAATAAACTACATAAAGATTTATTAAATAGGAAAAGAGAACGAGAGTTATTTACAAGGTTAAAGCAGGTAAACATATACACAAATGAGTTACAATCTTAAGTTTCAAAAAGTAATAGAAGCTTCTATAATAAGCAAGATCTGTATCTCCTTTAGGGCTAACCCAGGCTACCGGAGAACTCTTGCTTATGCCTAGCAAACCTTGTCCCCAGAGTCCAAACAGCATAGGGATACCCCTTTTTGTAAGGGGCTTTTACCCCCCCGCCCCTTTTCACTTTTGCTCTGAGCTGCAAATTCAGCTAAGAACAGGAATCATTTACATGACTCATCTTTGTGACAGGGAAGGCAGAACAACCAACATCTACTGTCTTCTTTAACGTCCCACCACTTTTCCTGTTGGACAAGACATAACACTTTTGGTTGGAGATCACCATTTCACACTAGTTAATGTCTCTCTCCTATCTGGTGATTTGCACAGTCACAGAGACTCACAGTACAAGTGCTCATAATTTACCTTACAATAAGGGATATAGATGTTATAAGTGAGATTAATGCATGTAACGGCAATAAAGTCTCAACACTGAGCACATTCTTATAATTCTAATACCTATTTTAACAATACTAATGCATAGATGAGCCAGACTGATTCCATCTATGTATTTGTCAGAGTTCCATTGAGACATGGGGTCTTTGGCATGAGCTAACACCTGGCCTGCTGGAGTCACTGTTGATATTTCCCAAAGGAAGATCCCCCTTCCCCTCAAATTCAATTCTCTGCTAAGGACTCCTGCATATTCTGCATGCATGGAAATCTTACCAGGCCATCTCATCTCTTCTAGGGACATGTGTGGTACTACTCTTAATCTGTCTTACGAAGTCAACTGATGTTATTGGGGTTTGTGTGTTGGAGCAGCCAGTGCATGTGCACTCACAGAGAGAGAGATAGGTGGCACTTACTACTGTGTTTAATTCCTCCGCCGTTAGTTCCCAGGCACTATGACATACGTACTCTAGGCATCTTCCTACTCCATACCCCAACTTTAGGGTCAAATGCTCCACACCCCTCCATTCTTGTGTAAGATCTGAGTAAGTAGGTTTGTGTGGGGGGATCTAACCAGAGCTAGGGTGGAAAGTATCTTCTGCCCTAACCTGGTGTCTTGCGCATGATTAGGTATGTGCCCTACTGTTGTTATATTGGCTCGTGGCTGTAGTAGTATCAGAGGCCTGTAAAGGGATGGTTTAGGGCCAGAGATCTGTTTAGTGGTGGATCCACTTGCTACTTCCTCATCATACTTCCTAACATCACTTTTTCAGAGAATCCTCAGTGGCCTTTCCCTGTGCTCTCCATACTCAAAACTCAGTAGACATGGATGGAGTCATGGATGGGACAGGAAATTAAAAGGGAAAAAGTATCCAGAACAAGACTCCTCTTTTTTTTTTTTTTGAAGGAGGAGCTAGGGAGAAGGGTCTGGAAAGGGGTCTCAAAAATATTTTACATACAAAAGCCCCCTCCTGCGACGAGACTTGATGTATCAAATGCCAGCTCCAAATTCCACTGATGATCCATGAAGTAGTACGGAATCCAGTCATAATTTCATTGGTGATACTGGAGGCAGAATGGAATCTATATCCCTCTTCAATAACTGTGCAAAGGTAATAGGGACAAAAAAAGTAGTAACTGCTGGCGTACGTCACTAACATGAGCAGATAGCTTTCTTGAGGAAGAGGCTGCTATTTTTAGTCAATTGTCAGAGAAGAACCGCACTTTAGCATATGCCTGGAACTTGACAGACCTACCAAGAGTTGATATTATAAGCTATAGATGGCTCATTAAACTTTTGCACCAAGACTATAGTAGTTTTGGTTTGGGTTGGATTTTTTTCATAAGATTTATTTATCTTTCAAAGCAGGAGCGGATGCACGGGTTGGTCACTGCATAATGAAAACTTTGTTTTATTTGTATTTGTGCATCGGTCAGCAGAGTTAATATCTAAAAGTGGTTTATAAAAAGAATTGTCCTGATGCTTAGAACTTAGTCTGCATTTGAAGTGCCAATGTTAGTGGATGATAAGATAAATCCTTAGACAAAGGAAAGAAAACAGGTTCCTTTTAACATTTCCTGCTAGGGCTTCCTTTTCTTGCAAACCTTCAAAAGACAAGGTTTTGTTATTACGGCTTTTGATAACGTTTCAGATCCAGGTTCAGAAATCTCAGTAACAATCTTTATTGCCATCCAGTCCATGACCTGCCCTTCCTGTTTTCCAAAAACAAAATGTTATGTTTATTTTGATAAAAGGGATATCCTGTTTTAAGGCTTTTATAAAGAGAGACACACACACAGACTGGGGCCTCAAATACTATTTCCTGTGCCCTAAATGAAATAAAGAAACTGTTCTAAACAAAGAAGGAAATATGGCAGAAGAAAAACATTTGAGAGTTAAGATCAATGAAGTTCCTGAAGAATGAATATTACATAGATGATTATGGCTATTCTTTTAAAGGGAAGGTTATAAATATTATATATGAGAGCCCCTTTTCTGTATTAGACCTGGACTACTATTATTATTTTTTATCACAGTAGCACCTAGGAGCCTCAGTCATGGACAGGGACCTCATTATGCTAGGTGCTGCACAAACACAGAACAAAAACACAGTCCCAGATCCAAACAGCTGATATAATTTAGGACCACTTAAATAAATATTGAAAATGTTCTTGTCCCTAATGGTGATCCTCTTGGATAGGCTTTTTTCTCATCATCAGAAACATTAACTTTGTAAAACCTATTTATTTATTTTGGAAGTTTTAACAGGTTTACAAGTCGTTATCACACATTATCACAAATAACCTTACAACAGAAAGCTTTTTTTAAGAGGAACATTCAATGATAGGATCATCAGGTTATTTAACAGGGTGGTACTAACTTACAGTGTGTGCCTCTTTACACTACCCATAACATGCCGTTTCTGGTGATTTTATTAAATAGTGAGAACTCTCTGAATGCACATCTATATCGGATCACGTTATATCGAGGTAGAGGTTTATTTAATAAATCAGGCATGTCTATCACATGTTAATTTTCAAAAAAGTTGGGTGGGTGTGCTAGTTTGAGTTATTTGCTGGCGGTATACTTTGAGTATTGAATCAATGGATTTTTTTTTTTTTGGTAGATTTGTCAGATGTCATTTGTTGTTAATAGCCAAAGTAATCTCCATAATAGTCGATATCTAAGAGCTTTTGAATGAAGGGCTATAATTGACCCTGAGAACAGGATAGAGAGGTTAAAAGAACAGTTCTCTCAAAAGTGATTTGTTAAAAATGGCTTTGTGGGGTGCTAACTTTGTCTCTGAATGTTTCCTGTATTAATTGTGCTCAGTTTCCCCCCTAAAAAATTTTTTTCTGACCAAGAGCCCTGCAAACTCAGCTCAGGCCCACAGAGTAAAGTTGGGTCCTTTTCTGTTCACTCCAATATCACCAGCAATAGAGATTCTGCAGGAAAAATAAGGACCTTAGCTGCACCTATGCAATCCCATCATCTTCAGATTAGGTCCTCATTGTCACTTCAGAAGCCCCATTGCTTTGTGAACATTTGCACAGGTGTGACTGACGAACTTAAAAAACAATTTGGATGGTAATATCCAAGAAGGAACAGACTCTGGCTCCCTCTCCCTCAGCTAAATTGGCTCTGCAAGACTAGGACAAAAAACATCAAACCATAATTTTTATTTTATTTTATTTTTGAGTGACTAAAATCAGTAGGTATGATCCTGAACTCACATGAGGAGCAGATCTGGTAGAGATTCATTTTTCAGATTGGAATCGTTATGTATCATTTGTATTACAGTAGCTTCCTGAGGCCCCATTCAGAATCAGGCCTCCACTGTCCTGGGAGTTGTTCACACGTAAAATAAAAGAGAGTGTAACAAGTAGGAGAAGGAGAAACAGAGTATGATGGCAGGAACACATGGCTGCACATATTAGAGGCCTATATGGTATGGGGGCTTCCAATCTTTGTATTTAATAAATAAAGTAAGTGATTAATAATCTCCAAGAACTACATTTTATGGATTCAGCCTAGTTGCTGAGAACAGTAGCTGGCTGCAGTGTTGGGAATCTGCTAAGGCCTATGTTCCCAGTGTTCAAGAAGGAGCCCAGTATGTCAGATGATGGGAAGCTGGACTACAAGAAAGAGCCCGTGGGGGTCACAAAAGAGCTCATTTACTCACTCAAAGGGAATATGTTCTAAATCAAAGCAGGCCTGTTTACTTGGGCATCTGAATTGCAGCACTGAACTGATGCTAAGATATTCATAATCCATTTTTAATAATGTTCAATGATAGATCATTATGGATGGAGCTTCTGTGGGATTGGACCTAGCTCTCCCCTCCAGAGAGAGAGAGATGTTAGCATTCTTCTGACCCCACACTAGCTCAGGAAATTTCTCATGATAGCTGAAAGCACAGACTACCTACAAAGAGAGGATAAGAGGAGACATTACACGGCAATTCCTCATTAACTGAAACAGTCTAGTCTGAGAAACAACAAAGGTCAAAAAATCCAGTCATTTGCAATGTGTTAGGAATGAAAACTCTACAGACATGACCCTTCATACAGTGTCAATCCATCCAGCCTGTTTAAATCACAAACAGGCATCAAAGAAGCTCTCCAGTCCAGGCTGGCTTGCTGTACGGATTTGGAATGCTGTTACTAGTGAAGGAATGACATTAGGATATGTTATCTCAAAATTAAACTATTCTGGACTGCAATGTGCTAGATTTCCCAGAAATTCCAAATAACAAGGCCATTAGCTGATGTTCACAGCCGGGTCCTGAGAAGCCCTGCACAGAGAAATAGCTAGGGCATCAATCAGCTGGGAATGGGAGAAGCTTGAATAGTTGCTAGTGTAAAGTAGTGTTGATCTAGTCTAAAGCACATAATAAATCATATAGCAAGGAGCATTGGCTAGTGGAATCAGAGCTCATGGGTTCAATTCCTGGCTCTGTCACAGATTCACTCTGTGCCCTCGGCCAATTCAGTGGGCCCATCTGCAAAATGACACTAAGCTCTATGTCACAAGGGTGTTGTGAGGTTTAATTTACTCATGACTGAAAAGCGCTTTGGACATTTTTGGATCTAAGACAATATGGAGGTGTAAAAGTATTAATGTTTATTGTGTATTTACTCTTTGGAGACGGAAAATATACGCATACGATCTTCTCCATAGGTTCGCAAAGTACTTTGAGATGCTTGGATTTACGGTGCTATATGACTGCAATGTATTAGCATTGTCACTCACATAGTTAACTCTTTGGAGACTGCAGACACACATACATATCCTTCCACACAGATATGCGGCTGCCCACCTACAAAGTACCAGCATTTTGATGCTATGTGAGCATCATAGCAAAAGAATTACATGGTTGTTTTAACACCCGCTGGGCAATTAACTGCATACATGTTCTAGTTTCTATAATTCCCACCAAAGGCTAAAACCCTTAAACCGTCAAGAGCATATCTGGAAAGTTAGCAGTAGGACACCAGAGGTCTCCACTGTGACCTCCAAGCTTGTTTTAGGCTGTGCTGGTTTACGGATAACCAGCTTTTAACACTATACCCATTTTGAGTTGTGATGACTTCTCACTCTCAAACTCGGAATGGAAGTTTTTAATCCCCCTCTGCACTGCACTTTCTCTCTTAAGATTTATGACTCACTGCTAAGTGGTGTCACTGAGGGCGTCTCATGAACTGCGACAACCACGTGCTGCAAATGGCCCTTTCAACCCTGCAGGCTGTGTGGAACTAACGGCACTGGTACAATAATTCTGTTTACTTGGCAATATTCATGAGATTTCCTGCATGAAACTGATGGCTATTGAGAAACGCCTGCCACAGCAACATCAAGTGCTGTTTAGTTACACAATGCCTTTGATATCCTGCCACATTGGCAAGAGCCATATCGTGCTGGTTACAGAGCTGAAATGTATCTCTGTGCTACTTGGCAGGGGACTGAGCCTGACTTGGGGTTATAACATCTAATTTTAAGCCCTTCTGTGGCAAAGAAGCATCAGAGCAGACACACACACCAAGAGAGAAAGAACTTACTGAAAAGCCACTTTGTGCCCCCTAACTGCTGTGATTTATAAACAGCACCTTCTTAAACCTACTCTCAGATGCTGAACTACGGGCCACATTTGGAAATTAATTAAAGAGAATGTAAACTGATGGAATTTACTCCTTCATCTAGCATTCTGTCCATGTAAACTATATTAGTTTTAGACTTTCTTGCACTAAGACTTGAGCTACACTTGGCAATATAGGTATGTTGGTCAGGGATGTGAAAAAACCACACCCCTGACTGACACAGAGATGCCTACTTAACCCCCAGCCTAGGATTATTTACATTGATGGAACAAGGCTTCTGTCGACATAGCTACCATCATTTGGGGAGGTAGTGTGGTGTTCCCATACTGACTGAAAAACCACTTCTGTAGGTGTAGGCTGTGCCTGCACTATACAGTTATGCTGACATAGCTATGCTGACATAGCTAGGCCAATATAGTCTCTGTAGCATAGACATGCCTTCAGGTAGAACTTCTCAGACTCCCAGAAACCACATCACCTTCAAATTCAGCCCACTGAGTCAAACTGGAGTCTAAACTGGCATATTTTACATACTGAGGGGGAACAGAAGAAGGTGTAAGCCATACCATTTAGACTTACCCATGAATTTCATTCCTACATCTTAAGTGGATAAGAACATAACATACTGTGATAAGCATCTGTCTCAAATCTGGACCTTAGCGTCCAAAATCTGGGTGCTTTCTATGAACTCCCCCAAGCTTTTACCAGCTTGGATCTTATCTCGCTGCCACCATCCGAAGTTTTTCCAGGGTTTCGGCCCCCTCTCGGGTTCCCCAACCTTTCCTTGGGGGACCCCCTCTCTGGTCTCCCCAACTTCCCCTGGAGAGACCCCCAAGACCCAGAAGTCTGAGTCTTAACGGCAAGGGAAATACCTTCCTTCCCTTCCCCCTCCCTCTCTGGGCAACCTGAGGGAGTTGATGTAATCTCTTTACATCACAATACCAAGAAAACCTGTCTCCGTCTTCACAAAGAGACAACCTTAAGCACAAGGGAACAGAGCTGATTCTTTCTCTCTTTCCCCGTAGCTTTTTTTCCCGCCCTGGGACAATAGGAGAATTCAACACAGAATGTAATGTTTCCCCTCCCCCTGTCTTCCCTTGAGAGAAGACAGTATACCTGGTACAGAAATTTCTATCCCCTCGCCTAACTAGGAAAAGAAATTCAACCAGTTCCAAAAAAAAAAAAAACTTTATATAAAAAGAAAGAAATTACATAGACTATAAACTAAACTCTGCATTAAGAGATCAATACAGGGATATTGCTTATAAGAAAATATGAATAAACAGTCTGATTCAAAAAATAGCCAATTTAAACCAGTCCAGCAATTACACACATGTAAATACAACTTACAATATCAACCTATTGCTTTCCTTTTGTACCTCACACTTGGTAACAGAAGAGTTAGAAAGAAGCTTGGAGGTAGAAGAAGATGTTCTCACCGTAGCCGGGAGAAACAAAAGACACAGAGTCCCCAATTCCCTCCCTGACTTTTAAAAATCCAGTTTTCTGATTGGTCCTCTGGTCAGGTGTTTGGTTCCCCTTTGTTCACCCTTTACAGGTAAAAGAAAAATTAACCCTTACTATCCATTTATGACACATACACACAGCCGTACGAGTCAGACCAAAGGTCCATCTAGCCCAGTATCTGTCTACCGACAGTAGCCAATGCCAGGTGCCCCAGAGGGAGTAAAGCCAACAGGCAATGATCAAGTGATCTCTCTCCTGCCATCCATCTCCATCCTCTCATGAAGCAGGCTAGGGACACCATTCTTTACCCTTCCTGGCTAATAGCCATTTATGGACTTAGCCACCATGAATTTATCCAGTTCCCTTTTAAACATTGTTATAGTCCCAGCCTTCACAACCTCCTCAGGTAAGGAGTTCCACAAGTTGACTGTGCGCTGTCTCCATATCTCCATTCATGCAATGTCAGGAGTAAAAACTTCCGATCAAAGTAAAATTCCCTAGTCCCTATTCTGGAATTTAAAAGCGTACATCAGGATGGTGGTGTCTGGGTCAAAAGGCTTTGCAGCAAAATGAAAATGGAATACAGTGGAGCAATTCTGACATTTTCTTTTTACTTGTAATGTTGAAACTGCTACTGAATTTTCTCCCACCACAGCCTCTCTGCCTCTCAGGTGTGTAACCCACTAGTGACATAACAAAAAAGTACAATGGGAAGAAAGGGGGCGGGAGAGGAGATGAACAAGGAGGAGAGACTTGTGGTGACAGCATTGGACTCTGGCTTTGGAGATTTGGTTGAGTTCCCTGCTCTGCCACTTAATCTTTCTGTGCCCCAACTGCTCCTCCATAAAAAGTGGATAATGCTTTCATACCTTACATGGGTGTTGTGATGATAAATTAATTAGTGTCTGTGAGGTGCTCATATACTACAGCAAGGGTGGCCATATAAGGAACTAGACAGATTCAGGAAAAGCGGATTTGGGATGTTAAGCACAGAAAATGTACAAACACACTTTGATAGCCATGATTTTTTTATTCCCAAAATACTCTCGCTGTATATTATTATACCAAGTTATTTATAAATGCTGTTTGTAGAGGTGTTTATGCAGGTGATCATCTGTTCCCAAAATATCACATGCTCAATTCATCAGCCATGTCAATTCTGGTGTAACCAATTAGGTTTGAGCAAAATACTCATTTAGGTGATGGAAGTGTAAAGATTAAAATTATTTGTAAAGTACTTTGATATCCTGGAATGTCATGTACTATAAAAGTCTGAGGTATTATTTTATAGTCTATAACTGTGGACACAAGAATTGCCTTGCACAATCAGAATAATGGGCCACTTAGGGTACGTCTGCACTACGGGATTATTCCGATTTTACATAAACCGGTTTTATAAAACAGATAAAACAGATTGTATAAAGTCGAGTGCACGTGGCCACACTAAGCACATTAATTCAGCGGTGTGCATCCATGGTCCAAGGCTAGCGTCGATTTCCGGAGCGTTGCACTGTGGGTAGCTATTCCGTAGCTATCCCATAGTTCCCGCAGTCTCCCCCGCCCCTTAGAATTCTGGGTTGAGAGCCCAGTGGCTGATGGGGCAAAAATCATTGTCGCGGGTGGTTCTGGGTAAATGTCATCGGTCATTCCTCTCGGGATGAAGCAACAGCAGACAATCATTCGTGCCGCTTTCCCTGGATTGCCCTGGCAGACAGCCAATAGCATGGCAACCAATGAAGCCCGTTCCAGTCTTTTTTTTTTTTCTTTAACAGTCACCGGTATGTTACTGGAATGCCGCGACAGAGGCGATACCTCCAGCGCTACAAACAGCAGCATTCATTGCTTTTGCAGATAGCAAGAAGACGATTATCATCCGTTCTGTATACCGTCTCGCTGGCGTAACTGGCAAAATGGAGATGACGGTTATCCCTGTCCTCTGTACCTGTCGGCTGCTATCATGGCCCCTGGCCTGAGATCGGCCGGGGGCGCAAAAAGCAAAACGGGAATGACCCCCGATCAATCGCCTCCTTTAACAGTTTCTAAAAATGAAGAGTCATCCTGCTAGAATATGGGGCAAGTGTAACTAAAGACCATGTATAGAGACACAATTCTCCGTGTCAGATTCCGCAGAAATGGGATGAGCTACATTGCCATTCACGGGGTGCCCTGCCCAAACAACTCCAACCCGTTGCTTCCCTTGCCTCCCCCACCTTCCTGGGCTACCGTGGCAGTGTCCCCTACCATTTGTGTCGTCGATGAAGTAATAAGGAATGCACGGAAATAAAAACACTGAGTTTTTTTAGTTGACATTAAAATGAGGGGGGCAGCTCCCGTGCTTATGACAGTTCGCCAGGCAGGACTATAAGCGTTGCAAGGAGAAAGAAGCCACAGCAATGCCGCTTGTCCTGAACAGTCCAGGCAGGACAGAATCTTTTTCTTTACACAGGAAGGGGGAGGGGGCCTGATGGAGCTTCAGCCCCCAGGTTGCTTATGATTGATGAGACCGGGTAACTCACGTTCTGTACCAATTATGGGAATGAACCAGGAGAGTCACTTCCTATTTTACCACAGCGCCCCCGGTCCAGCCTCACCGAAGCCAGCCAGGAGCACTCACGGAGTTGATAACAAGAGGACGGTTACACAGTCCTAATGCGACCATCTGCCACCGTGCAAGGAGAGAGGAATGGAAGAACTGCTCTTCACCGCTGCAGCATCAACGTCTACCACAGCATTCAGTAGCACCATAAGGTGCACACTGAAGAGAATCAAGAAATGATTTCTTTCCCTTTTTCACGGACGGGGTGTTTAAATCCACGAGCTATTACCGTGAACACACGCTGGACAATTTTGAATTGAAATCTAACAGGGCAGGAGCTCAGCCAAAGAATGCAAATACTTTTCAGAGACTGCTGTGGACTGTGGGATAGCTGGAGTCCTCAGTACTCCCTCCCTCCATCAGCGTCCATTTGAGTCTCTGGCTTCCCGTTACGCTTGTCACGGCGAGCACTGTGTTAGCCTGGAGATTTTTTTTTCAAAACTTTTGCATTTTGGTCTTCGTAACAGAGCTATTGATAGAAACAAGATTTGTTGCCCCATACAAGCCATCAGATCCAGTATCTCCCGTACGGTCCATGCTGGAGCTCTTTTTGGTTTGGGACTGCATTGCCACCCGTGCTGACAGAGCTCCACTCTGGGCAAACAGGAAATGAAATCAAAAATTTCGGGGGCTTTTCCGTTACCTGGCCACCGCATCCGAGTTCAGATTGCTGTCCAGAGCGGTCACAGTGGTGCACTGTGGGATACCGCCCAGAGGCCAATACCGTCAATTTGCAGGCCACACTAACCCTAATCCGATTGGTATACCGATTTTATGCTACTATACTCTCGCAGGCGACTTTAAAGACCCTTTTATATCAATGTAAAGGGCCTCGTAGTGTGGACGGGTACAGCGATAAATCGGTTTAACGCTGCTAAAATCAATTTAAACGCGTAGTGTAGACCAGGCCTTAGTCAAGTATCCTTCACAGCAGTGAGAACGCAGAACTGAATATTCCAGAGGAAATGAGATGTGTACAATAAAATCACACAACACATAGAGAAAATTTCTGCCTAACCCCAGGCAACTTAAAGACTGAAGCATGAGGATTTAGATCCCTTACACTTGTGTTTAACAACAGTGAATATTATTATTCATACAATTATCAAATCTTGTTCTGAATCCTTCTAAGCTCTTTGGTCTCAAGAATATCATGTGGCAGTGACATGCTAATTGTACTTATGCAAAAAAAAAATGCTGCAGCCCCTTCTCTCTGCTCCTCTGAAGCAAAGCAGAGAGCTCTCTGGGACATATCTTTCCAAAAAAATAAAATGTTTTGCCTCTATTTTTTTGCTTGTGTGACACCTGATGTTCTGAGGATTAGATCTAGGTTACTGAACATCTGACTCCCAGCTACCAGAAAATTAGAAAACTTAGGCTGCAACAAAAAGAGGCAGTCGTGTGACGAAGAGAGGTATGGTACCTTCCACAAGAGGCAGATTTTTGTTTCACCACCCACACATTTCTATTTTTAAATCAGGCTTTTGCTTCACTTTGCAGATGCTGTGCAATTTAAGCAACAGCTGTACATTTACAAACCACCTACACAAGACACTTCAGAGTTTCTTCTTTCAGGGTGACACTGGAGGTTTCACTCCAACACTGAACTCACATATGCTTCCAGCTGACACTGGGATTTGCTGAAACCCATTGAACAGATCAGAATGAGTGAAGCAAAAGTATTGGATTTATTTTTAATAATCCTATTCCATTCATAGTGAATTTTTAACCATGTTAATTACTAGCCTGCTAACTCTGAATGGCTTCCTTCAACAAAGAGATTGTCAAAATAAATGGCTTAAAGGCTTTTGTGGCTTCACTGAACAGTTTTGGCTCCTAACATAGGCTGCTCAGTTAGAAGTCTCTTGACTATAGCCCTATGTGAATACAAAATTTGTATCTGCATCCAGTCCACAATCCACAAAAATGGTCCGCAGATATCCGCGGATTTGCACGGCTCTACTCTTCACTCAAAAAGGCCTGGAAATTTAAACAGATGACAATAAATTTTCCCCTGTAACTAGAGCTTGTTGAAAGAGACATAATTCAGCTAATTCTTCTTCGATTGTTGTACAGTAATGTGTGTGGAGTTATCCGTCTGAGTACTTAGATGGACCTCATTACAGTAATCTCTGTGCAGTTCATAATGGATTTTATCCTCCCACCACCACTGTGAAGCAGGGGAGTACTATCCCTATGAGACAGATGGGGAACTGATGCAAAGGGTAAATTAAGTGACTAGCCCAAGTCTGTGGGTTGAACTGGGAATTGAACCCTGCTCTCCTACATTGCTGTTTAGTGCCTTAACCACTAGAGCATCCTTCCTGACCTCATTAAGGTCCCTGTGCAAAGAAAGAATTTAAGAGGCTGAACATCACCAGTAAAGTGCTAAGTGACAGAAGTGAGGTGGTGTATTTATTGGAACAAGAAAGTGATTTAAGATTACCACTAAATCCACTTCAATGAAACTTGACTCCTGGTCTGAGGTGAAAGGGTAGTGCTTTATCTGTCTCCCAGGTTGATCAGCGCCTGTGCTATGGTGGAGACATAGCCTTATTAGGTACTATCCCTACTCTGCTTTTACCCATGTTTGAAAACACTATTTGTCCTCTGGTTAAGCATGGTTCCAACCAAGCTGGTTTCAAACACGGCTTGGCTGGCTAGTGTAGACAAAGCAGGAATCATTCATTGTCCTCACTGATTTTTCTCATAAAATTTCCTACTGGGGCAGGTATCATATATGTCTATTTTGTGGGAGTATTTAGTTTGTAAAGTGCTTTGAAACTGGGATGAAACACACCTGGTAAGTTCAAAACACTACTTTCTAAATGGGCTATTATTATTGGGTTTCCTTTTTACTTTCCTCCTTTCAATCTCCCATTTCTCTTTATGTTGTTTCTTCTCTTTCTCCATTATTTCCCTCTTCACTCTACTCTGTTGCTGTCAGTTTTTGGGAGAGGGCAACATTTTATTTATATCTGCTCTACCTTCCTCCTCTGCTCAGTGGGCAGGTAGAGCCGAGACAGCATGGGAAATGAGCTGGGGCAGGGGGAAGCGGAGGCATGGGGTGTGCCAGTGAAATATCATGCCAGCTCATGTACCCTCCATCATAAAGAATATCAGTCCCCTGATTTGGTTGCTGCTTGGACACATAGCAGAGAATTTGCTGTTTAAACAGTATTACAAACTTTGATTTGTGGAGAAAGAAGGAACATTTTTTTTATTTTATTTTTCCAATAGCAAGATGATTTTCCCCGTTTTTAATGTTTGGGTTAGTTCAACTTTCTGCAACATTGGGTTGGGTATTTAATCTGTGATTCATGTAAAAGATACCAGCAGCTGTAAAAGATGCATCAGAGCCACAGCAAATTGAACCTTCTTTATTTTGGTCACTTACCAGCTGTAATCTACTTAATTCTAATAGCAGGTGATTTAGGGGCCTAATAGGAAGTGCAGTGTTTGCTTCTGCTATGTATTAAAAGTGCCATCTAGTGGAGAACATTATGTTAAGGAGAAGTTATTTCTATGAATGTTCTTTAGTTAAATGAATAACTCTGTAGTATGCAGTGCTGCTGTTGCCATTGGTCCCAGGCTATTAGAGACACAAGGTGAGTAAGATAATATTTTATTGAACCAACTTCTGCTGGTGGAAGAGCCAAGCTTTCAAGTTTACACAGAGCTCTTCTTAAGGTCTGGGAAACTTACCCAGGGGGCAAGTCTACACTTAAAATACTGTATCAGCACAGCTGCATCTGTGCAGCTGTATCGCTGTAGTGCTTTAATGAAGACTCTCTATGCCACCAGGAGAGAGCTCTCCCGTTGGTTTAGTTAATCCACATCTCTGAGGGGTGATAGGTATGCTGGTGGGAGAAGCTCTCCTGTGGACATAGCACTGTCTACATGGGGGATTAAGTCATTTGATGGGGTGGATCTTTCACACATCTGAGTGACATAGTTATACCGATATAGGTCTGTAGTGTAGACCGGACCTCAGTGTCACAGACAAATACAAGATGGAATAGATTGTTTAGCATAAGCAGTTAACACATATCTCAAGAGACCATTCAAGGTGAAGTGGCTGGGATACACTTTAACAGACTCAAAACCATTTTCACCAAACAAGGACACTTCATCAGAGAAGTAGATCTCATCATGGAACAAGCCACTCAAATATCCTCGAGAGAACCTGCTTCAGTACAGAAATAAAAAACCTCTCCAACCATACACCCCAGTTGTCACCTACCAAACCATACTAGAACTCATATGAGGTATCATCAAACTACTACAACCCATACTCAATGGGGAACCCATCCTGAAAGAAAATTTCCTGAATCCTCTCTTCTGGCCTTCAAACAATCCCACAACCTCACAAAATTAATCATCAGAAGCAAGCTCCCTACAGACCAGGACACACTAACTCATACTGGCATCAGACCCTACCAGAATAACAGGTGCAAAACCTGCAGACATATCTCCACACTACAATGATCAACACTCCCCGCCCCAACACACCTTTTCAAGATCCAAGGGTCCTACACATCTATCACAATGTGATAGTCACCCCTTTTTGTCAACTGTTGAGAATAGACCACTTCCACCTTAACTGAATTAGCCTCGTTAGCACTGACCCCCTACTTGGTAAGGCAACTCTCATCTTTTCATGTGCTGTAATATTTATACTGCTTTCTGTATTTTTCACTCCATGCATCTGATGAAGTGGGTTCTAGCCCATGAAAGTTTATGCCCAAATAAATTTGTTAGTTTCTAAGATGCCACAAGGACTCTTTGTTGTTTTTGCTGATACAGACTAACATGGCTACCACTCTGAAACCTGTCACAATGTGTGATGTATCTCACCCAATGCACTGCATGCCCCACTAGCAACTATGTAAACCAGACAGACAATCATTATGTTCTCCAATGAACTCACACAGGAAAATGATAAAAGACAAAACACCATATCACCTCTGGGTGAACACTTTTCACAAAACCATCACTCTATATCTGACCTATCTGTCCTCATCCTCAAAGGAAACCTGCACAGCACTTTCAAAAGACGAGCCAGGGAGCTTAAATTCAGCACTTTGCTAAACACTAAAAATCATAGAATGAATAGAAACACTGGATTTATGGCTTACTACAACAATCTATAACTCACTAACAACACCCTTTCCTACTGCTTCCCTCTCCCCTTTCCTTTCCTCCCTATTATTGGACAGGTGTTAATGGACCATTTCACCTTGAACGGTCCCTTGAAGTATGTGTTAATTACTTACATTAAACAATCTGTTCCACCTTGTATTTAGCTATGATACTCTGAAGTTTCCCAGACCTGAAGAAGAGCTCTGTATAAGCTCAAAATCTTGTCTCTCTCTCTCTAATACAAGTTGGTCTAATAATAGATATTACCTCACCCACCTTATAACTCTGTAGTGGCCGTGACAGGGAATGTATCTGTAGTTTATCATAGTGGGTCACCTAACTGCAGTCTACATTATTCCCTTAAAAAAAAAAATTACTATCTGATTGTCCTCCATGTGCCAGAGCACTGCAATTGGGAACTAGGTTGTAGAAATCCACATTTGGACCTCAAGGCCAACGTCTAACTGCAAACTGGTACATGTGCCTCAGATGACATAATTCATGGTCTAAGGATACCCCTGTTCCTGAAGAACGCCAACCCATTACTTTGGGCATGAAGTACTTCACCCAGCAGATGGGATTTAAAAGTCAAGGTGTCACTTTCTCATATGTGAAAAAAAATGTGGCTTTTATCCCAATTGGATAAATATGGATGGAGATCTGAGACATTCCCTCTACTCAACAGTAGTGCTACACACATATACACAGGTATGTAAATATGTCAGTCCAACACAATGTTAGGTCACATTTTTCCTAGCTCCACTGGTCACAGAATTCATCCATTAGCCCACCCCAGTGAATGTAGATTCTTCACAGGGAGGAAAGGCCTTCCTTCATGCCTCAGGCTTGTTGGCATTTTAGATACAAAGTCACCTGCATGGAACTCTTGCCTGTGGGCTGGATTTTTCCACCCCTTCCTCTGGGCATCAGATTGATTGGGGGAGGGCTGGCATGACTTCAGAGACACAAACTGACAAGGCCTCAGACACTGGTCACGAATCCTTCTGTACTTTGTTCTGGAAAGTTTATCAGGCAGAGCCCAATGTTTTCGTGTCACACTTGGTAGTGGTTTATCATGTTCAAATGCATGAGTTCCATCACTTTCAATCAAATCACATAAGTAAGTGGCATGACTCACACAGCCTGATGAAATCCAGCCCAGTGTGAGGTGTTAAAAATTCAAAGCATAGCATGTCCTGAAAATAACAGTTAAGGAAAGAGATGGCAATGTTATGACGATGGTTATGTGGTTATTTCTTCCCATTTGCATCCTACCTGCTACATCAGTAAACATTTGTTATACAATTATTACCCATTGTCTCATGCATCGAAAAAGAGAATTACTTACAATAAAATTTCTCTGTCAGCTTTCATCAGAACACTTTATAAACATTTATCAAACTAGACCAACACCCATCTGAAGTGATAAGTATTACTGCCATTTTACAGATGAATACTTTGAAGAAAAACAATTAAATGACAGCCCCAATATCACAAAACAAGTCAGTGGCAAAGGTGGGAAATAGAACCCAGAAATCCTGATGCTCATTCTTGTCTTGCAACCAGTACACCACACTGACTATCCATTCAGAGATTTCAGCTCTCTCTTTACAAAAAAAAGAGAGGCAATGGACTCCTGAAATGTCAATCAATTACACAGCAACAGTAGAGCCTTTTTGAACTGTATGAATATCTATTAATACAGAAGAAAAATGCTTAAAAACCAAAACTTCTTGTTAACAGAATACAGCACTGGCCCAACAGGATTGTGGGTCTCACACACCAGTACTCTGCACCTTGTGTAGCCATTTCCAGCAAAGCACAGTGGCTGTACTAGCATTCTCATCTGATAGCACTTTATACGCATTTTGTACTGTTGTAAATGACTGCATAAGGTGCAGGATAAGAGAGAGTCAGTCCTTACTGCATCACACAGGGCAGATGTCTGGAGCTCAAACAGCTTGACATTATGGATCAGAGAATCTGTCTTGGTACATTTCACACCTGATGACATCTAGTGGAAGAGAAAAGCAGTTATAGACTACGCGCCGTATCGGCGCGTTAAAATCGATTGCTCGGGGATCGATATATCGCGTCTGATCTAGACGAGATATATCGATCCCTGAGCACGCTTATATCGATTCCAGAACTCCACCAAACCCAACGGAGTTCCGGAATCGACATGGTGAGCCGCGGACATCGATCCCGCACGGTGAAGACGGGTGAGTAAATCGATTTTAGATATTCGACTTCAGCTACGCTATTCTCGTAGCTGAAATTGCGTATCTAAAATCGATTTTACCGCGTAGTGTAGACCTGGCCATAGAGACAAACTTGAAAAAGCCTTGCATGTTCTCTGAATGCACTACTTCAGATTTTTAGCACATAGGTGTTCCACTTAGCTGAAGTAGCATGGCAAAAATCACCACAATCAAAAAAAAACAGAACAAAACATTACTGCATATAGTTCTCCCCGCTGGGAGAGGATGAGAGAACAAACAAGTGACAGATGTTAATCACATCACTTAATGTTCTACTTCTAGGTGCTCAGACAATACAATACTAAGCACTTCAGTATAAGAACCTATTGAACAGAATGGAACAATTAGAACAGAATAGAATGCAGCGACCATACCAAGAATTTTGAAATGTAGAATAAGGGATGTATCCACTGAGACTTTCATAGGAAGTATTTCCCTGTGATTCAGACAGTTGACCACTAGCTGTCCCCATTGCTTCACACAAGTCAAAGGACCAATGTCTTGCAGTTAAAAGAAACCCTGACTTTGTTTTCCAGTGCAACATCTGTCTTCAAAATCCATCTTGCTGCTGCTCCTGGGGAAAGTGAACAGCTCATAAGAAAATAAAAGGAGGTGCCATGGTTGTATTTTCCCTTCTACAGCACACCCTGTAACTATTTTTCTCCTTCTTATTCGTCTTAAAAATAAAATGACAGTCACTGCTGCTTTTCCAGGACTACTATAAAATGTTTTATGGAACAAAAAGGCCAAATTCACAGGGCCATCCCAGTTGCATTTATTTGTGCTGCTGTTAAATTTGGCCCCAATGTTTCCAAAATGAAACAGAAGCAAGCTCACCATCTGATGTTAGCCTTATTATACTGGAGCTGCATCAAAGCTCTTCCTTCTTTTACACAGGGCAAGGAGACAGGAGAAAATCTAAATATAAACATTACCAGAAAGAGGGAAAAGTTACACAAATAAATATTTACACCTTAAACCCCAGAATGCTGCCAGTTTCTAGCTAACCAAGTGGATCCCCAGGAGAACAAGTGTGGGTCTGCATTCTCCAGGGACATTTGTGTGGTTAGAGATTTGGAAGAGATCAGCTTCAGAGGTTCAAAAAGTCACTTCTTCAGATCTATTACGCTATGGAATAGCTAAAGAAAGCAGTGGAAGCCCGATCATTTAGGAACAGAGGAACTGCCAGACCTGGATCAGATCAATGCAATGATCTTGTCTGGTATCCTGTCTCTGATAAAGGTCAGTACCAGATGCTGCAAGGAAAAGTAAAACCTAAATAGTGGAAATTTTTTTCAATAAATGCTTCTGGGGAAAGTTTCTTCCTAACCCCAGACTTTTAAAACTATTAGAACTAAGCAGTTGAGAATGTTTTGTAGAGAAGCCATTACTTTGGTCAGAGAAAGGGAAGGAATGACAATGAGAGAGGTGATCAAACGCCAAAATACGGATTTAAGACTTTCCATATTGGGAAGAGTATGGATTTGTGGGTTGTTTGAGATTCATCTCTATGCTTAATATTCCTTTCTTTCTAGTTTCTATGACTATCTGTTATTTCCACCTGCACTTTGGCTGCTTCTTGGCATGACTCCAAAACCCAGGGCTGTTACCCACTTTACTAGAGCTACAAGGCTTCAGTTTTCTCAGAGAAATACAGACTGTCCTTGATACGCTTGGAGATTACATCCACAGATGGAAGAGGAAATAAGTCCTTTTATGCTATAATGCTTAAGAATGCCTTAACAACTCACAAAAAAAGGTCAAACGTTGTTCACTAAATGCAATAACTGGTTAATTTTAAGATTTATTTTTTTCCCATGCTTTTGTGGATCATAACAATCCAGTCCTATTATTGGCTAATCTATCTAGTGATCAAAATTAGTCAACAGCTCTCACAGCCAAACACAAAGGTTTTGGGTGTCAGACCCAGTCACCCAAATATTATAACTCAGGGGGAGGATACATGCATTCTGAGTGAAAGATAAGCATTTGATCCAATCACACAATATAATTCTGGAAGCTTTGCACATACTAAAATGTCAAAGACATTCAGATCAGACATTCAAATTCTCCTCCCTTGTGCTGTTCACATACATGGCCTTGTCTACTATAGTAAAATTAGGACCCATAATTCACAACCAGGGCAGCTACAATGTGGGTGGCAGCACAGTGAAAGCTGTGTTGTAGAGAGGGATCGTGTTTTTTTCCCACTGTGTCACTTAAGGCTATGAGTAGGGAAACAGTGAAACCACTACTTACTACAGTACACATATTAAAGGTAGATGTGATACAGGCTGCCTGTCTGGGTCACTGAAGCGCATGAAATTATTTAGATCAGAGTGTGCCCCTTTGCTAGCAGAGCCAATCAAAGACAACAAACCAAGAGACTACTAGGGTTATATTTTCCCTCAAAACATATTCACGGGGAGTGGAGTGGAGGAAGGGCCTGATCTTGCAAAGGGTTGAGTTTCTTCAGCTTCCATTCAGGAAGGAACTTTCTCCACTCGGCAGCTCTCACTCACATACTTCAAATGATCAAACCCCTGGAAGGTTTCTGGTAAGGAGCATCTATTTGGTCTGGTAATGAAAAATATACCAATAAAGCATCTAGTATACAAGAAAGATTCCCAGACACCCCTCCCCCAGCAAGTGACACACATCTCAGTCCCCCTCTGCTCTCACATTTCCCCTGAATACCCTAGATCAATATCTTCCCCCATACAAAGTATCAGAACAAATACTGCCCACGCAAAAAAGGGATTTTAATGATATATTCCCATTAAATATAACCATGTCTGCTTTGAGGCAGAACAGCAGGCTCTACCAGTGATGAGATATGGCTATGAATAGCTGGAAGGGTCACTATACTAAACAACAGACATGTTTTTTCTTCAGTGGAAAAACCAACTAATGTTTTACTAGATTTTACGAGGCCCAAGTCAGCTTTACTAGACATATATGAAACATCACTGCCTGATTCTTGGTGCAGAAATCTTAGCATCATCTATGGGAGTTTTTCACAATGATGGAGCATAAAATATATCCCTAAAAGGTTTAAGCCTGAGTTCCTGATCCACCAGCTGTGGAAGTAGCATGGTTCAATGCAAAAACCTCATTTATATCTTATGCTGCAGGCACCTCAGAAACCAAACCCAGCTCCGATAGGAATTGTGGATAAATCATCATCTGGTTGGAAAGAGGCTGCACTATATCTGCTTCCCTTAAAGATCCCTCCACAACTGGACAGATAACAGAAATTGCCCAATGCATCAGGTTGGGATTTTCATCCCTTTTTTTGTTTGTTTAATCAAGGTTGGTGGTTTTCAGGTGGGAAACTATAGGGGAAAGGTGCTCTGTTTTCAAGATGAGATACTGAAGCAATCTTCGTTACTGCATACAGTAACGTGGTGACTTACTGCTTGATTAACCAGTCTATTTTGGGTTGAGTGGTATGTGTAGGGGGCAGGAAGCTAGTGCCCTAGGAACAGATGCAATGAAAGCATGATCACCCACCAACACAGAGCACAACAGAGGGACTCCCAGATGGTGTCAGAACAGATGCTCATCAGGAGAAGCCTCAAGAGTCAAATATATCTGAATCAATGCCATTCAGTACCCCAAAACAATATAAAAATCACTGGAACAAAGAAAACTTGAAGCAAACCCCCCCATCCAAATGGTCTCAAATGTGGAGGGGGGGAGTTCAGAATCCACACATGGATCTGAAATTTGCAAGTGGCCTGAACTAAAACCCTGGATCTAAAATTCCCCAAACTTTCAACTGTTCAATTTCCAGATCCCAGTTAGGAGCCTCTTTCTAAATAGCATCAAGTCTTAGGCCTCAGAAACTTTGGCTAACTCAAGTGGGCTAAAAAACCATTATCTGTTGACTCTCTCTGTGAAGTGAATTGAGATTCTTGTTGTTACGAATGTTTAGATGTATTGAATTAGTACAACATAATTAAATAGATTCACATGCTGTTTCATACAGAAACTATGTAGTGGCAGGGAACGCCTTCAGGCTGACTATTTCCTGCATTATCTTTTGTCTTTCTGATTTCCCTTTGATGTTAAGTATTTTTAGTTTTAAAAATTCTTAGCTTAAACCAAAAGTATTTTTCTCAGCATGACAGATTTTCAAGAAGGGTTATACTACGTGTGAGCAATTTTTGGTAAGATAAAAATACACAGATATGTCTACATATCTCTACATAAACTAAAATCCAACAAAAAATAAAAATATAGATGTGTGACACAACAAAGACACAGAAAAATGCAGGAATAAACAATAGGAATGTATTTGTCTAGACACAGGCTGCTCTTTGCTCCTGATTCTGGGAGTCATGTTGCAAAACCAGAACAGAAAGTGGAAAGCCTCATTATTCCCAATTTATAAAACAGGGAGTTTTTATCATAACAGATAAAGTGATTGATTAAAAAAAAACATTATATACAAGTCAATAATCTTTATACTACACCACGTAGGAACTCCACATTTAAGAGTGACCGCAACAGACTGATAGGAAACCTCATTTTTCCTTAACTCTTTTGCTTTAAAAGATTGGCATTGGCTAAAGAATTATATATTTCCTTACTCATAAAAATATAGAAAGATGATAACAAATGGGGCAACAAATAAGCCAGCCATCCTATCACCAGTATGATCCAAAACAACTCTCTCTTACAACATTACAACAGTAGTGTAGAGAATTGTAACATTGCTATAGTCTAGGAAACCAAATAGTCCAGAACACTGGGGAAGAGGAGATCACAATCCAAAGTATGCTGCTGAGGCCAATCTGCCCTGCAGTGTTTTTGGGCCATTACTTTATTATATTCCTAAGGGTTACAGGGCTATAATGCTGAATACACATACTGAAAGCAACTGGGGAGGGCTGGGACGGATGCTACAGTAAATGAGCTCCACTCCAGCTGCGGCTCCTTCCTCTGGCTGATTTATTGTTACCCCTGCATTTGAGGGGGTTATGTTGTGTGAGTGTTTTTAAGGGGAGAGGTACAAAAATAGGTGGGGGGGGGTTAGAAGAACGGAAACTTAAATGACATTCCAGCAAAGAGCAAGCAATCTTTCTGTTAAGCCATTTCACTAAGGGCCCTATCCTAACAGCTATTAAGTGCCCACAACTCTCATTGACTAGATCCTAAAATTGTTTCCAAGGTGCTGGAAGGGGGAGTCAAACACTCTAGAGAAATCCATGAAGGAAGTTAACAGAATCGGGTCCTAATCATGTTTTGGGCTTAAAATATGTTGCTACTATAATGATTGGCACCCTACAAACACTAGAAAGGTAATTAGAAAGATAAATTAATATGGCTTGATCTTGCTGTTAAAGATAAAACCAAACTATATTATAAACATATTCTCTCCCAACAGGAGCCGATTTCTCTGATGGTATAAATTGGCATAGCTCCACTGACTTTATGGAGCTGTGCCAGTCTACAACACCAGAGAAGTATGCCCTAGGACTGTAACATGGTTCCACAATACAGCTTGAACCCATCTATACAAGGAACTCTATGGCCCTAATCCATACAGATGGATTTTATACCAGTGCGCGGAGTCCTGTTGACGTGCCTGCCACCCACATGGATGGATCAAGTGTCATATAACAACATGTTCAAGGCTCTGCCATGTACAGATGAATGACTGACCCATAAGCCATCATTTATTCAACAAGTTTGACTTCTTTTTGTGTTTGTGGATTATCCAGATCCATTTCCTCAAATGTATTCATTATTCATTTCTCTCTGTTTTCCTTTAACTCTGTGGATTGACCAAGAACAGTTCTGTGCAATTATTTGATACCTATTGGTTAAATTTGATTGGCCAAATAAGTCACATGGGTACCTGGGCTAATTGGATGAATTTAAGAGCCATTTTGTTCTGTGATTGTACAGCACCTAGCACAATGGGATCTGGTGTATCACTGGGGCTCCTAGGTGTGATGATAATACAATAAATAAATATGCATGTGAACAAATGCAAAATTTAATTTCTGCAAACATTTGACCCCAGGATTTTATAAATTCCTTTTCAACAAACAGTGATGTGCATACTAACTGGAAGCAAACTGCAAAGGGGCACATGGCTGCCGAAGTGAATGAATTTAACATTTTTAACAAATATTCATAGGAAATAGTTTGCACCGCTCACCCAGCACTACTAACATTTTCTAAAAAGATTCCCACAAACACAGATCCAGGACCTAATGTGGCCAGGGCCTGAGGCTATTGATCTCTCGTAAGAGGAAACTGCAGAGGTGTTGTCAGGTGTGTGATGAGATTCTTTCCTTCTGGGAACCAGAAGGAGGGACCTGTAAGTTTAAACAGTGTCAAAGTGCAAAAGACCCTTAAAGAAAAAATACACCTCTGAACAAAGGAAGAAGTCATTATACTTTGCACCTGTTTAACAGACATATCCCTTTAACATGTCAGCTCATTAATAACGGTGCAATTAAGTATCACATCATTAAAGGGGACACTGCTTTCCCAAAAACTAAAATACAATGCATTTTCATTAGGGACAGTGCCGAGGTGTATCCCTCATTTATAAAAATTTATCCCCTCTCCCCTCACTGTTGACTATAAACAGTCCCTTAGAAGCTTAAAAGTGGGAATTTTTTTAATTGCATTGTTTTCCTCTATTAATACCGTATAGATTTGTTATTGTATGGTTGCTCATGAAAGTGGAGCTGTTCATACAATTTTTTTTCCTCAAAGATAAAGGGCCAGATTCTGCTACACTTATTGATGCTTGTGGGGTAAGGTGCTACTCATTGTGAGTAACAGTATCAGAATATGGCCCAAAGAGCACTAAAAAGGGTTTATTTAGGGAAATTACAGATAAGCAATCACAACTTATGTGGAGGTGATGGTAAATTTGGGGCTCCTCTGAATCTTAACAGAGTGTCTTTCTGTTAAACTTCTGGGTGTGATTACACAATCCTTATTCACAACAGCTAAGCACTTATACCTAGGAATACACTTACTGACATCAAGGGGACTAGTCATGTGAGTAAACACTATGTCTTCTTGTGTATGTCCTTAACAATGTGATACAGGTTAGAATGAATAGAACTGCTGTTGCTTGTGAGTACTCACTAACCTGAGTAAGGATTGAAGTCAATGAGACAGCTTGTGTGAGCCAACTGAGTATAGTTGTATAGTATAGCCCTTAGATTTCAATATAAAAGAGAATTTTTGGCATTGAACATTCTGGCTCTTTACCAGAGAAGGAACTACTGAACTGACAGATATCTGGTTTTAGACAAGTGTAACTTAGGCCATCTCTACACTACCACTTATGTCAGCACTACCACTTATGGGGTGTGAAAAAACACCCACACACGAGTGATATAAGTTTCATTGGCATAAGTGGCAGTGTGGACAGCGCTATGTCAGTGGCCGCTCACTGGGGGTGGTTACATGAGAGATCTTACACCAGCGCAGCTGCACTGGTACAGCTGTGCCACAGTAAGCTCGCTGGTGTAGACATTGCCTTAGAGCCTCAACTCTAATTCTGTTTGTGAGCTCCTTATGGTACGGACCTGTCTTCCCCTGGTGCTGTGTGCTGTTCATACTGTAGGCATGAAACAAATAACAGCAACAGTGGTGAGCATTTCCTTACTCAGATTTTCCTGTATTTTTCGGTGTATTCATATAAAAACTCCTTTAGAAACCACTCAGTGTTCAACCAGCTTATTTCTTTAGCTTTCTAAGAAAGTATTAGGTTAATTATGTGTGCAACACGGCTCCAAGAGTAAGGCAGGTCAGAGTGTATTAAAGGGGATGGGACCAGGATGGATACATAAAAGATCTGTGAGAAAGGAAGCACCAGAACTAGCAGCAAGGTGGGGCTGCCTGGATGGTCAGCCCTTCATTTGAATGCAAATGTAATTTTGGGGCAGGCAGTTATCTGTGACATCAGGCAGAACCTTAGTAAACTGTTACTACCAGCACCTGGTAACACCATTGTTAATCATGTGTAGTAAAGAGACATCAGGGCTAGCATGAGTCATTTATAGAGCCAGTTGGGGCTAGAAAAGAGAGAGAAAGAAAGAGGAAGGCAGGAAGAGATCAAACAAACACTGTGAGGAGCAGGATGTCCTGGCAAGACAAAGCCAGGCTATGAGCATCATGTATGTGAGTTATCTTTTGGATAAAGAAACCAGCATGTATCCAGGATCCGTAAGGTGCAGCAACAACAACAACAACCTGCCAGTGCAAAACTTTGTCTCCACTCCATCCTATTCAGATTACATGGGATATCATCATGTGCCAAGTATGGACAACCAAGGACAGTCTTCGGGAGCTTGGGGATCTCACTATGGCACGCAAAGGGAGGATTGGAATACTTACGGCCCAGGACCCTCCAGCACAGTTACTGCTGCACAAATCAATGGCTCATCTCCTGGGCAGATCTCCTACAGCTCTGCTGATTACAATTCCCTGAATCCTGCTGGATCTGGGGTTTTACCTCCTGTAGGTACAATTAACACAGAGCAAATCTCTCCCAACAGTCAAAGGCACAGCTCTTATGAATGGATGAGGAAAACAGTGCAATCCACTTCCACAGGTATGTGGGTGCTGAGGTTTATGCTGAGAAGAGCTTTCACTTTTTTTGCCCAATTTCTAGTTCATAAGAAGAGCTGGGAAGTATGCAGTGAGACGAAGAATCCTGATCATTTTGATGGATTCTTTTACTATCAGTTAAATATTGATTCTGCTTTTGAATGATGTCTTTGATCACATGCTGATTTATTACATTGCCATACCTAATTTTTAGTATTGGGGCACATGGGAAGCAACCTCTTTGGGCCATAAAAAACTGCTCAGTGTAGGGAAGTTACTCCATTTGTGATAAAATGTGAGATGGAGTAACTGGATCATGTTAAGAATATGATTTCAGTGAGAATCTTAAAGATCATAAGTGTTTTAAAAGCATTGAATTTTTTTCGTAACTTTCCATATTAATTTTCTTCTGGTCTCACAGTAAGCATTAGAAAATGCAGGCCAAAACTATATATTTGGAAATGGGTCAGAAACAGGGATTATAATAGAAATGCTCTCTCCGGCCCTGCAGTCCTTACTCAGGTAAGCAGACCCACTGGAGTAAAAAAGATCTGCAGCATCATGCCTCTAGCACAGAGTCAATACTATAGCTCCTTTAAAAAAATTAGCATTTCAAAAGTGAATAAATGAGAGTGGATGAAAGGGCTTGCTTCATGTTATAGATGGCGTCTCAGAAAAGGCAGGAATACAGACATCCATGGTTACACAGCTAGTCAAATACCTTGACATGTCAATTTCTGATTTATAATAGCGAGCAAGTAAAAGCAATAGGCTGCACTTACCATCTAATGCATAAAAGTAAGTCATGAAGCATTGAGAAAAGCAAAAATGAAGCAAAAAGGCTGCCTGGAAAGAACTAAGGAAAAGTTAATTGTAAAGGCACCTGATCCTGTGAAGTGCTGAGCACCTTTGGCTCCCATTGGCCTCAGTACCTCTTGGAGGCACTCAGTATCTCTTGGAGGTGCTCGGAGTCCTTCAATCAGTTGCAGTTCATGAAATTTCCCTTTTTCCTCTCCTCTCCCAATCTCTGCCCCATGCACTACTGTAAGCAATGTTGAGGTTTTTTAAGTAGGAATTAAAACTGTCAAGTTTGGGGTAAAAACAAAAAAGAAATCTTAAATCACCAGTCAGAAGAAATACAGAAAATCCTACACTGAAACGGTGCATCAGATTTCCTAAAGCCAGATTGTGATATGCTTATTAATGCTGAATAGTTTCTAATGCCATGTGTAATCCCACTAAAATCAATGGGACAATTTGTGGAGAAGGGTACTACTCTGGGTGAGTAAGGACAGCACAGTTCAACCCCTAAAAATAAATATATGCACCAGGGTTTTTTGAAGTCATATTTGCTTCTAACTCACCATTCCCCAACTAAAATGCAAACTGTGGCCTAACCCTGCCATTATGCCTCAGCATAGTGCATCCTATTTGTGAAAAGTCCCAGGAAAGGCAATGAGATTACTCATAAGTGTTTTCAGGATACGGGCTCAAATCTAAAAGTGACACTATGTCTCCCAAAGTAACAACCCAGGTTGCCACAAGCCCCTGTGAGAGGCTAAGAAATGCTATCAAGGATATAGAGCTACAGGGAGTTGGAGCTAACACACCAGATGGTGGGAAAACCTATTCCAAAATAAAATAATCCCCTCTTGCTCCACTCCCAGCCAGAATTGTGGAACTCGCCAGACCCCACACTGCTTTTCCTTTCTTCCCCTGAGCCCCACCTGCATTTTTATTCCTGTCTTTTTAGATGGCAAGTTCTTTGGGACAGGAACTTGTCTCCTTATCTGGCTGCGCAGTGCCTAACATACTGTGGGTCCTGTATTATAACTAACAAACAATAACATTCTGATCACCCATAACTAGCAAACCTTAGGCTTCACACTCATCCTGCCAGGGCTCAATCCTATAAGGTGCATTGCACTCATCTGAGGCATAGGGCACATAGTAGGAATTCAGGGTGCTGCTAAGTGCTAACATCTTTCTCCACTCTACAGTACCTGGTTCTACAGGCCACTGAGCACCCTCAACTTTTATGTGTTCAAAAGGAGTTGAAGGTGTTCAGCACTTTGCAGGATCAGACCTCGCAAAGATACAAATAATTATTATGCAAGGCCCGAATCCTCAAAGGTATTTAGGAGCATAACTCCTATTAAAATAAATGGGAATTAAGTGCCTAAATATCTCTGAGGATCTGATCTAAATGCCTATGGGGATCTAACTCCCACTGATACTCAGTGGGAGCCTTTCTATTGACTTAATGGGTATTGGATCAGGTCCTCAGGTCCTCCACAAAGATTTGCCTCATTCTGAACAATAGTATCAAAACAACAGGTTTTCTTTCCTGCCTCCTCCTCCCTTTACTAATTATTTTTTAAACCAGGAAAGCTCAGCTCAGATAAAACAGCTTTCTACCCAGGGCCCTTATTCTAGCTCTAATCCTGTTTCTTCTTGTCTTTGTTTTCAGAAGAGCAAATTTTTTCCAGTTTTCCAGCAGGATTAAAATTAACAGCAGCAGCACACAATACTTAAAGGCCCTGATTCAATAAAGCATTTCAGCATGTGCTTAATTTTGAGCATGAGTGTTCCTCTTACCCTTGAGCACATGAGTAGTCCTGTTACACATGTTCAAGTGCTTTGCCAGATTGGGATCAGAGAGCTCGGTACTTTATAGGTTCGAATCCATTACACTTTACACCCTCAAAGCCTTGTACACTGATCCTGATCCTGCAGTCTCCCTAGGCTAAAATCAACACTGATTTCAAGAGTTGTCTTGCCTAAGCAAGGACTGCAGGATCAGGCCCATTGTTTAATTAGAAACCTAACACCCTGTGAAGTAGGTAAGCGTATTTCTGTTTTACAGATGGAAAACCTGAGGCTCAGCGGCTGACTTACCTACAGTCCTTCAGCCAGTGGAAGAAATGAATCAGATGAATAAATTACTATTTGCTGTTTAAATGCTGTGAAACTATAACAACATAGTTAAATGCCATGTCCTATAACAATACAATTGAATTATGGAGACAATTATATTAAAGCAAGATGATTTTTGCAAGATGACCTTGCAATCCTGCAAGAATTACTCCTGTTAGTAATTCCCTTTAAAGTCAGCAGAGCTACTTGCATTAGGATCACTCACATGAGCAGTCCACACATGTGAGTAAAGGCTACAAGTGTGGATCCTACAGTGATTTTGTGGTGGGTTTTCCTTGTTGTTGTTTTCTGGACTCACGGCCTGATGAATGTTGAAGGAAAATGTTTAACCTATTCTCTACTCTTCTTTTATCCCCTGGTGGTCTTTCCACCTTTTGTTCTTCATTTCTGTCATTACTATGGACCTGGAAAGGGAAAAAAAGGATGGCAACATACTCTTACCTTAAACCAATTTTTTTAAAGAAATATTAATACCAGATCCTCTGCTGGTGTAAAGTCAAATCAAAGGAACTATGCGCCACCAATGGAAAATCTGGTTTTAGTATTTAATATTAGGGGCCAGCCTATACATCTTTTGGTGCTAGAATGCATTACCATGGGGGAAATAATCTGACTGTGGTCCACCACTCTCAGGCTGGAAGACATGCTTCGTTTTGATCTGTAATGCCTTCTCCTACCAGCTTTAGAACTGGAGGGACTGGGTTCTGAGCCAGCACTCATCAACGCCATGCCAACATTCTCATTGACTGCAGTGGGTGCAGGATTGAGTGTTTGGTCTTTGCATGGATAAAGGTGTTGAGCACGCAGAAGAAAACAAAATGTGTTAGACTTCAAAAAAAGGCTCCAGGGCAATTACAAGGAGAAAATGCTGAATATTAAATATTCAATATTTTATCCAATGATATAGCTGGAGCAAGGCTCCTCTCATTTATCTCCCTGCCCTGCAAAAAATTACCACTCAGAGTGCAGACCAAAGCCAGGCCAACTATCGCTGTAGGATGCTCTATGTGAAAAAATGGAACCTCCCTCCATATTTTCAAAAGTATTCACAGATATGATCAAGGATCAATTTTTGATGGAAGGTGGAAGAAAATCCATCTCGAAAAACATTACAAATCACCACAAGTTGGCTTCACTACTTTCATGAAGATATTTTGCCATTTTCACTGAGGAGGAAGAAAGGTCACTTCTCGTTTTTAGAAAAACAACAACACATTTGCAATGAAACCATACTCCAAAAAAAAGTTTTTCTGTGACACTGGTGAAAACTTGCCTCTCCAGCAGTTTCACCAGCAGAGTGAATTTCTTCACACAGCTGTAGGGTAGAAGAGAAGACCTGACATTAAATAGAAAGGGGGTAAGAAGGGTTTCTGATGGTGTAAAGAAGAAGATGGGAAACTTTGATTATGGACAGAGCTTGTAATTTCCTGCACATGAAGATGCCCATATCTTCCTTGTTCAATTACAGCTTTCTTAAGACACAAGCTACACTTTCTGATGATGAGAGAAATTGATGGCATCATCGGCACATGCACTACAACAGAGATTATCTAATCTTTGAAGGGTATAGAAATCCCATCCCTTACATCTTTAGAAAGGGGGAAATATTGTGGAAAAGAATCACATTCCTTCTAAAAGCCCAGTCTTGTGAGATGCTGAATGTCTAAAGAATATATGTAACACTTGTAGGAATTTCAATTCATCCCTTGCTCCCTTGGCTTTAGAGAACCACAAAAAGCAGATTTCTTCTGATCTGGTCACTTACAAATCTACCCACACCTTCAACAGCTTGTACACTTCTGATATCCAAAAATCAAAATATTGGGTAGGGAACCCACTCAATCAATAGAGCGTAATGATGAAATAATGGAAAGCAATTCTACTTTAGATTCAACTGATTTAATTTAGTTTACCTTAGTGCAGTATCTCCAAGTTTATACTGGCAAAACCAAGAACAAAATGTGGCCCATGAGTTTTAGCATAAAACAACAGATTCAAAGTAGAAAATCCAGGTATTGCAAGTGAGACAGCAGTCAACAAAACATAAAGAAAATTCTGAATTTAAAGTCTCTTGACTCCAGTATGCTGGTCTTCTTCTCCTAGGCATGGATTTCCACAAGCACAGATAGCAAGAAAAAATTACTAGCCTCAAGACCCACCATGCAGATCTGAGACAGAAATTTGTTCATACTTTGAAAACGTGGGGCAAGATCCTGGAAGCATTGAAGCACATAAGTAATTTTACTCAGATGTGTAGTCCCACTTAGCTCAGTGGGACTTCTCCTGGGAGTAAAGTTGCTGAAACACATGTATGAAGGTTTGGAACAATGTACTGCTTCTGAAATGGAACGATGCTGACCCTGTATTTTAACTATTATAGAATGTCATATACAGAATGGGGGAAATTGTTCCTTGTCTTGATTCATTCAAAATTGCTTTGGTTTCATAACTCTGTTGAAGTCAGTAAAGTTACTCCAAGGATGAGTTTGGCCCTTTCTATCACTATTCTATAAAGTAACCCCAGACATATTTAGAGATGGGCTCAAAGCAAAACTCTGGGTCTGAGGGCAAGCAAAATCAAAACTTAGATTTGGATTTGAATTTTGAAAGTGTCTCCTATCTTTGCAATGGACTGAACCAATACTTCCAATCCAGTCCCCCCGCAAATAGTGGCTTACACAAGAATCCAGATGTGAATTGTGTGTCTTGAACATATTTTGTGCCAGAATGTGTCCTCCATTCTACTAATTTCAGTTGCTCTCATGTAATCAGGTACACCCATTATCCCCCTCTGGCACAAGTTGCACCTATGTAACTGAGACCAGAATATGAGCCTCTGTAATTAATATGATACTGTAGTATTGATCTAGCTCTCTCTATAGGCTTAGGTAGATGCTAGATTTTTATGAAGGATGTTAGCTCACATAAGACAGAAGCTCCTAAACAGCTGAGAGAGGAGGCAATGAAAAAGGGGCCCAGGCCAGTTCTAATGCTAATTTATTTTGCTTTGTAAACTAGTTGTGAGGTCTGAGAGTATTTTTTTTTCTTCTCTGGGCTACATTGTCTTGGGTTTTGAGGCCTATCTGTCATATTGAGGCAACAGACCCTTTTAACACTTCTCTCTGCTTTGATATGCAGCCTTGTCTCTTCCTTCTCCCTCTTTTCTTCAGGAGTTATATTGCCGGAAAGGGTGATGATTTTCACAGCAAATAAAGAGGCCTTCTCCTAGCTTTATTGTCTTCAGAAGAAATGCTCTCTGAATTTTATGACCAATGGGAAAGCTCTTCCCTTCCCCCCACTTGGATTCTGGCCAGAGTCACAAAAATTGCTAGAGTAATTAGCCTTCCCTCTGTGGAATTGTTAAAAACCCTTTTGCAAGGTGCAGTTTAAGTCGTAAATGTCAGGTGAACCCCATTTTTCCACAGCCATTTTCAAATGAATTTCAGGCAAACTTCCATATACTTAAGCTGCTTTTCAGAACCAGGCTATCCATGTATTACTGCTAGGAGGACATATTACAATGCAAGTTAGACCTCTGACTTCTGGTAGCCTATTAGATCAAGTCTAAACACTTGCAATTCCATGACAGGGTCCTCCAGGAGAGAACATCTCTAGTTAAACTGATACCATACATTGACGACATCAGTCCGGCATCAGGAAAAGACTCAGAAAAAAAAGCCTAATAGGGCAAATTTTGCTCACTTAACTCACCTGTGTAGTTCCATAGACTCCAATGAAATTATTCACCTGAGTAAAATGAGGAGGGTTGGCTAAAGGTTGGATTTAAAGTTTACTTTTCAGCTTTAGAGGGGGAAATTGTAATTATTGTCCCCAAAAGGAAAAAGCCAACAGCATCTTCTTTGCTATTTATTGGCCAAATCCTCACAGCCTTGGAATTTTGGCTGTGTAAAAACGAAGCAAGATCCTCAGGATCTGGCCCAGACACGTCATTAAGTTTAATGAATGGAATTGCAGGGCTATCGTAATCTTGCAAATAGTGTGGGGTTAACTTTTAGTTTGGGAAGTTTGTTTTGATTTAGCTTTGGCAAATGTATGAAAAATGTATTCCTTCACCCTCAATATAAAATGCTGTATGAATAATGGGGGTTCGACCCAGCTCCCAATAAAGGCATTGGAAGGAGTCCCATTGACTTAAATGGACAATAAAGCATTCTCTTCTTAGATCCATCCAGCAGCCCTCAGCTCTGATATTTTCCTCTCCCAATGGGTGAGTAAGGATTCTGAACATGTAGGAAAAGCAGAATATTTAAGTCAAGAGCCACATCAGGCAAAGCATAGAGAATTTTGCTCTTATCATTTACTTTTTTAAAAATCAACCTTTCCCAACTAGTTTTGTAAATTTCTCCAGCCTTCAATAAAGGAACCACAAAGTTCTATCATATTTAAAAAGAAACAGAAGTGTATTTGCATGATAATAAACAAGCAAGACATGTATAGACAAATAGGAGCTGAGTTCTGCAAATACATTTAGCTTCTATTTCAGTTTAAAAAGCAAATAAAAATTCCTCCTGATGGATAATAAGGGTCAGCCATGCTTATTCTAATTCTCTTCAACCTACATAGATATCAAGTACATTTGGAGATAAAAGGGGATCTGATATTTGTTTATGGCTTCTGAATGTGAATAGACTTCATGATAAGATCACCTTGTAGCTCTTTTGTGTACTTCATCTTAACACCACAATGGAGAGTTTAGGCATTTTGTTCCACTGAATGACCCCGAATTCACATTTAAAGGGAAAAAAACCTAAACAAAAACACAGGCTAGAGAGATCAAAAGAAGTTTTAAAAATATCAAGTAAGGCATTAAAGCACCACAGGTGACCACGTGTTAAATAAACAATTTACACTTCCCATGAATGAAAACAAATGTACTTGATATCTATGTAGGCTAAAGAGCATTACTGCTGTTTTTCAGGACCTCTCTAAATTTTTTGTCAGTAGTATTTTGGACTTGACATCACAGCTAACTTGACTATTGGAATAAGAATGATTGAGTTGACTATGCTTTCAGTCCAGCATAACACTTGTGTTATCTACATTGTCTTCAGTGCAGTTACTACAGATTTATCCCAATGTAACTCAGAGCTGAATCAGTGGGACTCTTTCCTGGGGAAGGTGTCAGACTTGGTTTAAAGTATTCTTGGCTTTATGGACAAAGTGGTTCTTAAACAAACATGAATAAGAAGTATAAACATGGACAAAAATATTTTTCCACACCAAAATGTTCAGGCCTGTCTTCAAATTTTACAGATTTGATGAGAAATGTCCAGATAACTTAAAGCCCACTATGAATACATAGGTTTCAGAGTATTAGCCGTGTTAGTCTGTATCCACAAAAAGAATAGGAGTACTTGTGGCACCTTAGAGACTAACAAATTTATTGTAGCAAAAGCTTATGCTACAATAAATTTGTTAGTCTCTAAGGTTCCACAAGTACTCCTATTTTATTAATACATAGAGCTTGACCAAGGCTGAGCTATATGTATCATGGAGGCTACTAGTCCAAGTTCAAAGAGTAGGGCCTTGTGTTCTTCAATCTTGGTGAACAGAGACCCCCAGAAGAAATCAAGTCTATCACACTCATTAGATCAGATATCATCCATAGGCATAGGCAGAATATTATTTATTAATTATTTGTAATGCGGTAGCACCTAGGAGTTCCAGTCACGGACCAGGATCCCATTGTGATTGGTTCTAGGGCCATGATGATCTGGACTTCAGCATTAACAAAGGGAGAAGACCAGTGACAAAGGGAGCATCTATGGTCTTCTCCCTTTTTACTGCTACTAGGACTGGCTGCCCCAAGAAGCTGGGTATGGCTACACTTGAAATTTCAAAGCTCTGCCGCGGCAGTGCTGCGGCAGCGCTTTAAAGTGTGAGTGTGGTCGGAGCACCAGCGCTGGGAGAGAGCTCTCCCAGTGCTGCACGTAAACCACATCCTCTACGGGTGTAGCTTGCAGCGCTGGGAGCCATGCTCCCACTGCTGCGGCACTGATTACACTGAGGCTTTACAGCGCTGTATCTTGCAGCACTCAGGGGGGTGTTTTTTCACACCCCTGAGCGCGAAAGTTGCAGCGCTGTAAAGTGCCAGTGTAGCCATACCCGCTGTCTTGTTATTGAATTAATAAAGTTGCAGCTTTTGGGGTGATTTTAGGGAAGTGCCCCTTTTCCCTGAGAATCAGGCATTAACAGACCTTTCTCATGAAAAGGGTTTGTGAGTAAGCATGAGCCATATCAGGCAAGTGCATTCTCCAGACAGTAGGCTGATCTGGGTTGCAGGCCATAATGGGCCTTGAGAGTAATGCAGGCTCTGAGATGATCTTAGTTTTAAGCAGCCGTTTAGTGTTGGGGTAATGCAGACTCTGATAAGGCCTTAGTTTTAAACTGCTGTTAATAATCCCTAGGGCTGTGATGCTCTGACTGGATTGGGGAGGGAGGTGACAAAAGCAGCATCTATGGTCCTCTCCTTTTCACTGCTAATAGGACTGGTTACCCCGAGAAGTTATCCTGATGGAATTAATAAAGTAGCACCCACATGGACAGAAATTCCATATGTCTAGATCTGTCCTCAATGGCTGCTGACAATCACAATGACTTTTTAATAATCCCCTGTTCAGCCATGTCATGGACCCAGACTTGAAATTATGTAACAAGATTAGTAAAACATTTGATGCTGCAACTTTAGCATGGTCTACATCAAGCATTATCATTCTCTCAATCTCTTATCTATTTTCAACTGAAAATCTTTCATACTTCCATTCCTTGTGCTGATGTCCAGGCAGAGATAGTTTGTCTCCACCTTTTAACCCAAGGGACCAAAAAAGCCACCTATCAAATTATAGTAATAGAATTCTGCACATATCAATCATTATCATTATTGTTTTTACAGCACCAAGAATATTAGACAGACAGTGTGCTTTACAGACAGTGAAAGAAGCCTCACAAATCCCATTTTGAGGCAGGTATCATCTCTGTTTAGAGAAACCAAGCAATAGAGATGTTTTGTGACTTACCTAAGGTCACAGAGGAAGTCTCTGTCAGAGCTAGGACTAGAAATCAGATTTCCTAACTACCAGTCCTTAACCACAAAACCACACTTCCTCCCCAAAATGTGTTGATAAAGAAATCTGAGCATCCATTTGTCATCTGTTTACTTAGGAACAAAAGTAAAGTCTATGGGTCAGATTCAACTGTGGTGTAAATCAACACTAACTCTACTGAAGTCAATGGATTTACCCTGGAGTAAGTGAAAGAAGAATCAGGCCTGGAATTTTTAGGAACATTTTTTCAAATGTAAAACAGGTATTTTATGCTATTGAAGTTAAAAACTTTTGCTTGAAGCTATGTCTTTTTCTTTCAAAACAGGTAAAACAAGAACAAGAGAGAAGTACCGGGTGGTTTACACAGATCATCAGAGATTAGAACTGGAGAAGGAATTTCATTACAACAGATACATTACAATCAGGAGGAAGTCTGAACTTGCAGCAAACCTAAGACTTTCTGAGAGACAGGTAGAGTATGGCTCACATACTCGGATTTCCCATGCATTGTTATTGTTGATCAGGAGATGACAAGACCGGTTAAAAACACAAGCATCCTAATATCTCTAAGCACCAAACAACATGGCTGGACTCTGTTTGCAATGTACAAACCAATAACTTATTCAGCAAAGTGTGATTACTCCCACTAGCCTTATCTCCACATTTCCCACCATTGTTAACATGGACTCAGCTGTACCAGCGGTAGCAATGGTGCTAGTGCAAGTGCAGACAAGGCATTGGCAGCTGGCAGCCTTTTAAGCAGTGTTGTTTAGACCTGCTTTAGTGTCTGAATAGGGACAGATGAGATGGTCTTAAAACACCAGCAGCTGCCTGGGGCTTGTCTACCCTGGTGAGAAATTTTAGCAAAAAATCCTAGGGTGAAATCTTGGACCCACTGAAGTCAGTGGGAGTTTTGCTATTGATTTCAATGGGGCCAGGATTTCATCTTTAGTTTAGACCAGTGGTTCCCAAACTTGTTCCACTGCTTGTGCAGGGAAAGCCCCTGGCGGGCCGGTTTGTGTACCTGCCGCATCCGCAAGTTTGGCCAACCACAGCTCCCAGGGGCCACGGTTCGCTGCTCCAGGCCAATGGGAGATGCTGGAAGTGGCGCGGGACGAGGGATGCACTGGCCACCGCTTCCAGCAGCTCCCATTGGCCTGGAGCAGCGAACCGCGGCCACTGGGCGCTGCGATCAGCCGAACCTGCGGACTTGGCAGGTATACAAACTGACCCAGCCCGCCAGAGGCTTTCCCTGCACAAGCAGCAGAACAAGTTTGGGAACCACTGGTTTAGACACAGTAAGTCCAGTTGGCAAGCTCAAGTATATTTAGGAAGGTACTTCTTTATCCCCTGGGTTCCTCTATACATTTACTTGAGGATTCCCTCCTCACTCAGTATTTCCTCCATTCTATCCTCTAATCTTGAGGTTCTATATTCTAGCCAAGAGCTGAATAAAGTTTGCTCTGGAATCCATCAATGTCACATTCCTAAATCAGGTGTTTGCAATGCCTGCTCACTGCTCCTGCAGTGCTTCCAGCTCTTCCTCCTACTAGCTGAGCTGGAAACATGGCCTCTAGCTCTAAAACACCTCCAACCCCAGCTGGCCTAGGAAGCAAGACACTGAGATAAGAAGTCTAGCTGGATCACCCACAGAGCAATGCACATAATTATTCCTTGGGCTAACATAATATGTTCTATTTCATGTTACCTGGGAGATCCTTTAATCATTGCACTGAAACTAGAGAATGAAATACAGAATTATGAGTTTTATTGATTGAGCTGTATGAATAATTCTTGTTGGATAATATATTCAACAATTTCACCTTGTTTTGTTTGCAAATTGTCTGCAAACACATCAAGATTTCTCCAGTTATGCAATGAATAATGTGCCTGACTCTCCACTTTTTTACACCTTGTGATGTGCAAAGTGGATATAAAAGCTGTCAAATCAGATTGGTAGCATTATACATCCATTCTGCCCTCAGTTTACAAAGGTGTAAATAGCAACATACGGTGGAGTGGAGAAACAGGCCTAAATTTCATTAATAAGTATAGCGCTGCATCAAGTTAGCAAGTAATTCATTACAAGTCTTTGACTACCAGAAATTTGAGTTGTTTTAACTGGACATTTGATACATTATATGCATTATATACATTTGTTCCTTGATTGAATAAACAAATTATTCAGATCTGGATTTAGGTATGCCCATGATTACTAATTCAAGATTCACTTTCTGTGAATATTTAGCCCAGTCATGTAATGTTTGCATTACCAAGTGTTGCATCTTAGACCTGCTCTAATCACAAAAGCTGTATGCATGGCTTTAACTATGTCATTATGGTTACAGTGTTACAACACCTCACCCCCACCCCACTGTGGATGTAGTTATACTCATATAGCTTATTGTCATTCAGGAAGGGGTATCAACAATGCCAATATAAGGCATCTGTTATACAATTAAAACTGTGTCTAGATTAAAGGTTATATTTTTGGTTTTAAAAAAAATCACATACCTAACCTAACCTAATTATACCAGTGCAAAAACTGTGTATACAACAGACCTTAGATTAGTATCAGTGATAACACTGATGGGTTTTGGACAAGCTGTTGTGCCTGTGAGAAAAATATCCATGCAAGTTGCTACATGGTGTAAAGTGACCGTGGGCAAGATTATGTAGTTTTGGTACAGTAGGTGCTGATAATCTGGGAAGCAGGGAAATTCATTCACCCCTGTGAGAAATGGATCCTCTTATAACCCCAGAAATATCTCATATGGATGGGAGGAGGGGTTCTTTCCAGCATATTAAAAATTAAAATACAAAAAGGTGATTGTGATTGGTTGAAGACACTACTAACATTAATGAATGATAATGACCAACATATATATAGAGAGAGCATACACACAACTTTTTGCCCTGATGGATCTCAAAATACTTTACAAACTTTACCACAGATCTATATGTATTGTTTTACTCACATCTCAAATATAGCCACTGTTGAAGTGAACACAGCAATTATTTACCTAGGGAAAACAACACTACAGAACAGTGTTTGGAAAAGAAAAATTAATATTAAATCCAACTGAAATTGCTTTTGGAAATGTAGTAAGCAAAATGGGCCCTTTGTTAGGGGAAGACAGAAACAAGCGAGTAGGGATGGAGGGTGTTGAGGGGTATGGTGGAGAGCAAGGAAGAAGAGGGGGAGAATTAGGCTAGGAGAAAGAAAATTATTTGTAGAGCAACTCAACAAGGGGAAAACAGCCCCACAGCCCGTGCCCCACAAGTCTGAGTCAGCTGGTATGGGCCAGCCGCAGGTGTCTAAATATAATTTAGACATATCCTTAGACAGCATGGTAATGAAGGGGCTATAGCATTATCTAAAAATGAACAAGTATCTTATTTGGGTTTTGCCACCATATAATTTTTTTTTTAAACAAAGAAATTTGGAATTTTTAAAATTCTTCAGCATAGCACCTATGGAGAACACCCATTTTTACTGCTTGGCTTTCTCTCAGCTCACCACAGGCTGCGTCTTTCCATGACCCTGGCAAAAAAGTAATTGCTTAGTGAATCTCATTTCTCATTAATTCACGGATTTCTCCTAGGATTATAAAAACTGCTTGCAACTCTGTTTCTGATCTGAACATCAACAGGATGGCAGTTTTTTTAAAATTATCATGATACTTCTGCCTCAGTAAACAGATTATACTTCATACAGAACTACTTATGCAGTTCCTCAGCTGGTATAAATTGGACTCAGTTTACACTAGCTAAGGATCTGCCCCATGATCATTATAGATGCAATAGAACTTTTCACAAGAATAATGAGTTAATCCTAGATTCCTGATCAAATTCCATTACATTCTGCAGCCTCAAAATAGCCCCTCCCCCATAGTTTCAACTGGACACAATATTCTTCATTACCTATCCTACATTGTTGCTGATTCTTTATTGCCTACCCTAAAAGAACTGTATGCGTTATTGCAGCATGCTCTTCAACCATTGCTTTATCTCACCAAGAAGGTGGCTGCATTTCAGTTGTGAGTGAAGTAATGAATTTAGTAGGTAGTTATTATTCTGCCCTTCAATGTGTGTGGACATTGCCCACTGACTTCAATAGACTGTCTGCACATATCTATTGAAGGGCAGAATTTGGCCCATACCTGTTTGTAAAGCACTTCAGGGTCCTTCTGTTTGAGAGATACAACAGAAATGTCAACCATTAGCATTATTCTGGAACACAGCAGAATACTATGCAAATCCTGTGGTGGGCCTCAGCCTAGCACTCCTTACCTAACAGGTGAGGTCAACCCAGTGTAGAGAAACTTATTAAAAGATATATTTCTGAGTTAAACTGGAATATAGGTCACTGAAAATGATTTTTAATAAGAAAGGAGGTTGAAAGATAAGTTTCAAAAAGGGCTGTTTTCTCTGTCCAAAGTGGAAGAGCTGGGGTCATTTTACTAAATGATGAGCAAACTTTTCAAATGTGTGTGCCTAAACAGACCGCTAAATCCATATTGAGGCACTGGTATAAATCAGGACCAACTCCACTGAAGTCAGAGTTACACTGCTGTATATTTGATGAATGTGAGAAGAGAAAAATGCCCTGGGTAAATTGGCCCTGATCCTCTGATTTGGCCAAACTGGACTCAGTGCACAACCAAGGCAGGGGCTCAGGTGGCTGTAACACTACTTGTATGCTCCCCTGGTCTCTGGGGCTATTGATGCCGGTTCAGTCCACACCATTAATTAGAGCAGTCTCCTGGCATTTGGATATCACAGTGATGCACACAACGTAAGAACTTAAGTAAGATTTTGTACACACAACCTAAATATGTTACATATAAAAGAGCCAAAAAATAAGACTCTAAAAAAAAAATAAAAAATCTCACAACACTGAGAAGCTGACTTATCAGTCTGCATTCTGTTAGCTCTTGAAACACCTTTTCCTTTATTCCTCTGCAGGTGAAAATCTGGTTCCAGAATCGCAGAGCCAAAGAAAGAAAATTAATGAAGAAGAAAATGACTCATTTTGATGGTACCAGCCTTGGCTCTATGCAGAGTGACTCTGGCTCAGTGAGCCCCATCCCAGTACATAACCCACAGACTCATTCGGAAATGTCCAGTTCTTTATTTCCTCCACCACCTCCTCCACTTCCAATGAATAGCTTACAGCACAATGGGAACCTTCAGCAGGTTGTGGCCTCTCAGTAAGGCCATTCAAAGAGTTATTTTATAAAGACCATTATAAACCAACAGTACATGGAGCACTACCATTCAAAAGGGGACAGGACAGCCAGAGCTGTTTTGCAAGAGATCTCAGCATCACAACAGCCTTGTGCGCAGAGGCTCCACTTACAATCAACTAAGGGCCAAATCCCCAAGGCCTGTGAAAGGACAGTGGAAAACCCTCAAACCAATGGAACTATTGTGTGAAAAGGGTCCTGGATGGATGCTACAAGGGGATGCCAGGCCCTCTCTGGACCACAAAGCAGGCATTTCCCATGGCAGTGCAAAGGGTGGGCTGGGAACAAGGGGTGTCCAGTTGTTCTGCTACTAGGTGGATCCACTAGCTAAAAGATGTATGAAGAGGACCACAGGCAATGCTGCATTCCTGAGAGCAAAACAGGGACTGAGCATGTGCTCTGTGCCCTGCCACTGGATTAAGAGGGAAGATTCCTCCCCCTTCTCATCCTTATGCAGGCCCCATGTGCTAATTTCACTTTCTCAAACTTTGCACATGGGTCCAGGTTTTGGCCCTGAAAAACTAGTTCATGCTTTGGGCTACTTGATTGAAAACCTAGATCAAGGTGGCAGACTGCTGAGTTATTGTTGGGGAGGGGTCCAGCTTGATTTTTTTTTTTAAACAGAAATCACTTCCAAGGCTAAATAATACTAGAACAAACACGTGCTCTTCAAATCATCCCATAAATGTTTCTGGAAAAACATTATGGAACTGTGAGCGTTGGCCCATTTTCACTCATGGTGGAAGAGATCATTTCAGTCCATTTTGTTTCTTAAAGAAATAGTGAAGGGAGAAAAATTCTTAAAACTTAGATATAATTAAGGGAACAATTGCATTTTGTGAGACAACAAAACCATAGATAAAGACACATATAATGCATCCAAGTAATGTTTAAATTCCTTGAAATTTAGTCTGGTTTTCAGACATATTAATATTAAAAAATTGAAAGGCCAAATTAATGGAAGACTAAGCAAACCAATACCTTCGCTGAATATAACCTCTGGCCAATATTTTAAATGGGTCCCTAATACTGAGGAGCCAAATCCATATTTAGGCACCTAAATAAGTAGCCTGATTTTGAAAAGTGGTGCCATCCCATTGACTTCAGTGGGAGTTGCTGGGTACTCAGCATTTTTGAAAGTGTGGCTACTTATTTAGATAGTTATCTATAGATTTAGGGGCCTAGCTTTAGGCACCAAGGGTAAAATTTTCAAAAGCACCTAAATTGCTCTGTCCCATTGTTAAAAGTGACAGGCACCTAAGTCCCATTGACTTTCATTAAGACAAAGCCTATTAAGTACCTGTCACTTTTGAAAATGGGACATAGATTCCCAAATCACACAGGCACTTTTGAAAATTTGACCCCAAATCTTGGCCTATGCCTATGTACATTCTTGTTTTCCTTTTAATTATATATCATAATATTATTTTGATGATCTAATGTGGGTAATGAAAAATTACTTTGTATATAAAGAACTCTAAAATAAAGTGACTTTTCAGTAAGTGTTTCCAATGTGGTTTAAACCCACTGCAGAAAATGGTAATGCAGAAAGGATTTTCACCATCAGTCTGTTATTTAAAATAATTATGATATAAAGTTTAAATATATATAGTATAGGTGGAGGGGTTATGGTGAGAACAAGACGGCTGAGGGGGCTGGTAATGTCATTTTTAAATCACCAATTTTAGTGCAGCTCAGATCATTAAGGATCAAAGGTTTTTTTTTTTAATATCTCGTGGTCGTGCAATGGCCTAAGTGAAATAAGGTTAGAGGTCCCAGTCTAGCTCCAATGGGCATGTGTTTGTACCACAATGCCCTCAAAAATTGCCTTCCTGGTTGGCAGTAGCCGCATAAGGTGCTGAGACCAAACTCAGCCTTAGAGGTGGCCCTTCCATATCAAGGTTCAGGCAGATTGGCTAGTCTGCACTGCCGCTGCTGTTCTGAGCAGTACAGCACACAAAGAGGAAGTCATTCACCACGGCAATTGGTGTTACAAAGTCACTGTATCAACACCTAGAGATGGTTTGGAAGCGCCAACTGCCATGACGGGGAGGGCTCTGAGTTACTACAGAGAATTCTTTCCCAGGAGTCTGGCTAGCGGGTCTTGCCCACATGCTCAAGGTCTGATTGCCAAATTTGGGGTCAGGAAGGAATTGTCCACTGGGTCAGATTGGCACAGATCCTGCCTTCCTCTATAGCAGGCAGCATTAGTTACCCACAGATTTAAACTAGTACAAAGTTTCTCAAACTGGGGACTGCAGACCCAGGATACTCCAGGGGGTCCATGGGCCCCCCGATCAACTGCTCCCCCTCCCTCCCCGTGCCTCCTGCATGCTGGGGAACAGCTGTTCCGCAGCAAGCAGGAGGCACTGAAGGGAGGAGGAGGAGCAGGGATGGGGCGTGCTCAGGGGAGGGGGTGAAAAGAGGCGGAGAAGAGGAGGGGCCAGGGTGGAGCGGGAGTGGGAAAAGGTGGAAAGGGGTGGGGTCTTGTGGAAAGGACTAGAGTGGGGGCAGGGCATGGGGCTAAGTGGGGGTCTTTGGGGTCTGCGAAAAATTTTAAATCAAAATGGGGGTCCTCGGGTTGCTAAAATTTGATAACCACTGAACTAGTATAAATAGTGGATTCTCTGTAATCTGAAGTCTTAGGGATCTATTACAAAGTTGGTGGGTGAGGTTTGTGGCCTGCAAAATGCAGAAGGTCAGACTAGATGATCATTATGGTCCTTTCTGACCTTAAAGTCTGAGAATTATGGAGAAAAAGTTCCATAATGGTCAGAATTGGGCACAAATGAGCCACAGAATGAAGACACATATACTTCTAGCAAAATTATGTGTAATGTATTTTATTATCTGGATTTGCATTTCATATCCAATATTTGGTACCTGAAAATGGTGTATTTATCACTTACCATTGAAATATGTAAGAAGGTACTCTAATCAGTCTATACTGGCATACTGAGACAGGTTTCAAAGTCCACTGAGGTCAGTGGAAAGAATCCTACTGATTTCAATGTGCTTTGGATACAGGCTCTTGATTACAGCATTTTGCTACCAAAGTGATTTATCATTTGCATTGCTAACCATGTCAACCATATCAAGACATATTATCTTCCAGACATGCCCATCAGAAATGCAAACAACAGCCATCCTACTTTGAATTAAAGGAAAATTGTACATACACTGTGTACAGATGCCCCTGTATCTGGTATTTCTTCTTTATATTTTAAGCTTGAGCTCACTTCATTTCCAACAGACAGAGAAAAGAGGACACTTCTAAAGAAAAGGGGGACACGCACAAGTAAACTCTAGAGATCAAAACAGTAAAACATTTTGAAATTCTAAATCTGAAAATTCTAACATTGTGTAAAGGAAAAGAATCTGCCTATTGTGCCTCCATACAGTAACTTCGGGACCAATCATATGAGATGCTCAGATACTTAGGCAAGGTCTTAACTGCCCTCAACTATTATTGATACTAACAGAACATGAAGGTGTTCAGCATCACGCAAAAAGGTGCCCCACTCCCTGCAGGATCAAGTTCATAGTTACCTACTCTTTCTTCACATCTCCGTGAAGTGCTTTAAAATTCCATTGCAGGATTAAAGGAAGAGAAACTCAAGCCTCTAACTCAAAGACTCCTGTATGAAAGGAAAAATATACCCAAGCACAATCGCTTGTTCTTTATAACTAGACAAACATGCCATTCAAAGAATGAGGGATCTGGCAAAACAGCCTGTTTTATCTTGTTTACATGCAGAAGAGTTATTGAGGAAGATAAGTGAACACTTTGAAGACCTACCTCATTTCTGTTCCAGTTTGCTGAAAGCTTGCTTGCTATAGGTTGCTATGTGTTTCCAATCAGAGGTTGTTAAGTACACAAAATGAGGCTGAATTTTATTTGCAGAAGCAAATGTTCAAAGGTTAACATTTATTGCCCCAAATGCAGTATCTATAAACCAGGATAATACTTTAGGGATCATTAACCTTCTAGTTATGCCAGCGATAAACATTTTGTAAAACATACAGGTAATCAACTCAAACTAAATATCTGAAGTGTGCTTTTGTTCATTATAACATGGATTGCCCACAAATGCACAAGGATTAATATTTCTCATGAAGAAATCTGTCAAGTATATTTGTCTACATAATATGTGATCGGCACAATTAGAAATAAAAAGAGAGAGATAAACTCGGTGCCAATGAGCAATAGAAGTGGTTTGATCCAGTCGACTGAGTACAGAACCAGAAACCAGGAACTGCTGGTACTAATCTTAGCTCTGACATCAACTTCCATTGTGGTTTTGGGCAGATGACTCAACTGCCTCTCATTTTCCTCATATCTATAAAAATGTGGATACCACCACAAGATCGTTGTGAAGATCTAGTTGCTAGCAAAGTGTCTTGAAGAAAAGTACAATGTAGGCATTATCATCACACACCAGATTGTTTCACAAAGGTATTGAAGCTCTTCATCTTTATTGTGATTGGACTGTATAAATTCAATTTCAGATAATTCACTACAACCTTGAATTCTCACTGCTCAACAGGAAGCATAAATGATATCAGACAGGGAAGATCTGGTACAAATGAGCAAGACATGCAAATTCAAAACCATCAAACTTCAATGATTTTCAAAAACTAAGCTGTGCAATCTCTGCAATAAACTGGACATTATCCAATGCATAAGGCACAAACACGGTTGAATTTCAGGCATGTGCCACCTTCTATTCCAGCTGTTTTTTCCTTGGGCAAATATATTTACTCTTGGCATAGAGGCAGAAGTCTTAGTCCCAGTTAGATCCCTTATTCAATTTTCAAAGATATTAATGCAGTACAGGCTTGTTCCAAACCAAAGTCTCTACATTTGTAATTCACAATGAAATGCTGAAGCCCCATTTGTCCTAACTGGCCAAATAGTGACCATCACCAGTAGTCTCATTTTCTAGGTACTGAAAATAGCTGTAACTATCTGGATACAGGGTCATATGTGCCTGATTGCTTGACAGCATGTGCATTGACACCAACATCAATGACATGAATGCAGAACAGGGATAGCAGAAGTAGTTATCAAAGCATCATGACCAAAAAGCATTCCAGCTCCTTTCCTTCAGTATTTAAAGAGTGCAATTAGTTCCCTGTGCACTCTGCAGTGAAGAAGACTCCTTTCCTACTGGATGTCACAAAAAATGGAGCAGTAACTTTTGGACATATTATGCATATTCCATTCCAGGGTTAAACATCTCCTTTGCCAAAGTGACCTACACTCACTCAGTTACATGGTGGACCCCATGCTGCCTGGATGTACTTTAAAGCATCCACACACTCTAGAATGGTGTGACTCTCCTTCACTCCTGAACCACTGCCTCCTGCCCTTTATATAACTCCATTCTGGGTTGCATGAATTATGTACGTGCCATTGATTTATGAAAAGCCAAGGAGGGTTACCATGGCCTTTAGACTCACTCTCTCTCCTCTCACAAGTAATTGATAGTTTCAAACATTCTTTTGAAATGTTGTTAAAAAACGAAGTATATAGAATTCAAAATGGCCACCTTTAGGAAGTCTGCATAGACAGCTGACATGCTGATTTCCATCATCTTTCTCTTTGATAACAAAGATTTTACATGCTAAAATTCCCGATGCAAAGTTTCATCACCTGATGCATCCATTCTTTTCCAGAAAGGTCCAACGCTAAAAGTGAGCAAATAGTTCAGACTGCATGTTAAAGTTAAGCACATGCTTAAGTGCTTTGCTAGGTCTGAGCTGGAAAGCCATAGTTCTCACTAGGGACACGCTGAGTTAACAAAGACAGCAAGCTAACCAGCAGTCTGCCCTATACCACTGAGCGAGGTAGCTGCCTCACTGTCCCATGACCAGGACATGACTCATGGAAGGTTTGTGTCTGTTCTTGTTAATTTCCTACCAATCCAATCAAGATTAACAGCAAGTTAACCTTCTAGTAAAGGCAAACTAAAACTTTGATGGCTTCAAGCTACTAGCCTGTTGGCTGAGCCTTTAGTTTCACTTTTACTGCATGCTCATCACTTAGCCGTGAAACGTTGGAGACACAAGAACCAGTGTGTGGAACAATAGTATGTTGGCAATTTAGTTATCTTATGTTGGTATACACGCTAAAAATTTGCAGTACCACCCAGAAATCTAATCCTTTATGTAAATCTGTTTAAGCAAAATGCCTTATCTAGAGCTGCTATTGTAACCTGATATCAAATCAGTACAGCAATCTGCCATGGGCATATCCTGATCTAATTAAGAAGATGATGTTCTGGAGAGGACTGAAAGATCTGAAGAAAATTCAGATAATAGAACAGGCAAAAACAAGAAAGGGAAAGGAGGAGCAAAAACAAGAGATAAAAGAAGAACAGAGAAAGAAGCGTAAAGCTCTGTGATACAAAAATATAAGATTAGCTAATAGTGAAATTGTGGGAAAGGGAGAATAGAGCCACTTAGATGAAAAAGGCCAGGAATGAAAAATCATATGTAGGTACAATTCATGCTATAAAAATAAATGGCATTGATTTATATATGAGTATGAAAATTCCTTTTTTTAGGAGGAACAGGCTTCGCATAATGTGTTTGACTTGAATTTTGTAAACAGTCCATTTAGACTGGAAGTCTATGGACATGGTGCTAATTGAGTTGACAGAGCTGAAATTTTATCCACACCTAATTACAACTACTTGGATTTGTCTAAGTTGATAGCACAGCATGGCACACGTAGCAGTGTATAGAAACGTAACAACTCGCACAATGCTCACGCATAGAGCAAAAATGTGGACGATCGTATTTCCAGTCTGATCAACATTTAATGTTTCATCTGAATGATGTTCACAAACATCCATGAAAATCCCTTTTGTGCCCCATTGAACACCAGCCATCATCAGCACACAGTACTTGAAAGTGAAGGATTATGTTGTAATATTTCTTTCTTACAGCTAAAGAGAACAGGATTCCCATCTGACCCCATCATCGCCATTCTTTAGTAGGAAGAGGGGATGCTCTAGTGACATAAGGCCCTATTTTCTTCCATCCCTCCTATGACGCTGCTTTCCACAGTATTTTCCGCTGGCCTGAGAAGCAAAGAAAAATGTAATATTACAAAATCATTGATAAAGAAGTGGACACATTTTCCACTAAAGCCTTTAAATATTTTATTCTCCTTTTCCTTCATTTGTTGGGAAAATAACCCTTTTTTCCCTCCTTCCCCCTACCCAACTATCTATTAAGTACACAGGTAGGTTGCTGGAATTAGAAGGGATGTGTGAGTCTGAATGGTGTCAAAGTGCAAAGGGCTCTGAATGAAAAGCCACACCTCTAAAAAGGAAAAGATCTCATTATAATTTGCACCTCTTTTGCAAGCATATATCTCGACAAATAGCTCGTTGTTTAGGCATGCATCTGAGCTAAACATGTGAAATGGAAGCCACTGCACAGAAATCTAACATATACAAACATACCGTGATTATTTTCAACTAGTAAGACATGGTTTATCCCCTTCGTTTAACAAGGGGATAAGCCTTATCAAAACATTTGTAAAATTCCCTTTCTTGTTATTACTACTACTATTTACTTTTATAGCATCCAGTGTATACAAGGTGCTCTACATACAGGTATGAAGTCAAATCCAGAGGGCTGACAATTAAGATGTGTCTCACCAAGTTCACCTGCAAAGAAAATTTTAACTTCAAAAATCACATTTGTCTCAGAATTATACATTTCCTGTAAGTAACACCCAAGAAGACTAGAACTGAAAGAAATTTGGAGAAATTTTTTTTTTACTCCACTTATTTCATTTGGTTGTTTTTGATACCATCTGTGTCTGATCAGTTGCACTGCTTACCCTGAAAAGTTAGTCAGTTAGCTCCTGATCTAGCAGTGGACTCTACATGGGTAAATCCCTTTAAACCCCAATGAAGTCAGTGGAGCTCCATATAGGGGCAAAAGTCTAGTCATGTTCATTGCAAGGTTAGGGCATTAACATCTCCCATGCTGAAAAGACTAATAAATATCACCAGGAAAGAAAAAAAACACTATTAGAAAAGATTTTTAAAGAATTATCTTTTAAAAATTCAAGACATACTACTTAAAAGGTTGGTCTATACAAACTGGACATCTTTGAAACTGGACAGTTACAAAATAGTCAAGTGGGCGGTGTCCCTTTAAAAAGAGTTGAAAAATAAACAAGTAATTTGTGAAGTTCAAAATATAAAGGTTTAATAAATGTATTTACCAGTATATGTTATCCCCCTTAAAACTATATAAATAAGTGCTTTAGACAAAAGTCCTCATTTTAAAAGAGCCGAGGCAAAATCCTTTTGGCAACTTCTAAATTGCAAGTATAGTTACCTATACAGATTTAAAAAAAAAAATTTCTAGAAGCACAAGCAATTTCAACACCATTGTGCTGTGGTGGAATTGTTCTAGGAGAGTGGGAATGGGGATAGGATACATAAAAGATCTGTGAAAAAGGAAGCACTAGAACTAGCAGCAAGGTGGGGTTGCCTGGATGGTCAGCCCTTCATTTGAATGCAAATGTAATTATGAAGCAGGCAGTTACCCTGACGTCAGACTAGATCTTGGTAAACCATTACCACCAGCACCTGGTAAAAACAGTTGTTGATAATACAGGATGAGGTAGAAGATTCCAGGTATAATATCATTTATTAAGATCAGGAATACAATTAAAAAAAAAGTGAAAGAAAATAGGATGTCTTAACAAGGTTCTTTCACTAGTTGCAACCATCATGTACGTGAGTTATCTTTTGGATAAAGAAACCAGCATGTATCCGGGATCCGTAAGGTGCAACAACAACCTACCAGTGCAAAATTTTGTCTCGACTCCATCCTATTCAGATTACATGGGATATCATCATGTGCCAAGTATGGACAACCATGGACAGTCTATGGGAGCTTGGGGATCTCACTATGGCACGCAAAGGGAAGACTGGAATACTTATGGCCCAGGACCCTCCAGCGTAGTTACTGCTGCACAAATCAATGGCTCGTCTCCTGGGCAGATCTCGTATAGCTCTGCTGATTACAATTCCCTGCATCCTGCTGGATCTGGAGTTTTACCTCCTGTAGATACTATTAACACAGAGCAAATCTCTCCCAACAGTCAAAGGCACAGCTCTTATGAATGGATGAGAAAAACGCAATCTACCAGCTCAGGTAAGTGATCTTTCAACCCTCTAAAACATTTTCTATTATCTTGCATTGGTCTCATTTATAAAGAGTCTTAATTGGATCTCATACATAACTGGATTGCTCATTATATTTAATATAACGCTTTATAACTACAGTTTGAACTAAATTCGTACTAGTTTCACTTTTCTCTTATAAATGTTTAATAATGTTGTTTGTGTGGAATGGCTGCTGTGTTCTACCTTAGATATGGCTGCATTTCACAAACTATAAAGTGCTCTTTGCACATACAGTCTGTAATGCACTTTAAGATCCTTTCAAATGAAAGGTATTGTAGACAAAATAGTATTAATGTTACATGCAGGAAACAGTATTCATAACAAAAATTATTTATCTAAAAGAAAAACTATTTAATAAGTTTTATGAGAAAGTGTTAAATGTACTTACTTTTAATAGTTATATTTGCAAAAATACTATGTTACTATCTTGCTAGCTATTCAGCAATAAATGTTTCGACATCTTCAGTTTGGCTTTATTCTTTCAACAATTCTTTAAAAGAGAATTCAGTTCAGGCCTCTCAAACTATGATGATTAAAATATTTTCTCTTGGTGTTCATATATTTTTTATTTCACCTACTGTATTTATCAATTGGGTAGATACATTCCCTGGCAAGCGATCAGCCTCAATTATGATTTTATTGACAGTATAAATTTTACTGGAGACATGACAGGTCCCAATGAAAGGGAGAGCTTCTCATTTCGGTTTAGTTTTCTTTTTAGTTGTCTTTAAAAGCATCTCCTTGTTCAGCAAGATTTTGTTATGTGTTACAGTTAGACATTTAAAAACTTCCCTTGTTCAAACTGTCAGAGCTTGATGTGCTTGATTTTGTGACAAACTGCATGCCAGAAGAACCTTTCTGTGTAGATCAGCTGGATGTAGATTATGTGTAGCAAGGCCTGTCAGTTGCTAAATCTATTGTTAAGGTTAAAAATAGTAAGTGTGTGTTACACATCATCAAAGAAAATGGCCTAAGGAAAGAAGGGCAGTTACAACTGGAACAATCTTAAAGGGTAGATAAATTCAGTTACAGATGGCTACTAATCACTCAAGAATGAGGTTAGTTTTGCAATTGTTTTTCAGCCAAAATGTCCATGTTTATATTTCATTTTATTAAAAAATAAAAAATAAAACTAAGCCAGTCTTCAGATATCACAGAGTGTCCATTTGGAGCCTGTACATGTCCATACGTACATGGCTCCTCAAAACCAGGCATATTAATAGGGCCTGGTTTTCCCCTCACATTCTCTTGTGCAAATCAACAGTTCATTCGTGTAAAACTGATGTAAGAGTTGGATGAGACTCAAAAGGGCTGTTGTGACTGAATTAAAGGACAATGGGACAAAATTCATCCTTGATGTAATTCCACTGAACTCTAATTGGACTAGTATGTTTAAGGAATAAAATAGATACAAAAAATCAGGAAGCCTAGTTTCACACAGTACTTAAAAGTTTACCAACATCGGAAGCCACTAATAGGCCCAGACCTTGTAAAGACTTATACACAGGCTTAAATTAGTGCACTGAAGCCCTAATTCAGCCAAGCATTTAAGCAGATGCATAAGGCCATCCTTATTCAGCAAAGTACCTAACACATGCTTTGTGAACAGAAATGGATTGTTGAATTGAGGCCTGTGAATAGACTCAATTTAAGGGACAGTTAAGCTGGTACGTTTTTGCCTGATCAGGGCTTTAGTTTCCCAGGGCCCAATCTTTTGAGGTGTTCAGCACCTTCAGCTCTCCCATTTGACTTCAATAGTTTGAGTTTACTCAGAACCCCACAGGATCAGGTCCAAAAATGTCTTAATCTTGTGAAAAATAAATTCCATTTGGGAAAATAAAATATATCATGTGAGATGTATATAACACAGTCAAAGCAAGATTCCAGAGAGCTTGATTTTAAAAAAAAGAAAAAAAGAAAGAAAATATTGAGTGTAAAAGGTAGTTAATGTTATTAGTGCCACACGTCACTAGTAATAGTCCAAATGTAAATGCAGTTTTAACAATTTGCTAAAATGTCTCTACATTAAAAAAAAAATGAAACACAAAAAAGATAAAATTAAATAAGGATAATATATGCTAACTGCTCAATGCTTTCTCTAGAAGATATTGCAATAAGAATAACTTAAAACATTCTCTCTCCAATAGAATTAAAGAAATCTAAGATGGAAAAAAACTGTCGGGTCATCGTATCCACCTTCTACCAGGGTAGAACTGCTCCCTCATATGTACTAACTAGAGCTCTGTCCAGTCTAATTTTACATGACTCTAGGAATAAGATTTCTATCACTATTCTTGCAAGACTACTTCATTGTTAGGAAACTAGATCTGAAATATGGCCCTGATTCTACAAAGATTTCATATGTACTTAATTTTACTCATTGTGAATAGTCTGATATAGCTCAAATTTATATAAGCATATGTAAGTCTTTGCATGATTTGGGCCAAAATGTATTAAATTAAATGCGGGAACTTTCCTAAATGCAGTGCTGAAGATAGCAGCAGAGATTACAAAAATAATGTTGAAGTCTTTTCTCATACTTAATGCATTAAATTTTGACAATATATTTTGTACAGTACATCAAAAATACTATATTTTGCTGGATAGATTTTAAATTCAGTTGCATCCAAAGCAAAACCATTAAAAGTGATAACTCAGCAAACCAATTCTCAGGAAGAAAATGCTGTAATAAAAAAAGAATATTATGATTTGATATTTTCCAATATAATGGACTCTTTGAAATTTAATGATTTATAATTTTTTGTATAAACAATTACATATTATATAGTCCTCTAAAACTGTATTTTCAAAGAAAATGCTAAATTCCATTCTTCAAAAACTCCAGTGCAATTATGCTGGGTTTTTAAAAATAAGAAACACATTATGCAACAAGAATTTTTTAAAAATGCAAATCAAATCAAGCTGGATGCCTTTCAAGACAGGGTGCCACAAGTAGAAAGGAGCGCATCCCTATTTCCCCAAGATTTGATCCTGTTCTCATTGGAGTCAAAAACAAAATCCCCATTGATTTTAATGGTGTAGGATCAGACCGTAAATCCAATTCATTTTTAAACCAATTCAAGTAATGCTATAAAATGATACTCAGTATTTCCTTCTCTTGTATCATATTCTGCGAGGGGTGGAAGGGAAATGGAGGGAGGAAGGAAAACACATTTGTATAGAGGTTCAGAGAATGTATTTCAAACTGCCTAAGAAGTGCATGTGGGAATTGTAAGGGGAGCAATCTGGCAAACCACACTCACAAAGATATCAGCATGGAGTTCAGTGGGACTATTAAGAGTAAAGATTATTCATGCATGGCTTGCAGAAACAGGCCTTGGACATGTTTTCTGTTGCGATATATTACACACATTTTATATACATGTGTTTGTTTAGATAGACCACGATATACAATTAGCTCAGATGTCATCATAATAAAAATCTGTTGGAAAATGAAATAGGAAAGAAGCCATGAGGAAAAGGGCCAGGTCCCAGTTCGAATGTTAATTTATTTAACTTTGTAATCTAGTTGTGACATCTATTTTTTCCCTGGGCTACATTGTCTTGGGTTTTGAGGCCTATCTGTCATATTGAGGCAACAGACCCTTTTAACACTTCTCTCTGCTTTGATATGCAGCCTTGTCTCTTCCTTCTCCCTCTTTTCTTCAGGAGTTATATTGCCGGAAAGGGTGATGATTTTCACAGCAAATAAAGAGGCCTTCTCCTAGCTTTATTGTCTTCAGAAGAAATACTCTCTGAATTTTATGGCCAAGCGGAATGGGATAAACTGTTCCCTCTATGATACCCCCTCGAATCTTGGTTATATTTACTGATTATGGAAAAGCTAGAATAACCCTGTTGAAACTCTTGTTCTCACAAGTTAGATTAATGGCTTAAAATGTAATTGGAACATAATATTTAGACTACTGTTAACAGAACACTCATCACTTAAGGCAAATATTTCAAAGCCAGGACTTTAGCCATCCTCAGAAAAGCAAAATATGGGTTGAAATATTCAACAAATAACATCACCAATAAATATAACTTTCAGTGATAGAAACATTTCCTATTTAAAGTAATATTGGTTTAGGAAATTGCCCTAAATTGTGTAGCTTCAGACTTCAGATAAACCACCAGGTACAAATCAGCTGTGCTGTAGTCTACAAATTAAAAAGTCATGAGCAAAAGAAATATTCCTTCATCTAGTTCTGTCCCTTTCTTTTTTTCCTGAGATGAAAGAGAGTCTGACATTTGTTTAGGGCTTGTAAATTCCAAACCAATTGGCTGTGTTTCTGAATGTGAAAGAGGTTCTTGATAAGATCTTCTTGTAGCTCTTTTGTGTGGCGTGTGCTTCATCTTAACACCTCAATGGAGTTTAGGGAACCACTTTAAAGGAGTCTTTGTCCTACAGTTTGTCCCAAAAAAAACTCACATCAAAAACAACTTGGGAAGATCAGAAGGATTTTACAAAAAAACAAAACAAAAACAAAACACCACACCACACACCAAACACACCACCCTTCCCAATCAACTTTGGAAAGTGCTAAAGAGAACAAATACAGTACAGAATGACCTCTCTGTATTAACTAATCTTACCAACAGAAAATGTTCAAATATGAAAACTTAACTTCCAAACACCAAGTAATAGTCATGGTAATATTATTAATCCAGCATATTTATGAGCATCTTCTGTCTGATTTTGTTCTGGAATGGAGTGACATTGAGATCGTTTTTGTATACTAATGTTAGGGCCTGGTCCAATTCCAAAAGCAATTTAAGGCACTCTGTACCCCATAATATTAAGCTGAAGAGGCATTCCATACACTGCAAACCTGGGCCTTTATTTTGCAGGTAATTCTAATTAAATGTTATTGAATTGGTATTTGTGTCCTAGAACTGAACAAGGTCATCGATAAACATTTTTACTATCTGTGTTTTAGTAGAACATTTCTTTAATTCTATGTTTGGAAGAGATGTGAAATCAGTATCTTTATTTCTTATGATACCTTGGTTGTACATCTCAACCAGACATGGAATTAGAGCATGTTTCTAAAAAAAACAAATGGTGGCTGAATTTTAGTGCTGGGGAGGTTACTCCTGTGATGTATATGTATGCATATGCACACACAAAGACCACAGGCTCAACGCACCTGGCAGCGAAACAGAGGAACCTCTGGGGAAGAAGATAGCAAACATCAACAATTTATACACTCACATCACATAATTTGTATAAAGTGCATTAGAATCCTCTCAGAAGAAAGGTGGCATAGGATATTTACTTTGAAAAACAATTTTGATTGCAGATTCTTTTACATGTATTAGTAACAAAAAGTAATTAGGGAAAATTATTAAGAAATGAATCCCTAGAGCAATAATGGAAGAGAAAGTGTTAGTAAAAGCATAAATATAAGGCGATCTGGATTCTGCTTTACAGCTGTGCTATAGTCACACTGTGTGACTCTGGGTAAGTCACTTAACTTCTCTGCACCTCAGTTTCCAAGTCTGTAACAGAGAAAATAATCCCATATGGGTAATGTGAGGCTGAATTCATTAATGTCTATAAAATTCTTTGAGATCCTCAGATGGAAGATGCCATAGTCAAAGTATTAAAATACATGTTTTTCTTAAACAGGTAAAACAAGAACAAAAGAAAAGTACCGAGTTGTTTACACAGATCACCAGAGACTAGAATTAGAGAAGGAGTTTCATTGCAACAGATATATTACAATAAGGAGGAAGTCTGAACTTGCAGCAAACCTGGGACTATCTGAGAGACAGGTAAACAGAGCAAATACAAGATTTTCTATATATTTCATATTTACAGGCTAGATCCTATTAACGGTAATATCAGAGATGATAAGCCAATTAATTCAGTGCTGATGTTCTATAAGTATCATAGAACCAAGACACAGTTGATTGGTTGCGGCAATGTAGTTGCCATGGCTATAGGAGCTATTGATTATGCTAAATACAAATAAATAACAGCCAATTTAACATAAAAACCTGCAGTCATATGTATTTAATCTGGTTACTATGTGGGCAAAGTTTGAATAACTGAACATAAGAAATTAACCTCAAACTACAGGCATGGAAAAGCACTCTCTTACTTTCTTACACACCAGCTAACAACACATACACAGCTGAAATTTTAAAAAGACCCAGCTTAACATAACATAGTATTGTTTTAGTTCTGTCCGTAATAACTATGGCATTCTCCATTTTGCTTCATTCTTGCAGTCGCAACAAAATGGTGACCCAGAAGAGATCTACAGCATCATGCTCAGTTCAGCTATCAGCAGCCAGAATGAAAATGGAGAATGCAAATAGCAATAAATCATAATGTCTATATATTTTTTGTCTTTGATTTATTAATATTATTTTTATGGGCCATATCTGCCTTTGATCTATGTGAATACAGTGCCTGGACTGAGGGTCTTTTATACCCCTGGATAGTCAGCAGTTTTTTCACCACTGCTTTACATTCCACAGGTAGCGAACAACATTTGTCCCTGTGCATAGGGACAAATTCTTATCCCTATGCATAGCTCAGGGCCCTGTTTCAGAAAACCACTCAGGCCAGGAGTGGCTCCAGGCACCAGCGCAGCAAGTGCGTGCCTGGAATGGCAAGCCAGGGGGGCGTGGCATGAGGGCGGTAGTCAGGGAGCCTTCGGTGATGTTTCTGTGGGAGGTCCCCCAGTCCTGCGGTTTCGGCAGCAATTCAGTGGCGGATATGCTGAAGGCATGGGACCAGCAGATCACCCGCAGAACCGCTGCCGAATCCGCATGGCTGGTGGACGTCTCGCAGAAACACTGCCGAAGGCCGCCTGACTGCCGTGCTTGGGGCCGCAAAAAGCATAAGAGCCGCCCCTGACTCAAGCACACACCTAAATCTCTCTCTAACATTAAGCATATGATTAAATGCTGTCCTGAATATGGATGTTTCCCTGCAATGGGGCCAAAGTATGCAGACACTGTTCAGGGGAAATCTATAGGGATTTAGGGTGGTGAATTCCCCCCAGAAATCACTAGATTGGATACAGCACCTGTGGTGTGTGGGAGATATAAACTAGCGTATGGAGTCCCAGAATCCCACCCCTCCTTGCACAACAGAACCTCACCGGTTCTGCTGATGTCAGTAGGAGGAGACAGGATTTGGTAATATTGAAAAAACTATCACCTCTTCAATATTTCAGTGACGAGAGTGCCTCTTCCCTGCCCGGGCAGATCTAGAGATTTTTCTTTTTAGTTCTCTTCTGAGTAAACATATTCAGCTCTTTAGAATGGTCTCCTTCCTTAGTTGCCTCCTCTTCCTCCACATGCAGGCTAAGGCTAAGAGAAAACATGAAGTAGAGTGAGATCACTAGAGAAAAAAAGGGGTAATGATGCATAGATGTTCAATTTTAAAACCAGGTGTTGGATTTTGAGGAATACACAGTGTAAACCAGCCTACCTACATTACACTAAGGAGATTTCTGAAGTAATCAGTGCCACTGCCTAGACCCAGCAATTAGTTCTCTATTATGTTCAGTTACTTTTCTCCTGTATAAAGGAGCCCTGTTTGTGAATGGCAAACTGTGCTTTTTATTAATGTGGCCTTTAATTTTATTGCTAGTAAACTTCTGGCAAAATTTGTAATTATCTGCCAACATTTCTAAAACACACATCACATACATATCTAAATGCTGCTTGTCTCTTTGATTCAGTTTCTCCACTTCTGTATATAATGGTGATAATGTGAGTGACTTCCTTTGTAAAGCGTTTTGAGATCTACCAATGAAAAACATTATATGAGCTGGTGTTATCATCATCAATATCTATAAAGGAAGAGAAATGGTAGAATGCATAAGGAATGTCATGGAAAATATTGAAATTATTATAATGCCACTATATCAATGTTACATGCTTACATGCAATACAGTGTTCAGCTCTGGTCACCTGACCTATCTAAAGGAATGTAGCAAAAACACAGGAGGCTCTGAAATGAATCAGTGGGGACATAAGAGCATTATTCAAGATAACAAATGATATGGTGAAGGTAGGCTGGAGATTCCTATTTATCCCTTCTCATAATACAAGTTTGTGGTGATACACAATTACATTGAAAAGGCAGCAGATTTGAAACTGATAAAAGTAAAAAAATTTTATATGCATCATTAGACTGCGGAACTCACTGCCACTAGATATCATTGAAGTCAAGAGCAGAGCAAGATTAAAAAAAAACATGAACATCCACCATTATGTTAAATAGTTTTGGAGGGTTTTTTTAAGTGTGGAAGCTAATAATCTCTCAAGCTTCAGGACATAAATCAACCTCTAATTAACAGAATAGAAAGAAACTTTTCATATGGGAATATTCCATAACTGCACCTTCCTCAAAAACGTCTACTGCTGGCCACTGTCAGAGAAAAGATGGTGGAGTAGAGGGACCTCTGGTCTTTTCCAATAAGGTAATTCCTATGTTGCTGTAGTTCTAATTAAAACACAAAAATATCTATAACATGGGCAGACATTAGAAAGTAATAAAGTTTCTATTAGCTATAATATGTTTGCATACTAAACATAGCTTTGTCACTCCTTAAAGCTAATTTTTCCTTTTCTGTTGCTAATGTTATTGTACACCGCTCTAACTACTTATAAGAATTAAACATACATTGTTTATAACATTTCAGGTGAAAATCTGGTTTCAGAATCGCCGAGCCAAGGAGAGGAAAATGATCAAGAAGAAAATCTCTCAGTTTGATGGCAGTGGGGGCTCAGTTCAGAGTGACTCAGGTTCAGTCAGCCCAGCTGAGATGTCTAACTCTCTGTTCCCGCCACCACATGCAATAAATGGATTACAGCCCATTGAGATACAGCAGGTCATAGTCTCAGAATGAACAGGAGAAAGTGAAAAGGATGCATCTTTTTTCTCCCCTTGAAATGTCAATTTTGTAAAGGACAATTCTCATTCAACTTGTTTCAGATTGCTAGCTGTCTTGCACAGGAACTAGGACTGTTTTCAAAATTTTATAATCATTGCAGCTATCTCAGGGAACCCTTGCTGCTAAAATTCATCACTCAGAAAACTTTTGAGTAGGAGATAATTTTTCTTCAGATACTGACAGAGTGAAACAACTGAAAACTCAGGTGAACATAGTTCTAGTCTGTTTATATATTGCTGAAAAATTGTTGCTGAATTGATTATAATGGATTAATATACAGGGCCCGTGCTTCCATTTAGGCGACCGGCACCAGGATTTGCGGGGGCAGCAATTCGGTAGCGGGGGGTCCTTCCGCGCTCTGGGTAAGCGGCAGCAATTCTGTGGCAGGTCCTTCACTCGCTCCGGGACCCATCACCGAAGTGCCCCAAAGACTAGGAGCGCGGAAGGACCCCCCGCCGCCAGCCGCAGAATTGCCACCAATGACTGGGAGTGCAGAAGGACTCTCGCCTAGGGCGCCAAAAACCCTGGCACCGCTCCTGCTAATATACCAGGAAATGTATGATACTGGGTGTATTTGTGCATTACTTTTTAAAAATACAACTAGAGTAAATTGTAGCTGTTTACAAAATGTTCAGATTTAGACTATCAAATGCCACCTTTTAAAAAAAAGACAATAAAAGAAATGTTTTAACACAAGAAATAATATTCTGTTCTATATAGGATTTTATTTTACATGCTCATAATCATAGTCTTTTAGCATCCATTTATACAGTGTTATGTTATAATCTTGGCAACAACTGAATGGCAGTATAAACAATATTAAGGACAATATAAACAATATATTGCATCTAGCTAAATAAAAAGTATCATCTTTGTCCTACATAACTGTACACAGTACATTCAAGTTTTCTGAATACAACAGAATTTCAAATTTGTAGCATTATACAGCAAACCTGCCAAGAGCTGTTCAATGCTAAAAACTTTAGCAATTTGTCAGCTATACAGACTCACAGTATATATGAAGTGGTTCAAAAGATATAAACATTGTTCACTTTTCAGTGACTGTATATATTATTGTTTAAGAATGGGAAGGAAGTCTAACATTATCATGAAGTTGTTCAGTAATACTGTAACAAATTCTGTTTATCTAATGACATAAAAAGCTTAGAGTCAAATATCAGCCTTCAGCTAGCAGCAGGTACTACCCACTGATTTTAAATAAAATGTGTGTGTTGGTCCATGGGCAGAAGGTAGCCCTTACAATTAATTTGGGATGACAGGTAGAATACCAGCAAAAGTGCCAGAGTACAGTGTGTAATCACTGGCAGCAGTCTTGCATTTACAAGCAACTCCATAACCTTACTGATATGGAAACAAAAATATTTTACTAAAGAACTATCATTCTGTTTCAGTCTTCAAACAGATAATTGGAAACAAGGACAAGAAAAAAGGAACACAAAGAGTAAGGAGAATATCAGCAGTTGTTCTCTGAAAGACTTTCACATGTCCCAAACATATTCATTACTTCAACAGGGTTGAATTATTTTTCTCAGAACTAAAGGATCAAATTCTCCCTTCATTACAGTCAAGCAGGATTAATAATAAGTGTACCTGGGAGCAGAAGACTGGTACATCATTTTTAATGCCAAGTAATGCTAACTAAATAAATGATTCTTTATCTGGTTCTAAAATGAAATCACTGCTTGCTTTCACTGCTTTCCCGATTCATTTAAAGATGTCCCACCATAACTGCTATAAAATGGTTACCAAGATTCTAGCATAATATTCAATATTATTACTACTACTGCTTTTTTATTTTTTGGGTAGAAGGAAATGTCTGTGGTTAGATTTTAAAGGCAGAAAATCTGTAACCTAATGGATCAATAACCCATTCTGAGTGATTTCTCCAAGTTACTTCCCAGAACAGTGCTTCTCAAAGCCAGCCCGCCGCTTATTCAGGGAAAGCCCCTGGCGGTCCGGGCCGGTTTGTTTACCTGCCGCGTCCGTAGGTTCGGCCAATCGCAGCTCCCACTGGCCGCGGTTTGCCGCTCCAGACCAATGAGAGATGTGGGAAGGGCGGATGCAGCAGGTAAACAAACCGGCCTGGCCTGCCAGGGACTTTCCTTGAACAAGTGGCAGCCCGACTTTGAGAAGCACTGTCCTAGAATATGCTATTCATATGGAATTAAATTCCCACAGTTTATTGCAAACAAACTGCAAACAATAAATCTTTTGTGTACATGTAGGAATCAATCATTGCAGCTTCCCTAAAGTGAGAACAAAGTCAGATTACTAATGGTGTACGGACAGTCAAAAAGTGTTCAGTGGTATTATTGGAGGCCTATTAGTATGGACACTTTGGAGGACAGTTAATCATATCTATTAACACAAATATGTTTAAAGTAGTATGCCGTGGTTTATGCCAGAAGAAACATATCTGCCAACAGAAGACTCGGCCCATACATATGCTAATCTGCATTGTTCATTCAAAGAAGACACGTATACATCTATTCTGGTGAACGATTTGAGGGAATAGTTTCCTCAGTTTGACCAGTTTTCTTGCATATATTGTCCCTTTGTAGACATAAGGACCATGTGATGGCTGCCTAAAATATGGGATGAATGAAGGAGGCATAGAAAGTCATTCTCCTCACCCCAGCACTTCGATTCTGAAGGTAGCTGTAATGTTTTACAAATGCAAGAGGGAACATGTCTGGAGCAGGGCAACTGCCTTACTATACCAATTGCCCCCACACCAGCAAACATCAGGAGGTCAATTCTCACAGAAGGGCAGGCTACAGCTTTTCTGAAGGTCTCAATCACTGGCAAGCAAGCTCACCCTGACACCCCAGTGGTGTCACAATTATTCCTTCTCCTACTCTATGTAGGCTTAAATCCATCCAGCCACAGCTACTCAGACAGTTCACCTCCCCCTTCCCCACAAGTGCTCCTCTGGCCTTGAAGGCTTAATTGAGACATAAATGTAACTTGTTAAATAGTGTGAGATTTTGCAAGTGGCTACAAGCACATGATAAAATGCGTATTTTTCTAGTACTTTAAGAAACTGCTGCCCTTCTTAGGCCATGTCTACTACAGGGACGGGACTATAGTGATGCTGTAGCCATGCCAGCACAATCCCATAGCACAGATGCCATCTACAGCAATGTTGGAGGGTTCTTCCATCACCACAAGAACACTACCTCTCCAAACTACAACAGCCAGGAGCATTCTTCAGTCAAACTAGCTGCTAGTCACTCCAGGGTATGGATTTTTCGCACTTCTGAGCACCATAGCTATGTCAACCTACATTTTAAGTGCAGACCAGGCTTCAGTGAGTAATGTTATTCTGGCTAATTAATTGTAGGTATCAAGCAATGCTTGCTAAGTAATTAGCTTTTTATAACTTCTAGATTAGGGAAGCGTTGAAAAAAATCCCATCAAAATGCTACTGTCTGTAGCACTCTAGAGATGGATTTTAAAAAAATATAAATAAACAAGCAAATAATATTTTCTCTTCTGGTTCTCATCTAATGTATCAGTAGGAAGATTTTAGCTGAACTGTAAAAAGATTAACAAATAACAGTAAAATTTAGAACTGAAATAGTAGTTTATATTTTCAGAGCAGCGTATAAATGTTAACTCATCAATCCTCACCATACATGTGAGAAGTTGGCAAGTATATTCCCATTTTACAGCTGAGGAAAATGGAACAAAGATTAACTGGTTTGCCCCAAAGCCACTCAGATAGTCTGTATAAGAGCTGGGATTCGAATTCAGGCATTCCTCGCTCCCAGGCCCATTCTATTGCCCTGCTGCCTTCAAAGCAAGAAGCAGGAATGGCATGAAAAAAGTTTTTGGAAACATATTACAAGTTATTCACCGAATGGATGCACACAGGAATTTTTGCTATCTAAACAGGCTCTCTTCCCAACAAGTTTATTGTACAAACTGAAATCAAACCTTCATCTAGCTATTTATCTGGTTCAATTCCAAGATCATTCATAATAGCTAACATGCTGCAGTTCCACACAAGCTGCAGTTTGCCCACTAGCCTTTCTGAGAGACCAGGCTGCCAGGAAGCAGGGGTGTTCACAAGGGATGGGGGCAAGAAGGAAAGCCCCCCCCTCCAATATTCATCTAAAAATATGTGTTTCTGCTCCAGCCCCAGCCCCTGCTACCCCTCAGCTCCGGCAGCTGATCATTGTTCACTGCCCCAGCCCCAGCCGCTGCTCCAGCCCTGGCCGCTGACCCAGCCCCCAGCCACTGCTCCAATGTGCCCCTCCAAAAGCAGTCAAATTTAAATTCCTGGGAACACCCCTGCCAGAAAGTGTCATGGTAGGAGAAAGGGAGCAACAGAACTGCTGAAAGCACAAGATTATACTTCAGAACAGCCATTGTTTGTATAAGGATCTCCTCTAAAATGGGATTTGATTTTAGATGTGGATGTGCTAAGACGTGTAACACATGAAAGTCTGTGAATGGAACAGGAAGAGAATGGAGCATGTATTTAAACCCCAAGAGGACATTTTAAGTAGATTCATTTTTTTCTATGAAAAATGTTGATGGAACAAAAAAAATAATTCTTTGAAATTTTTCTATGATTTTTGTGCATTTTCATTAAAAAAAATAAAATGTTTTGGTTTCCGGCAAATAAAAACTGAAAATTTTCAACTGACCAAGCAGAATTTTTCAGTTAAATAAAAAAAAGTTTTTTCTAATGAAAACCCCGAAAATTTAATCAAAAATGGTCATTTACTGTGGAAATTCCCATTTTGACAAAATAGACAATTTCCATCAAAAATGCTTGTGACTGAAAATTTTCAACCAGCTCGGTTTTAAAGGACTTAAAAACATATTACTAAAGATTTTGGGCTTGAACATCCAATTTGGCACTGGACTCGGGTGCCTCTAAGCCTACGTCATCTTTTCCACCAATTCTGGTCCCAGACCACAGTACAGTTTAGAACTGCTCTACACTGTAGAGGACAGTTACAGTAGAGGACACTTACAGTAGGACAGAATAGCCCTGGCCACATCTCCTGCCTGCCACTCTCAACCAGTCCTCTATGTCAGAAACCAGGACAGGAGGTCAGCACAGAGCCATTACACACCAGCTCTATGACAGCCCCTACAATGGGGCCCTGCAGGGCCATTGAAAGTCTTCATTATATCCCCTTAATGCTGCTGGAGCAGAGCAAAGTGGCTGCTTCATAAGGCACAATCTGGCCATTAATATTTAATGTTTATGCCCATGACATCCCAGGGTGAGAATACAAAGTGAAGGATAAAAATAACATTTCCCAATATTTATCTTGTCTCCTTTGAAGACTTCTCCACTGATCTTAATTAGACTCTCCCTTAGCACGATAAGGCAATTTAAACAATAGTAACTCAAACATGATCTTTCTCACTCAGGGGTATAGTTTCCAACCTCTCACACTTCTTGTCTTTTACACTTCATATAAATATAAAATGACTAGATTGCAAATCAAAGTTTAAATACAGCTATTTGCTTGGTATTATTGGGCCGCAACCAGTAAAATGCTTTAAAACTATACAGATTATAAATAAAAACTTCTGCATCTCACACTTGCTAAATTTCAGCAGCTAGCAAATCCTACTTCTTTGAATCATCTTTATTCTTAGGTGGATGCTGCAGCTCAGCCAATGGTTTGCCAACAACTGCCTTTCTCAGGCCCACTTTCTATAAATACTTAATCAAGAACCAGTGTTTTTGCCATTGAATTAATATGAAAGCAATGTGCAATGAAGTACTCAACTATTTGGATTCATGAATACAATCCTAAATACTGATCTGTTAAAAAAAACCCCACTATTTAAAAACAGACTAGTAGTGATTGGAAAGAACCACATCTGAAAACTTCCCAACTTCTAGAGAAAAGTGCAGAATTCAAACCCGCACTTTGTCACTAATTGCTATGTGTAGAACAGGTCAAATCAAAGCCCTGGATCAGAATACTTCAGAATTTTTCAGGGTCAGATATGGAGCCTGATTTTGCAACTTGGACCCAACTCTGGATTATAAACTAATGGTCATTACCGGAGAGCACAGAACTAAATATTCCTGCACAGAGCAAGTTATTTCCTGGCCTTAAACAGTTTTAAATGCCACAGAAAAGTAATTTAGTTCAGCCTCCATCCCTCTCACATCACCCATGCACTTGAATCCAGCAAATTGGCCTGTTCAAAGATGCCTAGTAATTTACATATGTTAACTAGTCCTGTAAAAAGTGCTTAGGGTATCTCAAAGAGATGTTGGATGTAGATAAGCAGGAATAAATTTCCATCAAACACAAAAACCAAGCAGTGAACATAGGACTCACATAAATGTACGAATGGAAAGGACTTGAGGTCATCTCTAGTCCATCATCCCATACTGAGGCAGGATAAAGGAAGGAAAAAAGGTACACACAAGATTGCTAGTGGGATGCATTATGAAAAAGAGACCCACAATACCATGAAAGTCAGCTGAATCTTTGTGTAATGTTTTCAGTCGATATAATATCTTTAATTTCCAGACAAAGAAATGTTGGGTAATATTAATGCATCCTTTTGGGACTGTTTCTAAAAAGATCACTTTAAGCCTCAGATATTTGACAGATAGCATCAAAATGGATGATTATTGGGAATTTTAATACTTCTAGGAGATGCCCTTTCAAAAAACATAACTGAGGGGCAAATTTTGATCCCTTTACACATGTTTAGTAGCACCACTAGACCCATTAACTTCAATGGGAGTATTTGCAGATTAACCTCAGCAGAAGAATCATAACCTGTTCATGAATGATTATGAAAGAGAACAGTGTAGTCTAATGGCTGAGCAGATCCCTGATTCTGACACCAGCTTCTGCCAAAACTTTCAGCAAGTCACTTAGATCCAATCCACAAAGGTTTTTAGGTGCCTAAACCCCAGATTTAGGCACCTAAATCCCAGGCTCCACTGTGATCCACAGAATTCCTGCCAAATACTGAAGGTACCTAAACTGATCCAGCATCTAAGTTTTCAGGGTAAAACTTCCCTAGGTGCCTATGTTTCTGCCTCTGGGCATACATACTGCTCCCTAACTCTAACCACATTCAGTCATACCTGCCACCTAAACCCCAGAACAAGCCACAAACTGGGGGGAAAATCGGTGTTTGCACATAGCTCACATGCTGGATCTGATCCAGAAGGCATCCTGAGGCTGCCTCCTGGATCAGCTCCCATTAAATAGCTGGCTAAAGACAGAGAAGGTGGTGGTGCTGTTCACTTTGTAACTTTCAGCCCACTGGTTAGATCACACATTTGTGATATGGAAGACTCAGGTTCAATTCTCACCCCCCCTCCACACACACCTGTATGGGAGAAAGGAATTTAACAGGTGAAAATCATAGAAATGTAGGGCTAGAAGGGACCTCAAGAGATCACCTAGTCTAGACACCTGCACTGAGGCAGGACCAAGTAAACCTAGACCATCCCTAACAGGTGTTTGTCTAACCTATTCTTGAAAACTTACAATGATGGAGATGCCACAACCTCCTTTAGCAGCCTTTTCCTGAACTTAAATACCCTTATAGTTTTCCCCATATCTACCAAAATCTCCCTTGCTGTAGATTAAGCCCATTACTTCTTGTCCTATCTTCAGGGGGCATGGAGAACAATTGATCACCATCCTCTTTATAACAATCCTTACATTTCAAGACTGTTATTAGATCCCCCCTCAGTCTTTTTTTTTTTTTCCCCCAAGACTAACATGGCCAGTTTTTTTAACCTTTCCTCAGAGGTCAGGTTTCATAAACCTTTTATCATTTTTGTAGCTATCCTCTCGACTTTGTCCAAATTTTTCCTAAAGTGTGGCACCCAGAACTGGACACAATACTCCGGATGAGGCTTCACCAGTGAATAGAGCATGACAATTACCTCCCATGTCTTACATATAACACTCCTCTTAATTCACCTCAGAATCACATTAGCCTTTTGAGCAATTGCATGACATTGCTGCCTCACAGTCAATTTGTGATTCACTATAACCTTTTTGGCAGTGCTACTGCCTAGCTAATTATTCCCCATGTTGTAGTTGCATATTTGACCTTTCCTTCCTAAGTGTAGTACTTTGCACATCTTTATTGACTTTCATCTTGTTGACTAAACACCAGTTCCCCAATTTTTCAAGGCCGTTTTGAATTTTAATCTTGTCTTTCAAAGTGCTTGCAACCCCGCCTGCAAATTTTATAAGCATACTCTTCACTTCATTATCTAAGTCATTAATAAAAATATTTGAATACTAACAGACCCAAGGCAGACCCCTTCATAACCCCATTAGATATATTCTCCTAGTTTGATAGCAAACCATTGATAACTACTATTTGAGTATAGCTTTTCAACCAGTTAAACACCCACCTTAGAGTAATTTCATCTCCCTAGTTTGCTTATAAGAATGTCATGTGGGACTGTGTCAAAAGCCTTACTAAAATGAAGATACATCACATCTACACCTTCCCCCACATCCAGTAGGCCAGAAGGAAATTAGATTGGCTTTGCATTTGTTCTTAACAAATCCATGTGGGCTATTATTTACCTCCCAGTGTCTAGTTTAAGTGGCTCCCCACCTAGTGTCTGGCTTTTGTGGATTGCATTCTTAGGTGCATATCTCTCCCCATTCGTTGTATTGGGAACCTAAGCAATGGCTTTGTGGATCACCATGGTGTTCCTGTGATTTTCTAGTTGCCTAAAAGTTAGGTGCCATGACATTGAGTGGTGCATGACCTAAGTTCCTTTGTGGAGCCAGGCCTAAAATTCTAAAGAGACTGGCTGGCTCTTGCCACCTCCAAAGCTGTGCAAGCAGATGCACATTCTGCACTAGGAACATCTGGTAGTTGCTAGAGTAGTTGTAGCAATGGGGATAGGAGAGAGAGCCCAGTAAGGCACTTTCCCCAACTTACTGTGAGGTGGGGAAGAGAGAGAGAGAGAACCTGGGCCACTCTTCCCATGTAAACTCCAAGGATTTAACATGTTGCCCCAGCAGATCATTCCCCATAGTGGGATAACAGCCTTTTCTGACTACCAACTAATGCAATTCAAGTGGCAGCAATGAGCACTGAAATTTCAGAGTTCAACTCTGCTGAGGATGCATGATGTGGAGATTGTTACAGCTGTACATAACAGAATTTGTTTGAATCTTTTCCCTTTTTTAAAAAAATGTAGAAAATTAGATTAAAAAACCAACACTAAAAGGAAGTTATTTAGGTTGCAAAATCACGCGCTTCAAAGTTAGGTAATGCCAGAATATAGGTTGCCCAGACAGCCCTCATTCTGTTTTTTTGTGCATATGTGTTATGATAGTTTTTAATTATATGATCACAAGCTACTTTTTTCAGAGGACCCCTGTGTCAAGCTGTCCTGCAATAACTCAAGAACATGAGTACCAGCCTCAGGGCAGACTGTTAAGAGCCAGGGCACAAACCCCAGATTGGCTGTGAGTTCTATACTTAGATTTCACCAACCAAGTATTATGTGTAAACTCCTCAGGCATTATAACAGCCTAAATGTGGAAGTACTCTGATCTATCTTGTCAACTAGGCAAGCTTAACTTTGTGCTATCAGATAGATGGTCTCTTGCACCACAGATCACAGCAACATTCAGGGTATTTCCAGTCCCAAAGGACCAGTTACTTACCCCAAGTCAACTGCAACTTTGATCTCACACCAAAGACAACTCCTGTAGACAATCCTATGATAAACTATCTAAAGATTTATTTAAAAGGAAATAAGAGAGTTATTTACAAAGTTAAAGCAGGTAAACATATAAAATTAATAGAAGCTTTTATAATAAGTGAGCTCTAGATGTCCTTTAGGGCTAACCCAGGCTACACACTGTATATCTTATGCCTAGAAAACCTTGTCCTCAAGAGTCAAAGTGCCATAGAGATACAGTTCCTCCTTGTTAGGCCTTTTTATTTTTTCCCACTTTTGCTTCAAACTGCAACCTCAGCTGGTAGGAGGAATTCACATACATTTCTCCTCTTCATGGGCAGGTGAGGGGGGAATGTCAAAGTCTTTTGTTCTCTGTTGTTCCACAATAGCTCATTTGGTGTCAGTGGGCCTTGTCAGGCAGGTCATAACACCTTCTGCCGGAGACTAGTATTTCACACAGATTAAAGCTTCTCTCCTGTCTGGTGATTTACAGTTACAGACGCTTATAATACAAATGCTCAAATATTGCCTTGCAATATAGAGATGTTATAACTGAGATTAATGCATGCAGCAACTCACAAGCATTCAATGAAGTCTAAACACTAAGCACATTTTTGTAACTCTAACACCTATTTTAACAATACATTACTAACACACAAGTGACCCAGACTGGTTCCCGCTATGTATTTGTCAGTATTCAGTTGAGGCAGGGGGACCCTGGCATAAGCTGGCACTTGGTTTACCAGCATCACAACCTGTCTCATTCAGTGCACAGGATGGATGCACACGGGAACAGGGCAACTGTAAATCTGGCATTTCCTAATTTTCAAGTCCTTGACTTTGCAGCCAAAATAACTTATTTTAACAGCTTTTGAACGTTATTATTATTATTGTTAGAGTAACTCAAGCAAGACAGTTAAAACATCCGGATTGTTTTTGTTTTTGTTTTGGTCTTATATTTGCAGAGATTACAACGAATGTTGTCATAATCAGGGATAAAGTTAGAACATTTCAAATAGCAGTAAGTATGAATTTCTGGTGATTCACTATGCTCATGTTTTTCCAGGGGAAGAAGAGGAAACTATGCAGTTCTCAGGAAAGATACCAGCTTGTCCCACATTCTAACAGAGTACTCCCAGCAACTGTAGGTGGGGGTTTAACAATCCAATTCCCACTAAGAATAAAATGGTTAAAATCCTAGACAGCAATTTGAAAATTTACCCTTAGATCTTCACCTATTGGCTTTATAATACAGTTCTCTGTATTGTAAACACCTGCCACTATAAACTTTTATTCCACAGACGCAAAAATTACTCTCCCCTAACTATACCGTACCTGAGAAAGTGTATGAAAGTAATACAGGAATGTACACATTTGAATAATCTATAGATTACATTTTCCTAATAGTCTTGTTCAGTTCACTACTAATTAAGGACATTGTGCTGAGAAAAATAAACCTGTACCTATTTTACTAGGTAATCAGTAGGTATTTTTATGCTCTGTCATAAACTAAACTGTAAAGAGGAAATACATTCACAACCTGTCCATCAAGATGAAATAAATAAAAAAAAAGTCGTTCAGCGTTTCCCCATTTTATAAATCCACCACAACATCAACTCCTCTTTCACAGAGCTACTTACTCCTTCATATAACAATTGAGCTAACTTCTGAATGCCTTTGCCTGCCACCCTCAATACTCCTAACTATACCATACTACCAGGTACTATGCAGCCCAGATTCACTGTTGTACCTGTAAATTAATCTCCACTATTAATAAAAACCCAAGGCCCTGCGATGGGATAGCGAATACCAGGTCAGAGAGCTCTTCCTGCTGTATTGGGTTTGGGTTCTTTTTGTAATTTTTAATGAGGGAGGGTTTTTAGGGAAAAGAAGACATTCAGATTTATCCCTGAGGAGTGAGCTGTGTAGCGCACGGAGCTATATCTTGGTGTAAAGGTCTCTGTGAATGAAACTTCTGAAGTGGAGAAATTCTTTTAAGATATAATCTAGTCTCTTCTTTTTTTCACTTTTTTACTGTAACAGGAAAACCCAGTATGGCCTCCTGTGTAAATACACTATCTTCCCAGGCCCCAGCAAACCTCAAGTCTGTTTCTCACTTGCTGCCCTTTCCCTTTGTGAGGTGTGATTTGCAATTCCTGTTTACAGCAGCTTCTAACACCACATTATGTCAGGCATTAAAGACCATGGCCCAGATCCTCAAAGGTATTTAGACACCTTTGAGGATATTGGCCCATACTCGTAAGGAGCTAACTTGGTTTTTTTTCAGTAAAAAGACAGGAGAAGCATAGCTGGGCTGAACGAAAGGCACCAGTGAAAAAAACAGGATGTAGTTTCTCATTGATAAATGATGGCTGTGGCTTTAACTGTGTGGCCTGATGAGATAGGTAGACACCATAAAAACTCACAGGCTCTCACTCTCATGAGACTCGTACTGTGTGAGAGAACTTCTGGAGAGTTGACAGAATAGCTACGGTAGTAGCACGACTCATGGCTATAAGTAAGGTCAAGAAATCATCCGGGCCTTTTTTTCCCCCTTAATTAAGCCATCCTTGTTTGAAAAATGTTAAATTTGGACTCTGTTATTAACCAGTGCACCCAACACGTTGCCTTTTCAATCTCACCAGAGTTTATCACAAAAGGGATTAAAGAAGTAACACTACAAAACAGATCTCCCTCTACTTTCTGTTCTTGTATTTAAATCCATTCATTCATTTTCCCTTTTAATCAAAGTTTGCAGAAGATGATAGGGGATACCCAGATCTATATGCCTTCTTGATACTGCTCAGATTACCTGCTATTTTCCTGAAGAAGAGTTTGGTGTAAATTTGTCTCTGTCATGCACAGAAATGGTAAAAAGATATTACTTTGTCTTTCCAGTATCCTGGGACCAACACTGCAACAACAACACTGCATTTTCCGAAAAGGCTGTTTTAAAGTTTAAAAGTTAACAGAATAGTTTGCTGCACCATAAGTGAGGCATACCCAGCTCCAATGATCCCTTGCAGCCCCCTCAGCAAAGAGATCACCCAGCTTACAATGGCTCATCTATCAAACTTAAAATGTGTACTGAGTCTAAAGATACACTTCTATTACTTCAGCATTATCTACATATATGAAGATGTACAATCACCCTATGGGATAAGAGTTAACTGTGAGCCATTGGACTTGTTTGTTACCTATGAAATTTAAGATCTGGTTGTGTCTGAATGATGCTGAATGATGATTGAGCGCTGAAGCTTTTTGGGAGCATAGTTTTAAAAAATACAAATAATGAAAAAATAATTCAGAAGAGGGGTCTTCTAGAGTTAATGCTAATAGGCATCAAGAAAAGTGAGAATTATAATGCAATATTAATTCAAAGACAGGAAGCTCCAATATTTCTCTGCATAATCATCATTCAAACATATATTTGTTGTTCTAAGAAGAACCAGAAAATAATTCATCCACCCCAACTTTCCTCACAATTTCAGTAGCTTCTAAACAGAGGTGGGCAAACTATAGCCCGGGGGCCGCACCTGGTCCTCCAGATGTTTTAATCCGGCCCTTGAGCTTCCACTGGGGAGTAGTGACCGGGCTTTGCCCTGCTCCAGTGCTCCAGCCAGGGAGTGGGATCCAGGGTTTGCCCTGCTCCATGCGGCTCCTGGAAGCAGCAGCATGTCCCCCCTCTGGCTCCTACGTGTGGGGCAGCCAGGGGGCTCTGCACACTGCCCCTGCCCCAAGTGCTGCCCCCACAGCTCCCACTGGCCAGAAACCATGGTCAACGGGAGCTGCAGGGGCAGCACCTATGGAGGGTGCAGCACACAGAGCTGCCTGGCCTTACCTCCACGTAGGAGGTGGATGGGGACATGCCACTCTTTCTGGGAGCTGCTTGAGGTAAGCACCGCCTGGAGCCTGCACCCCTGACCACCTCCTGTGCCACAACCCTCTACCCCAGCCCTGATCATCCCTCCTGCCCTCGAACCCCTTGTCCCAGCCCAGAGCACCCTCTTGCACCCCCAACCCCACAGCCCTCATCCACTGCCGCACCCCCAATTTTGTGAGCATTCATGGCCCGCCATACAATTTCCATACCCAGATGTGGCCCTTGAGCCAAAAAGTTTGCCCACCCTTGTTCTAAAACCATGTTAGCATAACACTTCCCACGTTCTTTTAACAAACTTGTGCAATAATTTCTTGATTGTGCTCAATACAATCCTTTCCTTTAGTCTGAATCCTCACCTATTCGGAATCGTGGTTTCAAAAGGTTGTAGATGGCAATCCCTTGTCCCTGCAAAATGACAGAGTTAATTAGGACACAGATTGTTGGAAGCCCCATCCACCCACACTACATAAATATTCTGATGTAGTTTTCATAGACTCATAGGACTTGAAGGGACCTCGAGAGGTCATCTAGTCCAGTCCCCTGGACTCATGGCAGGACTAAGTATTATCTTCTAGACCATCCCTGATAGATGTTTGTCTAACCTGCTCTTAAAAATCTCCAATGATGGAGATTCCACAACCTCCCTAGGTAATTTATTGCAGTGCTTAACCACCCTGACAGTTATAAAGTTTTTCTTAATGTCCAACCTAAACCTCCTTTGCTGCAATTTAAGCCCATTGCTTCTTGTCCTATCTTCAGAAGTTAAGAACAATTTTTCTCCCTCCTTCCTTTCATATACTTGAAAACTGTTATGTCCACTCTCAGTCTTCTCTTTTCTAAAACAAACCCAATTTTTTCAATCTTCCCTCATAGGTCATGTTTCCTAGACCTTTAATCATTTTGTTGCTCTTCTCTGGATTTTCTCCAATTTGTCCACATCTTTCCTGAAATGTGGTGCCCAGAACTGGACACAATCCTAATGAGTTTTCACACAGGTCATTACAAACCCATACTGAAAAGGTAATAGGAGCTAGCTACTTTTCCCATGAAGCCACAATTGTTGTACACTCCCTTCAACACTTCTACCTGCAACTGAATGCTAATTAGACATCTTCTAAATATCTGTTGTGTGCATTAGTATGAAGAGTGCAGGCTGTTGCTCTGACACTTAGTTTTATTAGAGACACAAGATGGGTGAGGCAATATCTTTTACTAGACCAAACTCACTAATTTAATTAATTAGCATTCTGCAGGTATTGAGGCTGGAAATTGCTAGTACGTAAGTGCTCTGGTTCTAAACTGTTCAACTGATTGACTTGAAACACCTCCAAGAGGGAATTTTTCTGCTGCTGAGCAATGGCTCACACACAAACTTGGATTTCAGAATCTGCTTTTTTTCTTCCTGAGAGTCATGTTGGCCACGAGGACAGCAGGGTTATGCCCGCTGCAGTTATATTTTAAATAACACCATGAAGCCTATAGCTTCAAGGACAGTCCACCAGAACCGCCAGAGCCGAGGAAAGTCTAACATAAAGGCTAAAACTTATAGTATTGTTGCATTACAGCTGTCTAGGCCATGTACTGCATTATAAAAATTTTATATGCTATGACTAACAGACAGTTACCACCATCAAAAATAGCCATAAGGTATTTATCTTATCCCATTGTAATATAATAATATAACTAGGCTTGGAAGGGTTAGATTTTTATTGGTAAATGTTAATAACGGTTGATTTCACAATACACATACAAACCACCAAAAATATTTCCATCAATACTAATTGAAATTTACACGTAAGTAAAGTAAGAAAAATGCTGCCTAACAAATTGACGTATACTGTTAACGATCCATTATTTGCATGTGACAAGAAAAAGCTTACCCAGGTGTCTAACTTACCAAACAATCCAGAACATAAGCTTTCATTTCTTTTAAAAATCTATAATTATAGAACACTTTCTTCCTGGGTTATGAAGAAAATTTTCCAAATGTGAATCCAGGGGTGGCTCTATGTTTTTTGCAGCCCTAAGCACGGCAGGCAGGTGGCTTTTGGCAGCACACCTGCAGGCTGTCTGCTGGTCACGCGAATTCGGCGGCAAGCCTGCAGGAGGTCTGCCGGTGCCGCGCCATCGGCATCCCTGTCACCGAAGCCGCAGGACTGGTGGACCTCCCACAGGTGCACCACCAAAAGCCGCCTGCCTGCCGCCTTCACAGCAACTAGCAGGCCGCCCCCCACAGCTTGCCACCCCAGGCACACGCTTGCTGCGCTGGTCCCTGAAGCCGCCCCTGTCTGAATCATTACAGAGCTGTCTTCCCAAGTCTGCAAACAGACTGCTCTGTATCTCCACTGCTGATAATTTGGTCAAGCAGCAGAAACTGACAAGACTTTAGCCAATATCACCTTGCTATTCAGAACCCTATCCGTAGCAGTGAAAAAAATTCAGAAGCATGCTGGTTCCACCTTGCTGCTACTTTGGAAAACCATGAAGAGTAGCAAACTTAGGTAATGGAACTACTCACCATGGAAAACACCCCCAAACACAAACAAAAGGAGGCTAAGAGTGCAGACCTATTCCCCCTCTTCCCAGAAATGGAGGTGAAAACAGTGGAAAATGAGTTACTAGCCTACTTCCTTCCAGCACCTTCAAACATGACTTCTGTTAACCAGGTGAAGATGGGGATTGAAGACAGCACTCTGGTAGGAATCTAAGGACTTGTCTACACTACCACGTAGGATCGATGTAAGGTATGCAACTTCAGTTATGTGAATAGCATAGCTGAAGTTGACGTACTTAGATCTACTTACCGCGGTGTCTTCACTGCAGTAAGTCGACAGCTGATGCTCTCCCATCAAGTCCATTTGCGCTCCACCTTTGTGGAGTATTGGAGTCAACGGAAGAGCTCTCAGCAGTCGATTTATTGCGTCTATACTAGACACAATAAATCGACCCCTGCTGGATCGATCACTGCCCGCTGATCCAGCAGGTAGCGTAGACAAGCCCTAATATTCTCCTTGCCAGCACTTCGAGCAAAAGTGGGACTTCACCATGGCATTACTTTTGGATCTCCCTGGCAAGGGTTTCCTTTTTCATCACCTCTGATTAATAGTAAATGTCCAGTAAACTCTTCGGCATTAGTGGCTTAGTGAACTGCATGCTGCAATACATTTGGCTGTCTAATACAGACCGGCTGGAATGTTAATTATAAGGCACCTTCAGAATCCAGTATGCCAAGTATTGTATGCCATACTCCCCAGTGTTGTTATGGTTTAGGACTTTGGTTAAATAGTACCCAGAGTAGAGGAAATGTTAACAAATCAGTGGCCCTCCTCGCAGGAGTTATTTCACATATGGCTACTCTCTACTTTTGCTAGTCCTGGACTCTTTCCTATACGGCTCTAATTCCTTGTCAGCCCTCCCTTTCCCTCTGCTCACCCTCCAAGCTACTCCAATAGATTCTCTGTTTCCCCAGTGCTGCTTCAGACTTCAGTTTCTATCCTTTGGATAACCACATAGACTCCAGTCCATTAACAATCACGACCATTTCCCCTTCCCATCCTCCTCACATTGGCTATCTAGCAAGTTTCTTGTCTAAAACTCTTCAGTCTGGATGAACAAAAGCAGTGGTAGAAAGTACAGATGCAGTCTGCCAAGAATGCAAGAGCTCTCTAATTAAATGAACTGGTTTCATTAAATAGACAAGTCACTGACAGAAAAAGGAAGGAGTAAAAGATAAATCAGCAAAAACTGCATTGCTGACAAACCAGAGGATGGTAGCAGAGAATGCCACTGGATCCCTGGCACAGAGGTGCCAGTTATCTGTTCAAAGGTAATATTATTCATCCCAGACCTAAATAGTGCACTGACTCCTGATTGCTAAGCTTTCGTGCTGTAGAAAGTCCTTGAGTAGACATGCACTGAAATGCTTACAGAAACATGCAGTAACACAGGCAGTGTGACCTAATGAACCAGAACTCCTTTGACCTGGGTTTTATTCCTAGCTCTGCCACTCACCTGCTGAGTGACCTTGGGCAAGTCATTTCACCTTTCTGTGCCTCAGTTTCCCCATCCGTAAAACAAGGATACTAATAACGATCTTCTCTGTAAAGCCTACACAAGCGCTAGCTACCAGTGGTATTGTACGGGGCGCACACGGCAGGAGGAGTTTCTAAGCCCCGGAGCTTCCTTCCCAACGGAGCTACTGCCGCTCAGAACTGTGTGGTGCCGCGCTGTACCTCTGCCCCTGGGCGCGGGCCGGGGCTCCCTGCCAGAGGCCCGGGGGGAGGGGGTTGGCGCTGCTTTCTGAGGCATGAGGTACTGGCTACGGCGGGACGACCGGGCTGAGCCCCCGTGGCAGAGCGCGGGGCTGCTAGGCACCCGACCCGCCTATCCTAAGGAGCCTCCAGTTGGCCACGGGGGGCCCCCAACCTGCCTCCCCTTTACACACAGGCGGAGGGACCTTGGCTGCCATGACCTGACGGGGCCCTAGGCGGCAGCTGCCCCCACCACCTCGCTTTGATGAGAACCGGGAGAGGATGGATGCAGGACTCGGAACGAGCCCATCAGGAAGCGCATGCGCACACCGCGACTCCCCTTCACCCTCCACGAGCAGCCCTAGCCCCGCCCACCTTGGGTCAGTGCGCATGCGCACTGGGCGTTTCGGTGGGGGTGGGGGGAGATGAGCGTACTGCTCCCCAATATGGCAGACTTCGACACTATCTATGAGCTGGAGGAGGAGGAGGAGGAGTCCGAGCCGGTGGTGAGGAGCCAGGAGCTGCCCCGGCCCCGAGATGCGCCAGACCCTGTGGCGGTACGGGGCGCCGGGCACATCACCGTGTAAGGCGTGGGGGCTACTGGGGGCGGGCGGGGCTGAGCGAGTAAGGGGCGGTAGGCAGGGGAAGGGGGCCTGAGGGAGCGTGGGCAGGAGCCCCGCGTGAGGGGGGAGCTGCCTTGCTGAGCAGTCAGATCCGTGCTCGTGGGGATGCTGCTGCTGCTGCTGCGGGTGGAGGCGATCAGGAAGGGTTCTTGGCTTCGGGCTACTCTGTCAACACTACCACGAATAATGCAACAAAAGTAGCTCCCTGCCTAAGGGCTTTGTGACTCAGGCCTGGCTCCTTTACATCTTTGTTTCTTTTTTGTATGCTTTGCCTTAGGCTGGAAAACATCCTGTTTTCCAGCAACTTGGGTCAACCAAAAACCTTGTCACTATCTATTCTAGCTGCAGAAGAAACAGCTGACCAGCACTTAGTATCTTAAGTTCATTGCTCTAGACTGAGAATAATTCCTGCTTGGGTTTAAAAGTTAACACCACAAGACAACAGAATCAATGGGTGATTTAAGTGTCTGTGCCCACAGTTTTACTATATTCCTTCTTGGGTTCAACTCAGCCGTTGGGCCTCCACACAGTACTGCAGAGAGAGGACATCTGGGTATGTTGTGTTGTAAATTTGAAACATTTGAGTTACTGAATTTGATTTTTACTATTTTTACTATGGGCAGTACAGAAGTTTTGTAATTAAAAAATCTGAAACAAAATTAAATAAAGCCAGGAATTTTGCCATTATTTTATAGTATCATAATACATAGAATGATCAAGCAGCATAACACACTGTCAGCTGTTTAAAAATAGGCTGTTTCTTACCAGTGAAGAAATTGAACATAAGGCAGTGTACAGATTATAATTTATCTTACACAGTAAATGGGATGGGGAATCATCAGTATTTCACATTTGTGTATTGTATAACTCCATAAACCATGTTTCATCTTATGCTTGTGTTTGGACTGTTAAAAGACGATGCATTTCTCTCTGTGGTGTGATCTAATGGTTTGAAGCAAAGACATGGGGAATAAGAGAATCTTGCATCCTGATAGACACAGTATCAAATATAGTTTTGGTTCTATCTGTAAATCCCTAAATCAGGTTTGGTTTGAGCTAATATTTATGTGCACGTTATTCCATGGCACCACAGAATTTCTGCTTGTGCTGATGGAGGTCCTCTCTATGATGGGATTAGTCTCTAAGGCAGTCTTTTGTTTACATTTTTCTGGTGTACTGGGAGCTTTCGAAACACAAAAGTATGAAGTTCCTGCCCCAGATATCATACAGTCTAAAAAGGACAAATGATGGGGATAAACGGGATGTAACACAGCAGCAAAGTAATTGGAATGATAGGCACATATCTTACTAATTATGCAGTTAGTATTTAAAACGTGTTTTAGATAAAAATTGGCTTCAATCACACATTTGTTTACTTCTCTCACAACTGTCTTTGTGCTCTCTTCCCCGATGACTGTATTACATCAATGCCTTCACTGAACTAATCCTTAGATCTGCTTCTCTTTCAGTTCCCTTCTCAAAACCCAGCTCTAGTGTGATACCTACAAGAAATGCGCCAACTAGTGATGTCTAAGTCAAGGGTAAAAGAAAGCAATACATTAAATGATTCAGTATCATCAAGTTGTGTACTTGGCCTATATAATTGCATGATCTTATTGGTATTCTCATCTTCCCTTCCCACCTCTTTGAATAAGAAAGGTATGGCAAATAGAAATGATGGTATAGTGCTCTTTATTGCCTTGTCCCAGTCATGTGATACAGGTCACTCTTACATCTTAAAACACCTCAAACTAATACAACCGGTTATTAAACACAGTCAATGAATAAAACTCAAATGGACTCTAGAAGGTCGGAGTAGGTGATGCTGACCCACTGGCAAATGAGAACTATTGTGTCTCTTAACGGACTCTGTCAGTACATGCTATCTCTGAACTTTAGTCACTTTGTGATCATAAAGCCACTTCTTCTGTTGGAAACAATACCTTTCATAAGTGGCCTATTGGATAGGCCACCAGGAGGCTTGTTTGTCTTTTGAAGATGCCTAGAATACTCCTGATAGCACTCCTGTTCTGACAGAAGTAATACAGGCTCACCTAGTCAGTGAAAACCATAGAGAAACACAGGAACCCATTGTACTCCTTGGGTTTTATTTAGATATCTTCTGTTCTTCATTTAGAACTGAGCCTTATGGATGGTTATGATGTATGATCTTGGTACAAATGGTATAACGTATCTTGGCAGGTTGCCAGCCATTTTGGAATCTTGGCATTATCTACCACTTGCAATAATTGTTCTTATTCCCATCTAACCTTCTGGTCCAGATTCCTTGAATGTAATTACTTCAGGGTTAATAGGCCCAAGAAACTTGTTAGATGTTGGTGCGAAGGTTTTATGCCCATGGTGATCCTAGTAAAGCACTTTAAGGTGGGCTGCAATATTCTACAATACTAAATATGGATCCTCGGATTCCACTAAGGTCTTTTTTTAATCAAGTGTTCTGCTATTTGTACTGATTCTTCTGCTAACCTTTTGCCTGTGCATTTTAAGGGCTAGAGAACATATTGTTCAGCTGATATTATAGTGGGTGCTAGTTGCAACCCATATATTTAGGTTGCCTAACACTTTCAGTTTTAAAAGATAGGAAATGCCTCTGCCACCTGAATTCTGCCCCTTTTGCATATGCATTATGATATGATGATTAGTGGCATCATATACTATTTTTTCCATAAGATTCCTGCATAAAGTGTGCAGGATGGATGGTGATCAGGGAATGAGGCAGTTCAGTATCTTTTTATCCTCGGCATTCAATGTGTGATCTTTGCCTTGTTTACTGCATACCATCAAAACCCTGTACAGAATATAAAATTAACTATTCCTTCATGGCCTTTACTGGAGCACTCATCGCTACAGAATCTGAGGTTTCAGAGTAGCAGCCGTGTTAGTCTGTATCCGCAAAAAGAGCAGGAGTACTTGTGGCACCTTAGAGACTAACAAATTTATTTCAGCATAAGCTTTCGTTGGCTACAGCTCACTTCTTCAGATGCTTAGAATGGAACACACAGAGACAGAAGATATTTATACATACAGAGAACATGAAAAGGTGGAAGTACCCATACCAACTGTAAGGGCCAATCCATTGAGATGAGCTATCATCAGCAGGAGAAAAAAACCTTTTGAAGTGATAATCGAGATGACCCATAGAAGGTGTGAGGAGAACTTAACATGGGGAAATAGATTCAATTAGTGTAATGACCCAACCATTTCCAGTCATAGAATCTGAGTGCATCGCAAATATTATGAATGTATCTCCACATCTGTCAGCAAGAGTCATAGAATTCTCCCGATTTTACAGATGGAGAAACTGAGGTGGAAACTTATCTGAGGTCACACATTGAATCCGTGGCAGAGGCAGAATTAGAATTCAGGATCCCCTGTCTCCCAAATTTATGCTAATACCTTATTATCAGAGATGCCAAGCATCCACAGCTCCCACTGATTTCAATGGCAGTCATGAATGCTTGTTACTTTTGCATATCAAACCCCACACATGTCAAGTTGCTCACCTACAGAACAACACACAGTTAGTGGTCACCTACTAAAATTTTAGTTTAAATGACTTATAGGACAAATGCTTAGTTTCATCTGGCAAAAACTACTTTGCTTCACTTGCTGTTTTTAGAGTTGCTAGGGGATAACTATGATCCGTGTCTTGTGGCTGGAGAAAGCCAATGAGGAAGTGTTAGAGCCACTAATGCAATTGATTACAGTCTCCTTGCACAAGAGCAAGATGCCAACCTCTTTTAAATAGTTTGTGGTTTGCCCCTTACTCAAGACTCCATCTCTTGAAGCTGACACCTGTTCACTTATTGTTGGGCTCCAATTCTTCCTCCTCTGGGGATGATTAATTCATTTTGTGAACTTGGACAAGTACTCAACCTTCTTATGCCATAGGCCCGTCTATACTGAGGCTTGGAAGGATTAGATTTTTTTACCGGTAAATATCAGTGAACATCTATTTCACCGTACATACACGAACCAACAAAAAATATTTCCACAATTTAAATTTTGATTATCAGACAGACAGAGTAAGAAAAATGTTGCTTGAGAACTTAAGGATTTGATTTAAGGATATTTACTTATATTTTGATGTGATAACTTTGTACAGCTGTGAAGATTTAAATGGATAAAAATTGAAAAAATGCTTACAAATAAACACTATTATCTGTAAAATTATTTTTTTAAAAATCATATTCTGCCAAGCCTATCTATGCTACACAGTTTAACTTTTTGAATCACCATGTAAAGCTTTTGATGTAGTCCCACAGAACATTCTCATAAGGAAACTAGGCAAATGTGGTCTAGATGCAATTACTATAAGGTGAGTGCACAATTAGTTGAAAGACCATACTGAGGGTATGTCTACACTACGGGATTATTCCGATTTTACATAAACCGGTTTTGTAAAACAGATTGTATAAAGTCGAGTGCACGCGGCCACACAAAGCACAATAATTCGGCAGTGTGCGTCCATGTACTGAGGCTAGCGTCGATTTCTGGAGCGTTGCACTCTGGGTAGCTATTCCGTAGCTATCCCATAGTTCCCACAGTTTCCCCCGCCCATTGGAATTCTGGGTTGAGATCCCAATGCATGATGGTGCAAAAACAGTGTCACGGGTAAATGTCATCACTCATTCCTTCCTCCGTGAAAGCAACGGCAGACAATCATTTCGCGCCCTTTTTCCCTGGATTGCCCTGGCAGACGCCATAGTATGGCAACCATGGAGCCCGTTTTGCCTTTTGTCACTGTCACCATATGTGTACTGGATGCCGGTGACAGGGGCGGTACTGCAGTGTTACACAGCAGCATTCTTTTGCCTTTGCAAGGTAGCAGAGACGGTTACCAGTCGTTCTGTACCGATCGATATAAAGGGCCTCGTGTGGAAAGGTGCAGCATTAAATCTGTTTTAACGCTGATAAATTCAGTTTAAACACATAGTGTAGACCAGGCCTCAGAGAGCAGTTAGAAAATATCAGTGGTTCACTGTCCAACTGGGAGGGTGTATCTTGGGGCCCTGTAGAGTTCAGTCTGGGGTCTGGTATTAATCAATATTTTCATTAATGACTTGGATAATGGAGTGGTGAGTGTGTCTATAAAATTTGGGGATGGCACCAAGCTGGGAGGGTTTGCAGGCACTTTGAAGGGTAGAATTAGAATTCAAAATGACCTTGACAAATTAGAGAGTTTGTCTGAAATCAAGAAGAAATTCAATAAAGACAAATGGCAAGTACTTCACTTAGGAAGGAAAAATCAAATGCACAGCTATAAAATGGGGAATAACTGGTTAGGTGGTGGTACTGTTGCAAAGCGTTTGGGATTATAGTGTATCACAAATTGAAGATGAGTCAATGTGTTGCAGTTGCACAGAAGACTAATATTATTCTGGGGTGTATTAACAGGAGTTTCATATTTAAGACACAGGAGGTAATTGTCCCATCATCTTGTCACTGGTGAGGCCTCAGTTGCAGTACTGTGTCCAGTTCTGGGTGCCACACATTAAGGAAGATGTGGACAAAGTGGAGGGAGTCCAGAGCATCGCAACAAATTGAATAAAAGGTTTAGAAAACCTGACCTATTGCAGAAGGATTAAAAAAACTGAGCATGTTTAGTCTTGAAAAAAGAAGACTAAGGGGAGACCTGATAACAGTATTCAAATATGTTAAGGACTGTTATGAAGAGAGAGTGATCGGTTGTTCTCCACCTCCACTGAAGGTAGGACAAGAAGTAATCTGCAGCAAGGGAGATTTAGGGTAGATATGAGGAAGAACTTTCTAACTATAAGTGTATTTAAGCTCTGGAATAGGCTGCCAAGGGACATTGTGGAATCCCTGTCATTGGAAGTTTTTAAGAACAAGTTGGACAAACATGTGAGGGATGGTCTAGGTTTACCTGGTTCTGCCTTAGGGCAAGGGGCTGGTCTGGATGACTTTTTGAGGTCCCTTCCAGCCTGACATTTCTATGATTCTATATTATAACTCACACATATGTCAAAGAAAGCCTGCTTCTAGTGGTGGACTCAGAGAGCGCAAACTACATAACAAAGATAATGTCAGGGGGTGACTAGATTACATTTTGTAAGTATCTAAATGGGAAACAAATTATTAATAATAGACTCTTCAAACTATCAGAGAAAGGGACATAATCCAATGACTGGAAGTTGAAGCTAGTCCAATTCAGACTTGAAATAAGGCATATATTTTTGACACTGATTGTAATTAACCATTGGAACAATTTGCCAAGGGTCATAGTGGAGTCTCCATCACTGACAATTTTTAAATCAAGATTGGATGTTTTTCTGAAAAATCTGCTCTAGGAATTTCATTTGGGGAAGTTCTTTGGCCTGTAATATAGAGGAGGTCAGACTAAATGAACACAATGGACCCTTCTGGCCTTGGAATCTATGGATCTGAATTCAGGGCTCAGAAATTATTGTTGCTAGTAGGCTTGTTGAATGGCTTCCCTGGCTGCTGTGAGTAGGGATTTTGGTTATCTGAGAACTGCATTGTAGAACATGAAGCATGGTTCTTAGAGGGAACCGCTAGGTACACAGTAGTAAAAGTATGCTAGAACCCTGCAAGGAACTGCTGTCTAAACATACTTGTAATTTAGCACAGTTTTACTCCCAACATAGACAAGGTCTCAGACATCTCATCTGTAAAAATGAGTAAGAGAATCTGGTTGTAAACAAGATACAGTTTCTCAGTTGAGCTTTCTTGAATGTGTTATACATTACAATTTTTATTTGAAATTGGAGGGAATGGTTTTGGGACTGATACAGTAGTGGTGAATGAAGGTGTGCTACAATAATGCCTTCAAAGTCCACTCAGTAAAATATACGCTGCTATTTTAAAAAAGCACTTGTCATTCTTACCAAATGTAATTGAAAAGTACTAATCTATTTTTCCCCATTGGTGGGGTTGGTTGTGCTGAAGGAATTTTAAAGGGACATAAATCAGTGAGTACCTCAGAATTATATCAAGTGTTTCAATTTTCAAAATGGGGTATCTAAATACAATTATATTGTCTTATTTTATTGCTCAGATTTTGTAAACTAATTTAGATCCATCATTGCTAATAGTTGGGAAATCCCATAGTAGATGCTCAAGTACAGACTTTTTTAGTTGCTAGTTGTTATGTATTTGTACACCTAATTTTTTTTCCTTAAGGTTAAATAAAGACTATCTTATTACTCTTGTAGTTATGTAGGATTAAATAAGAAGACAAACTGAAAATGAATTCTGGCATGTCAAAATACATTGGCAGAAAGTGGAAACAAGATATAGTTTAGTAACCTTTGTATTTGCCTAAATGCTTAAAGGTAATCCAAAACAAACACGAGTTTAATTTAGGAATTAGTGTTTACAGTGAAGATTAATAGAAATTAACTCTTTGTAAATATTAATGAGATATGTCTTTTGACTTGTAGTACTTCTGCTTTCTGTTACTAGATTTATAATGTTTCTTTAGCACCATGAGTCTTAAATTTGTCTTTTACAAACTGTAGTCTTGGGTTGCTATTGCTGTGCGTAAGAACTATTAATATACTTAATTAGAAGTGATACGCTAATGTTTATACTATATAAGAAATTAAGAGAGCAGATACTTGAGGAAGACGAAAAGGACAAAAGCATTTTTGTAAAAGTTGGACTATTGAGCAGACGTATGGAGTAACAACACGACACTTCAGCTGCTTAGCCAGCTGACTTCTAGAATTTAAGTGTGCATTTGAGTTTCTTAATTGACAAACTTTAAGTGAAACGAAATGACCACGTAGTTTTATTTAAGCATAGCATCAGGTGTGCATTTGGGGTGCAACCTCAGGCATACATTTATGTATATCTGATTTTTTTTTATTGCACATTTTATGCAGGTGCTGCTTTTAACAGACTACTAGCGTCATGGCTCTGACTGTTATATTAGCTATTTGAATGCTTTATAAGACTTCACTAGTACTGTTGACAAACATTGTAATGGGCTTAGTTATAGAGTTTTTCTAAGACTGCACCAGTTTTCTTTGTTATGCTTCACTTTTGTTAGAGTTAATTATGCACTAATCTGCACTGCTGATTTCATGTGTTGAATCAGTGATTCTAAGACCTGAGTGGTTAAGGAGCCAAATTAGCGATCAACATTACCCAAGAGTCACAGTAATGTGAATTGATTATATAAATAATTCTCACAGCCTAACTTAATTGGTTAATAACATAGTAAAAGCATCCTGACTGGTTGTTAACTTAGATTGGTTAATAATTAAATCACACAGTGTTTTAATAACATGTTCTGCAAAGAGCCACTTGCGGCTCACAGGCGGCACTCTGAGTATCACTGTTAAATTGTCAGGTTTGTCTGTGGTGTTACGGTATGCAGAATGGTGGTGGACGTGTAGTGGTCAGGAATGTTGGAATTTGCATAGATGACTGATGTAACTTTGAGGGGAAAGAACTTGTGATTTATCTTAATCTTGGTTTTTGGAGGCTTGTTATGCATATTCTCCCCCTCCCCCAAAAAACTTAACAAAGATTGCTACAAGAAATATAACTGTACAAAACACATCAAAGGAATATTATGATTAAAAGGAAAGGTTGGAAGTAACCAGGTAAGATAATTTAGTAGGGTTTGTAGTGAAGCACTAAACTCAGTGCGCAGTAAACAGCTTTGTTTCTTCAAGTATAAAAGTTTGTAGCTCAGTGAGGCCATGTATATCGCAGGACCCTGTAGAACTGTGAAGGATAGAGCTTCATAGGAGAAAGAAGTGAAGTATCTCAGGGACCCAGCAATCATAACAAAGCCACAAGGTGCTTGCTGAGTGGCAGGATTAGCCTCTGAACCTATTTAACTTCTTAGCTTTATACTTGTAAAAAGAAAGCAGCTTTCACCGCACCAAGTGACATGTTTAAGCATGAACCTGGCAATCTACAAACCAGTTTACTTACTAAACTGATTAAAATTTTCAGTTTGTGTAGGATCAGGAGCTACTCCTATTTCCAGTTCCCTTGCAGAGCTGCTAAGCTCTGCAAGATACCTGGCTCCCTTTAGGTTTCACTGTCTATTGCTGAGCAATGTGTAAATTTGACACAACTACTTTTCTGATAGAAATCCAGCCACTATTGTTGATGAATGTAAAATTTATTTTGCTTAAAATTCATATTTCTTAAAATCTATGGTATGCATGAGTTTTCATAAGTATTGCATGTCTGAATTTGCTTCAACTTAATATAACTGTTCTTAAATATTAGGCTACAGGGTTTGCATAGGGAAGACAAACTAGTTTAATTTATTTATTGCTAGATATATCTGCTATATGTGAATTTGTGACATGAACAAGCACAAACTAATAACTTGTATAAAACGATTAATTGGACCTCTTCAAATTGCAATTGGAGTCTAATATTAATAGTATTTTTTTATTTAAATTTGATTTAAATTTGAGTTACTGCTGTTTTCTGAAAATTCTTTGTCTGGCCATCTGTTTAAAAATTAGTTGCTTCAAGAAGGCAAAAAGCTACACTTTTAGTCACAAATTTTTTTTTCTGTAAAAGCATTTTAGGTGTAAAAACACTTTAAATTTATGAAAACTTACATAATATGTTAATAGTACAAACAAAAATATAGGAAAACATTCTACTCTCATTCGTTTTTTTCTTAAACACCAAATCAAGTGTTGCATAACTTATTTTATGTTTCCCTTTTTAAAATATAAGTTGGATGGAATATATTCTGTTTGTCTCTTTTATCTTCAAGGTTTGGCTTGAGCAACAAGTTTGACACAGAATTTCCTTCTGTCCTGACAGGAAAGGTAAGTCTGAGTTTGCATTGAAATTTTAAATTCAAAAGACTTTTCATCCAATAATTTGTGCATTACAAATGTCTAGAAGCATTGTTCTTGAGTTCAAGTAGAATAAGTCTAAGCCAAATCCTTCCCAGGTCAGTAGTGACAGGAGGTTGTTACTGTCTGCCACTCTGTCCCACATGAACCAATTTGGCAATCGCTGCCCAGTTCCTAGTGCATATGTCCACATCGTAAAAACTACTCACCACAATTGCAGTCATTGCCAGTCTGAGCAAAGAAAGACCAAGGACCAAGGGGGTCTAACATCACCTACAGTATCTTCACTCCTCTACAGGCAGTCTCTTCAAAACATGACAATGCCACACCCTGGTTTATGGATCCAGAAGCCTGCGCTACCAGCTGTGTGGATTAAATAAAAGACTTCAGTGCCTTTCAATCTGGTTTCTCTCTCAAGCACTGAATTCAATTTAACACTTTTTTTGGGTGGGGGGTGGAATTCCGTTTCTCCATAGACTGTCTGGCCTCCGGTGTAAGCCTGTAAATGGAAAAAGTTTGATCGCTTTGCTAAGCACGTCTATAGTTATTTGGTCGTTTGTAGAGATGATATATTGCAGAAGAAAAAGTACAGTCGGCTCACCACGTCTTTGGAGGAAATTCTCCCACTTTTCATAGTATTCTGTATCTTGACTGACAGAGATTAGCAGAAATCCCCTTCTTAAATTGATAGTCATCTATTAATGAAATGTTGTGACCAGATTCTTGGTTCTTGCTTTAAAACCTTTCGTCGTTCATACATACCTCTATTTCAGATTTGTGCTGCTTTAGTCTGGCTTTGACTTTTCTCATGTCTTTCATACCTTTAAATTCAGTTACATTACTCTAACTTTTCCCTTTGTTTCACCCCATACTGTACTATTCCTTTTCAGAATCTGGGGACGAAAAGTTCAACTCTTGTTACTCTCCCTAATGACAAAGCACATAGCTAAGGTCTCCTGCTGCCTTTGCACTCGCTATTGAGTCATATTAACTTTGTACATATATGCATTTGGATGGCATCCTCTGTCTGGTTCTGACAAATCCACCTGTTTCTCCTCCTGGAACATGATGATTATGAAAATACTGCATCTCTGTCCCACATATTATTTGACAACAGTTGAATTAAATGGTGAAAAGGCAGGTTGCCATTTGGATTTTCAAGGTGTTACAAGGCAACCTGGTAAATCTAGGCCTAATCCCCGATTAGGGAAAGAATCTCATTGACGTCATTGGGTTTTGAATTGGACCCAGTATCACTAAAGGGGTTTTTGCCATGTTACATGTTATTATATTCTCCTGGACCTTAAGTTAAACTTTCAGAAATAATTCCTTGATGTAAAGCAACAAACGAAACTCGATTTGAAAAGAATATGAAAACTCAACAGATGTTTCAAATAAGCATATTTTTCTATAAATGAAGCTACCAGTACGGAAAATTCGATGAATAATTGTTAAAGCGTAATTCAATATTGACATTAACAAATGCCAGTTTAAATAAAACTTTAATGGAAACATCAATGTCTCTCTCATTTTCCTCTTAATGGTGTTTTCAGCGTTAACTGGTTTATGAGCATTCTCCAAGTTCGTTAGCAAACATTTTCATTACAGGTCAACTGACTTTTCTCTTCTTTAGATTCAGAGGGACAAAACAGAAGTTGACTGGTTTCTTATATCCCCCTTTCATTCTTTCTTGTTGAGGGCTTTCATATAATGTTGTAAATAATAAATCATATCTGATATAACTGGGTGCAGGATTCAATAGAACCTCAGAGTTATGAACACCTTGGGAATGGAGGTTGTCCGTAACTCTGAAATGTCTGTACCTCTGAAAAAAAACATTATGGTTGTTCTTTCAAAAATTTACAACTGAATGTTGACTTTGAAATTTTACTATGCAGGAAAAAAATGCTGCTTTTTAACCATCTTAATTTAAATGAAACAAGCACAGAAAGTTTCCTTACCTTAGCAAAACAAAATTAAACTTTCCCTTTATATATATATATATATATATATATATATATAAGAGACAAAACAGGCAAATACAGTACTGTGTTAAATTTTATATATATATATATTTAACACAGTACTGTATTTGCCTTTTTTGTCTCTGCTGCTGCCTGATTCTGTACTTCCAGTTCAGGTGTGTGGTTGACTGGTCAGTTCATAACTGGTGTTTGTAACTCTGAGGTTCTACTATATATTTTTTGTTTTCAGAAATCAGAATCTTGTTTACCTTTTTCCCATACCAATTTGAGGAGCTGTTCTCAGTTATAGACATCTTGAAATAAACAAATAGTCTCCTGCGGGTTAAAAAGTAGGGCTGTCAAGTGATTAAAAAAATTAATCACAATTAACCATGCGATTTAATTGCACAGTTAAACAATAATAAAATCCCATTTATTTAAATATTTTGGATGTTTACTACATTTTCAAATATATTGATTTCAATTGCAACACAGAATACGAAGTGTACAGTGCTCATTTTATATTTATTTTTTATTACAAATATTTGCATTGTAAAAAACAAAAGAAATTGTATTTTTTCATTCACCTAATGCAAGTACTGTAGTACAATCTCTTTATCATGAAAGTTTAACTGACAAATGTAGAATTATGTACAAAAAATAGCTGCATTCAAAAATAAAACAATGTAAAACTTCAGAGCCATTCAGTCCTAGTTTGTGTTCAGCCAATTGCTCAGACAAACAAGTTTGTTTACATTTGCAGAAGATAATGCTGCCCACTTCTTGTTTACAATGTCATTTGAAAGTGAGAACGGGCATTCGTAAGGCACTGTTATAGCCAGCGTAGCAAGATATTTATGTGCCAGATACGCTAAAGATTCATATGTCCCTTCGTGCTTCAACCACTATTCCAGAGGACATGCATCCATGCTGATGATGGGTTCTGCTAGATAATGATCCAAAACAGTGTAGTCCAATGCATGTTCATTTTCATCATCTGAGTCAGATGCCACCAGCAGAAGGCTGATTTTCCTTTTTGGTGGTTTGAGTTCTGTAGTTTTTGCGTCAGAGTGTTGCGCTTTTAAGACTTTTGAAAGCATGCTCCATACTTCGTATGTCTCAGATTTTGAAAGGCACTTCAGCTTCTTAAATTTGGGTTGAGTGCTGTAGCTAACTTTAGACATTTCACATTGGTATTTTGTCAAATCTGCAGTGAAAGTGTTCTTAAAATGAACAACGTGCTGGGTTATCATTTGAGACTGCTATAACATGGAATACATGGCAGAATGCAGGTAAAACAGAACAGGAGACATACTATTCTTCCCAAAGCAGTTCAGTCATAAAGTTAATTAATGCATTTTTTTTTTAATGAGCATCTTTAGCATGGAAGCATGTCCTCTGGAATGGTGTCGGGAGCATGAAGAAGCATATGAATGTTTAGCATCTCTGGCTTGTAAATACCCTGCAGTGCCAACTACAAAAGTGCCATGCGAATGCCTGTTCTCACTTTCAGGTAACATTGTAAATAAGAAGCAGACAGCATTATCTCCCATAAATGTAAACAAACTTATTTCTCTTAGTGATTGTCTGACTAAGAAGTAGGACTGAGTGGACTTCTATGCTCTAAAGTTTTACATTGTTTTGTTTTTGAATGCAATTGTATAGCAAAAAAAATCTATATTTGTAAGTTGCACTTTCACGATAAACAGATTGCACTATGGTACTTCTATGAGGTGAATTGAAAAATGTTATTTCTTTTGTTTATCATTTTTACAGTGCAAATATTTGTAATAAAAAATAATATAAGGGGAGCACTGTACACTTTGTATTCTGTGTTTTTAACTGAAATCAATATATTTGAAAATGTAGAAAAACACCCAAAATATATAATAAATTTCAATTGGTATTCTATTGTTTAACAGTGCGATTAATCACAATTAATTTTTTTGAGTTAATCACGTGAGTTTACTGCAATTAATCGATAACCGTAATAAAAAGCAAATAATTTCTCTTGCTAACTGCCAGTTACTATCATGTTTGGTTTTGAGGAAGAATCTTGTGCTCAGGTGAATACAAGAAGCAAACATGCCAGTCCTGGCCATTTGCTGATCTATTTTAAAAAAACCAAAGCATGTCTGTTTAATTTCAGTATAAATGTATTTTCAGTGGCACCCAAAGTTCACAAGGGTGAATTTTGCAGTCAGTTGTTACATTTATTTTAAAAATAAATGTAACGTAAAAAGCATCGGAATGATTGTGCTCTGAAAGTCCATGTTATACATAGCATAGTCCCTTCTTTAGTGAACCATTCTGTTGTTAAGATGTATAAGATTCTTTGTTAAGAATAATGCACAATGCAATAAAATAAAGTAGTATTTTATTCAGAACACAGGCATAACAATTTAATAGATCTGTGAGTTCATATTGTCCAGTTCAGCAGCTTGAATGCATTAGATAAGCCATTAGATGTGGGCTGTGTTTTCTTTTATAATAAATTATTACTGGAGGAAAACTCAAAGGTAAATCCTTAAAGTAACAACAAAGGTCTAATTTTTAAAACGATGTTGTCTAGGTAACTGTCTCCCAAAAAATATTAACACTTGGGAATTATGATACTGGCTCACGTTGTGACTCTGGGAAATTTGCTTAACCTGTGTAAGTCTCAGTTTCCCCCTCTGTAACATGAGGATAGTAATACTTAAACTTTAAAGTGCTTTTGAGATCTATAGACAAATGCTATTGAAGTGCTAGGTATTGTTGTTACAACACTATACTGTTTCTTAACTGAAATATTCCCCCATTGTTTACAAATACTGGTTATTCATTATAGCGTTCTTGAGTGCTAAGATGCAGAGAAAATAAGCAAACAGAAAATGGTAACTGAAAAGCACATTGAAACATTGCTCTCTTTTTCTGGGAAATGGGCACATGTGTAGTGGAGGTTATATGGACTCTGAAAACAGATATATAGGGGCAAAGTTTCAGGGGGGTCAAAAATAGGCCTACTAATCTAATCAGTTTCTCAACTTTCAAGATAAATTGATACTAACAACACATCTACCTAGGTAGAACCGGGTCTTCAAACGGTCGATGCTGCATGTTTTTGATTTCTTTACGGTTTTTAAGAGATGAACAAGAGGTAGCGTCTAATATTTAAAATACTGATTGTATAACTTCATTATTGTAAATCTAGCTTGACAGGTTTTGGTGGCCAAATTCTATATGTATATTTTATAGGTATGTTGGGTTCATTTTAAATAGTTTGTTTAAAATGCTATTTAAACTAAGACTTATCTGTAATCTTGTATCCAAAATAACCTATAGGACTATAGGTTTAGGAAAGAGGAGATTCCTTCATTATCACAAAGGCTAAACCAAACTAGAAAAGTACTATTCATGATATATGGCACAACAGCACACTGCTCCAGGTGACAAGAAAATGACAGAGCCAGTGAACCTTAAAGAAGAAAGTGGAGCTTCCTGCCCTGATCTTAAAACAATAAGGGGTCCTATACAGAGATTAGTGTGCAATTCAGGGAAGTGTAAGCCATAAAATGTACCCTTAGTATTGTGATCCAACACGGCATGTGATGGATAGCGTTTGTGATCATGATGATTGAAGGAGGCAGATCAGGCCTGCTGGGCTTTGCTTGGTCTCTTCCTCTGTTTGCAGATTCTCTTGCATCCTGTTGTAAAATATTACGATCCCCCTTCTTTTATGTGTTTTTAAAGGCCTAAAAGGAACTAATCTCTCTTTACAATGTGGACTGCACGGCCAGAAGCAGCATACTTATCTTTCTTTTCAAGATCCAGACAGAAACCCTCCAAGCAATTTTTCCAAAATTATTCAAATGCAGAGTTTAAGCATTCTGTGAATTATGTATTGACAATTAACTAAAATCTTTCCAATACAACACTTTTAGATTAATCTCTCAAAGCTTCAGAATCAAATGGAGGAAAGCTACAGATTCAATGTGGCAACAAAATGGATATGGTCCACTTAGAATTTGTGTTCTGGAATGCATTGTATTGGTAAATTGGCACAATATTATGTATTTCATAAAAAATACAGCACATTATTAATTTCTTGGTGTGAAAAATGCTACATCTTTATCTGATTACAAAAAAATTTGATACCAAATGTGCAGTAACTTTTTTAATAACCACCTACAGTACTTATATGTACAAATAAACATGGTATGAATGCTTATAAATTAGATGGATTTAAAACTCGGTTTTTATCTGTTGAAAAGCATTTGTTCTTTAATTTGAGACAAAGGTTGCTGAGCTGTAAATTAATTGTAAACTGACATGAACAGAATTATATTATTTCTGTCTACACTAAGGTGAATCACCTTGGTATCGAATACCAAAACTTACTTTTCTCCATTAGAAACTTATCTCTGATTCACAGACCTATTTATCATTGCTTGATTTCTAAAACTGTGGTAAAAAGACTTGCATACTAGAGACATCTACGTAACTCCATTGCCTTCAGTAAGTTTGTGCCAGGTGATGTAACTTGTTGAAACTTGGTGCGCAAAGTTTCGTGATGTAAAAGAGAGACTAGAATCCAGTCACACTTCAGAACAGAACCATAATTTAAGACGTTAATTTCCTTAAAAGTTAACACCACAGACTCATTAATACACTCAATCCCAACATGCCTGGAGAATAAGCATCCACCATCTGTAACTGCAAAAATTGTGTGTTACTGGGCTAGATAGGAGTCTAGCAAGATTTGTTTGTTTTAATACAAAATTTGCATTAAGAGTACAGATGAAGTGTTATGGAATTATATCCATTTTTCATAAGTCTCACAAAAATTAAAGATGGGGAGAAAACCCTCCTGCTATTGTAGGATTTTTTTCTTACACTATATATTATTATTTTTCCATTTTTCTTTTAAAAAAAATTCCAAGTCAGGGGGGGATTCCTGGGCTTTCCCCACTTCCCTTAGTTGATTACTTTGTGTGCCATGTGCCTTAATTTTTAAATTAACATAAACCCATCCACAAATAGCTGTGATGATAAACAAATTTCCTTTATTCCAGTGAAAGATCCAGTGCAAATAAAGTATTTTAAATTTTGATATTTCAGTCACTATCAATTGGAATTGTTCCATTTGTGCTCATGAAAAGAATTAATTTAATTTGTTTTTAAAAAATTAAGTATACACTGTATTTGAACTTGCCCATTTGTCAGAAAATGTAAGCTTGTTTCCTTAGCCGAAAAAAGTAAATACTCTTCTAAAATATTCACTGTATAGTTATTCATTCGTGCTACCAAAAAGTACCACCCTGATTAATATTCTTTTGTTAACTGGCAGCAAGCCTGGCTTATGTGCACACCCAAATCACCACTGATTTTAATGATCAGTGATCCAAATGGTCAGGAAACAGCTGTTGTGGTTTTTTGGCACCCACTCCTGCACTCTTTTCTATGCTCTTGGCTCTTAGGAGGTAGCAGGATCCTATCTTCAACATTTCCTGCCCCCCTCCTCTGCAGATGTGGAAGAACAAAGGTGGCAGTGAAACTGATGCATTTCTGATGTACAGAAATTGTGGGAAGGAATATAGCAAGATTTGGTTGAGGTTGTGTAGGGATTGCTCATGCTCTGTGTAAAGCAGGGGCGGGCAAACTTTTTGGCCTGATGGCCACATCGGGTTTCTGAGATTGTATGGAGGGCTGGTTAGGGGAGGCTGTGCTTCTCACCCTCTGATGGTCCCCCTGGGACTCCTGCCCCATCCACCCCTCCCTGTCACCTGACTGCCCCTGAAACACCTGACCACCCCCTGCCACCAATCAAACCCCTCCTCTCATTCCTGACTGCCCCCTGCCTCCCCATCCAACCTCTCCTCTCCTTCCTGACTGGCCCCCCATGGGATCTCTGCCCCCATTCAATCCCCCTGTTCCCCACCCTCTGACCGCCCCGCCTCCTGACCACCACCCCGAACTCCCCAGCCCTCTATCCAACCCCCCCTGCTGCCTTACCGCACTGCGTGGAGCATCGGTGGCTGGCAGCACTACAGCTGTGCCTTCCAGAGCGCCAGGACGGGCCACAGCTCTGCAAGAGCCCTGCCGCCCAGAGCATTGCTCCGGTGGCGTGGCAAGCTGAGGTTGTGGGGGAGGGGGAACAGCAGGGGAGGGGCTGGGAGCCAGCCTCCCGGGTCAGGCGCTCAGGGGTCAGGCAGGAGGGTCCCATGAGCTGGATGTGGCCTGTGGGTCATAGTTTGCCCACCTCTGGGGGAAAGCCTGATTCTTGCTCTGAGAGTTGCTAATAGCCAGGAAATAAACCCCATAATCCTTTCTCGCCAATCAGGATGGATGCTATTGCTGAGGGAGATGGGATTTTTGCCTTAGTCCTAAACAAAAATATGTAACCTCATATAACAATCCATTTACTGTACACTTCTGAAAAATTCTTGCTATGGTAGCAATGATTTCTGTTAAAGTAAATTGACAATAATATCAGTTGTCTTTGATTGTAATGATTCTAGAATTTACTCAGCATCAGATGAAGTGAGCTGTAGCCCACGAAAGCTTATGCTCAAATAAATTTGTTAGTCTCTAAGATGCCACAAGTACTCCTGTTCTTTTTGCAGATACAGACTAACACGGCTGCTACTCTGAAACCTGTTAGCTGTTCCAGTGGTTGCCATTAAAAGAATATCTGTAGAATTAAATCTCATCATATTAAAACCTACTAATAGGAAAATGTTTTGATAGTCAATACAATGGAAAAATAAAAGCTTCCTTTTTAAATATCAAAACAAATTAATCAATTACTATGACCACTGTTGCAAATTGTTATACTTTTTTGAAGTTGCATATATATAAAACGTAAAAGTTCTAATCTCTAAGTGATAACCAGATATATTTCAGAAGACTTTTTACCTTATTCAGTATCAAATTTAAGAGCACATGTGGAGTACGTGTGTGTTCAGCAAAGGTCCTGTTAAAATAATATGTTCATGTTATATTCTCCATGACTTTGCCCCCACAGATCCCACTATGAGATCACAGGTCCTGCCATTCAGCAGTTGGACTCCTTTCAAAGCAGCTTTTGCGGGAGTATTTGTGTGCCTCTGTCACAGCATTCTAAAATCAAGGATGTAAGCTCTTCCACACACATGCAGTTATACATCATTACCTCTTTCCATTGGCCTAAGTGGACAGAACCCTACCCTCTGCTTGCATTGGGACTGGACTTAATTGAGTATTTTAGTTCATAAGTATTTATGTAGTAGTAAGTTCATAGATTTTATGTAGACTCTATTTAGATTTCCTTTGCAGGTCAAAAAAGAGATTTTAGTTCAGGACTCCATGCCCTGACATGGAGGAAGCCATGAGGACTCAGGCACTTAAGAGCACTCCAGCAAGAGAGATCTCAGAATTGTTGTATGATGCCAGAAGGTTCTTCTGGGTCTTTGCCTATGAAGTCCTCATATCTGTTGGAGAGGATCTAGTCATTGGATTTTGGAAGGCTCTTCAGGGTCTGAACCTGGATGCAAAAAGATGATTTGCCTATGAGTAGAACAGCCAGGTACTCTAAGAGTTTGAGGCTTTCCCCAAAAGCACGTGTTTCAGCTTCTAAAAATAGCAGAAAGCATAGGGGAAAACAGATATCCAGTAATGTACATTGGTCCTCTTCGTCTGGGATAGACTTTGCTGAAGATTGGCTCTAATTATGAAAGATCTCCTTCACTGAAATAGTTCAGAAATTTGCAAAATTTATTCATTGATGGTCTACAACAGGGGTGGCCAACCTGTGGCTCCGAAGCCACACGTGGCTCTTCAGAAGTTAATTTGTGGCTCCTTGTATAGGCGCCGACTCCGGGGCTGGAACTACAGGCGCCAACTTTCCAATGTGTCGGGGGGTGCTCACTGCTCAACCCCTGGCTCTGCCACAGGCTCTTCTACCACTCCACCTCTTCGCACTTCTCCCGAGCCTGCCATGCCCTCGCTCCTCTCCGCTTTCCCCCAGAGCCTCCTGCATGCCACAAAACTGCTGACTGGGAGGTGCGGGGATGGAGGGGGAAGCACTGATCAGCAGGGCTGATGGTGGGAGGCCCTAGGAGTGAGGGAGGAGCTGATATGGGGCTGCTGACACGTTACAGTGGCTCTTTGGCAATGTACTTTGGTAAATTCTGGCCCCTTCTCAGGCTCAGGTTGGTCACCCCTTTCTACAATGACGTTTCATACCCTGCAACTAGGTCCCTGGTTATGACCACTGTAGTCCATATCATGGCTGGCTTTGTAATTCTGCAATCAGATTAATAGTTAGAAGACTGAGGCTGGGAAGCAACAGAAGCTGCTTTTTTATTTTTTTTAAAGAGGTTCTTCATCACATCACTCAAGGGTACAGGAGATTTTTTTTTTTTGGTCACTGCAGAAACAGTCATCCATCTTGGTCCATCAGCTTCTTCTGCACTTCCAGTGAAACAGCAGTTTTGCCAGAAGGTCTAGAACCCATTTTAATTTTTAAGATGTTCACAGGCATTGCAGAATATCAGGTATCTTTCCAGGTTGCTGGTTCCTGGAGTTCTTGAATGGATATATGCTTTTCAGTTTGAGTTCAGGCCAAATCCTGGTCCCCAGTCCTTCTCATAGTAAACCATTACAGGATATATTGGTATCTCATGTGAAAATTGAGACTACATAATTGGTGCTGGTGGCAAAGTCTCACTACATCTGTGAGCCGTATAAGTCCTACTTTAAATTGAAAAGATTGCCAGGACTCATGCTCCCACATCTTAATAAAACAAACGTAGGAAGCACCTCAGGTTCAATGGGGGAGATTATCTCAGTCAGTGAAATTGCAAGCTACAGAGTGGCTTGTGTCCGGCAATTGTGGTCACCAACCTTTGTCAGCAGATCCTGAAGTTGTTTCCATATTAGATATTTGACTTCTAAGAGTCATCTTGTTGGGGCATGATTAATTTTCTACAGATCACTTGTTCTCTGCCCATTGCTGATGTTGAGTGAAATTGGGGAAATTTGGTCTTAGTGCTACTCATGTTCTGACACTTAAGAACTTTTCTGAGTTCTTGGAAGGTACTAGTTTGTTTTCTGTAAGAAGACTTGTGGACTTCTAACAGGTGTTATCAATGATCAGATCTCAGGAACTTACATAAACAGTAACTGGTTGGGGCTGAGGGCTTCATGCTTTTATTCCTCTGATCAGAGCAAAGCCGATGGATATTCACACAGATAACACCTGTCAATACACAGTTTATTTGAACAGGCAGGGTCATCAGTCTTCTGTGTTGTATCAACAAGCAGTGTATTTGTGATGCTAGTGCATCCATACGCGTACCGACTTCAACTTGCATTTTGGCAGTAATGAAGAACATCCTAGCAGATAAGTAGCATATGGTTAAATCAATGCATGTGGTTTTCAGAGAGTTTTTAGCAAATTCCTTCTCTGTCAAATTTCACCTGAAGGTAGTTGCTTTACCCTGAATCAGAGTACAGTGTAGCCAATATATTATTCCAGGATATTCATGATCACAGCATGGTTTCAAATGTTGTGTCACATTGGAGAAGAGAATGCACATATGTATCTTCTTACTAAAAGTTCTCAGGAATATTTAGCTAAGAGGGCCAGGTGATTCTGGTTGGGCTCACCAGATATTCTCAGTTCCATTAGCTCTGCTCCTGCTTGCAGTCTTTTAATAAAGGTTCCTTCCTGAAGGCTATGCCATTTGCCAGGAGATCTTAAGAAAGACAGCCTTTAATGGCATAACTTCCTTGTACTAATTTTCACACAGCTGATCAATTGTCTTAATATTCTATACCAAATTATTGACTTTTTACTATCACGTTTGTTGATATCATATTTTTGTCAGTGTTTTTCAAAGCCATGAGATCTTCTGTGTTGATCTTTGCTGTACACCTTGGTTGCTGAGAGGGCTGTTGATTATTTCTTGGACAGGGCAAAACCTGTTAAGAAATCCTCAGAACTGGCTGAATTTGCTTTTGAAGTTTCAGCTGTAGTTAAAAAAGGAACTGAGAAACAGTTGGATGCATGTGGGCCTTTGTACCCTTGGGTTTAAAATGCTGGAATAGGGGCATGCAGCCATTGGGGAAGCTCATGCATACAGTCTTGCAATGTGAATCTGCAGAGGCAGTACACAATTTACTTTGGTAAACATCCTCTTGTTCACTCCTCTCCCCCGCAAACAATAGTCCTTTAAAAATAAGTTTGTTGTTTTGAGAAAACAAAGTAAAAGATACTAAAAATTTATCAGATGAAATATCAAAATCATTATTTGTCTTGCTGCTTTAAATTGTTTTATCTTGAAAAGGATACTTTGCAATCTCAGATAATGTCCCACCAAACCATAGGGATACAGAACCTAGGGTTGTCTGTCCTTACAGATTTGTTTTGTTCAAATCTTGTTTTGGCTATTAATGGAGACTTTAAAAGGTGGAGACACTCTTGTGCTTCCACTGCTTTGTAACCAGAATAATCATGAGTCTTGCTTTGTGACACTTGCAGTAGTTAATCATTTCATTGGATGGGGGGATGTTTTATAAATCGGGGGGTGGGAGGAGTTCTGTAAGTGAAAAGGGGTAAATTTACTTCACTGTATATCACTGTCTTAGTAAACTTTCAGTCGTGTAGGCCTTGGCCAAGGCTTTCCAGAGTGATTAGTGATTTTGGGGTGCCTTGGTTAGTGAGTGTGTCACTTAGACTTTAAAGAGCCCTAACTTTCAGAAAGCACTGAGCGTCCACTCTCTGAAAATCAGGCCCCTTTACAGTCTTTCAAGTTAAGCACCCACTGATTGAGGCATCCAGAACCACTAGTCACTCTGGAAAATCTTGGCCAATGTTTGTAACTTTTACTTATCTCAGCATCAGCCACTCTTCATTGTATGACTTATACACCATGGCAAGCAATAAAATTAGTTGAAATAGGAAGGAATACAAACCTTCACATCACTGTTCAGCATGCTGCTGATCCTAGGCATGTTTTATACTCCTAGTAAAGCATAGTTATTATAACCCACATGTTCCCTTCGTGGTTACGCCTCCTCAGCCAGATACCATAATTAGAGATGTGGGATGGTACCAATCAGTAATTTGTTCCTGGAAGAAATATTTTCGTTTCTATTGGCAAGCACAGCTTTTCGCTCCAAAGAGAGGGCAACTTCACATGCATGTTACAAGCTTGTGATAGGGAGAAATTAGACACAGTGATGAACACTTGTTTTGTGTGTGAAATGGCACCTTTTTACATTCAAAGGTACCTTTTGTTTCCATGAAAATCAAAATGTCTTTTTCATCCAATTTTTTGTCAGTGTCACCAATTTTGTGTGTTGCTTGGCCCTGTTCCTAATCTAGTTTTACAGGGGATGGTTGTGTTATCAACACGATTTATTAGCAGTTGCAAGAGAACATGGGAAGAAACTCTTCTAACTTACTGCAATTATCATTTTTACATAAAAAAGACTTCAAGTATACAGGGTAAATGGACTTGATTTAGGAAGGTGAACTTTCACACTAGCTGTACTAGCAATGTTTTTGGAGGATTTATATAGCTTTGTTTCACACCTAATAACTGTACCTCTGTCACTTATGTTGTAATCCATGGAACCAGTGAATAAGAAAGCACATCTGCAATGGCTTCCAGTTAAAGTTTGCCATTTCTGTTATAGGTTGCTCCAGAGGAATTTAAGACTAGTATTAGCCGTGTGAATGCGTGTTTAAAGAAGAATCTCCCTGTCAACGTAAAATGGCTGCTCTGTGGCTGTCTGTGCTGCTGCTGCACCCTGGGTTGCAGCCTGTGGCCTGTTATCTGTCTTAATAAAAGAGTAAGTGCACATTTCAGAGTTGAATTGTGACCAAAAATTGACAACAGCTGCTAATGTATAATAGCCTTTAAGTAATGGTGCCTTTCTTTATTCTGAAACTTCTTTCTGTATCCCAGTTGCCGTCATATGTCTCCCTTTAACTGATGAGATATGTCTGCTAGCTGTTTAATCTTTAAAAGTAATAGTAAATAATACACACACACACACACACACACACACACACACATACATATATATATATATATATATATATATATATATAATGTAAACAATGTTGAATTATGTTAATAACAATGAGTTGTGCGGGAGTAGCAGTTAATGAGCCAAAGAATGTCCTAAATAGACTGAAATCTCTCTGTAAACCTGTGTACATTGTACAATTTATTAAAGGAAGAAACAGTATACTCCTTCATCTATTTGTTACTTTCTAATTTCATATCAGGATTTATCATTGTGAATTGAAGCTAATGTTATAGATGTTCAAAAGATTGGGCCATTTCTCCCATTGTCTAGTTTTGTTTCTATCTCTGGTGAGCTAAGTGTGAAAAAGAAAGTCTACCAAACTCTGCCCAAAAAAAAAGCCTACAGGTTGCACCACATGCAGAGAGAGGTGGTTTGGCAGCTCCTTCAATTTGCTTATGAAAGTAACAGTAGTAGAACTGCTTGAAGTGAAGCAGAATGCAGGCAGGCATTTTCCTTTACCCCTCTTCCAGATCATACTAGTTCTGCCCTGCAGCATCCCTTATATTATGATTTTTGGGCCTTTCTTAAGTAGAGAGAACCAAAATATGTGTGTTTTGTAATAGAGGACAAACCTTTGCTGAGGTGTACAAGGAGACTTTGCATTTAATGTTTGACCTCATAAGGGTTGATCTCAAGACTGAAAAGCATAGTGCTTTAACCCACTGGGCTGTTGTCGTACAGTTGGCTCCTCCTTAAGTGCCCTTCCATGGCAGGATGCAGCACGACAGCTGCATCTGCCTCAGTTTCCCTCCTTCACTGATCCCCAGAAAGGATCTCCAAGCATTCTAACCTAAGCTTGGTCTACACTGAAAACATATACTGTCATAGCTATGTCAGTCAGGGGCATCAAAAAAAACTACACACCCTTGCAACATAGCTATGCCAGCAAAAAAAAAAAACCCAGTGTAGGCCCAGCTATGCTTACATAAGAGTGTTTCTGTCAGCATGGCTAACATTGTGGCATTCCTACACCAACAGAATAGCTCCTTCTGTCAGCATACATACCATGCTGGGATGTGATCAGACATCAAGTGTGAAAAATCGGGACGTGAGATGGGGGTAATAGGAGTCTATATAAGAAAAAGCCCCAAATAACGGAACGGGACGGGACTGTCCCTATAAAATCAGGACATCTAGTCACCCTAATGCCAGCATATGCTCTGTAGTTTAGACATAGCCCTTGTCTAATCCTATACAGTGGTCATCAATGTATCTGAATGCTTCCCAAGTATTTAAAATAGAAATAACACTTGTATCACTCTTCCTCCTGGAAAGCAGTAACTCTGAAAAGGATTTAGATATGATGACAAACATCCAAATGAACATAAGCTCCCAGTCTAATCTTGGAGCCAAAAGGGTTAGTGTAACCCTCAAAGGTATAAACAGGTGTATATAGAGTAGGAGTAGAGAGATAATACTGCGCTGATCAGACCATAACTGGAATATTGTTTCCATTCAGGTATAAACAGTTAAAAAATGTTGAAAAAGTGGAGAGGATTCAAATAAGAGCTATAAAAATGATATAAGGACAGGAAAACATTACAGTGAAGGATTATAGATTAATCTGTTCAGTTTACTGAAGACAGAGTTAAGTGATCTGATCACTGTCTACAAATACCCACATGATGAGATGTCTGATAGTAAAAGGTTCTCTAATCTGACAAAGACATAACAAGATCCAGTGGCTGGAGTTTGAAGCTAGACCAACTCAAATTGGAAATAAATGCAAATTTTAAAAATGAGAGTAATTAAACAATAAAAAAAAAAATTATCAAGGGAAATGGTGGATTCAGGGCTGGCTTTAGGACGTGCGGGGCGCCATTCGAAAGAGTCGCCGCCGAAATGCTGCTGAAGACAGCAGCAGCAATTGAGCTGCCGCCGAAGATAACAGTGGCAATTCGGCGTCAGCTCAATCGGTTTCCACTGTTTCCAGCGGCACTTCAGCAGAGGGTGTGGGGCCCTCTTAGGCGCGGGGCCTGATACCCAGGAATTGGTGGAATTGCCCTAAGGCCAGCCCTGGGTGAATTCTCCCCTACTTGAAATCTTTAAATCAAGATTGGATATCTTTCTAAAAGAGATGCTCTAGCCCAACCACTGTTGTTGGGTTTGACACAGGAATTACTGGGTGAAATTCTATGATTTGTGTTAATGCAGGGGTCAGACTAGATCACAACCTTTGTGGCCTTGAAATCTATGGATCTCTGTCTCTTTTTCCTTTTCACCTTATTGGTGAAATAGTTTGATTAGTTTCAAAAATGAATTTTCCATTTAGCCCTCCAAGTAGCTATTTCGAAGGTGACTTATTTTTTTAGTTCCATGTTGTAGATCCAGGTCCTATGTATGTTCTGTTTCCTGTACATGTGACTCTCACAATGTGTTAAGAGTTCCCTTGCCCTGGTGGAACATAACCATCATGGCATGTTTGAACTGGTTGCAAGACAGCTGATCTGTTAGGTACATGTGGCCAGTCCCTTAGAGAATTTTGAATATCAGGCCATAGACCTTGAATTGGACTCAGTGTATTTGGAAGCCAGTGCAGAAGGCAGAGTACCAGGATGATACATTCAGAGTCCTATGTTGCTAAGCATACAGGTGCTGACTTTTGTACCAGCTGGAGATTTTTCTCAGCATATGTAGTTTCATTTCTAGATATGAGTTGCAATACCGGAGCCCAGAGGTCACAGTTATGTGGATCACTGTGACGGCTCAGATGGTTGTAATCTTTTGACCAATAACAGATGGAAGATGGAGTTTTGCTGACTTGGCTACTTGAGCACCCAAAAATGCTCCTGAGTCCCAGATAACTCCCAAATTGTACAGCTGAGAAAGGTAGTGGGAATGATGGAGCTTCTAGACAGAAATCATAATCTATAATTCTGATGAGACGCCCTTACTCTCCCACCCCTATAATCTATAGTTGAGACAAGTGGATTTGGGAAAGCAAGACTTCTCCAAGGTGAAATTCTTCCTTTCCTTAGTTATCCTTTCCTAAAACATACATTACCACTTTACATGTGATGCTTGAGAGCTGCAAATATAACTTTAAGACTTTTGGGAATGAGGTTGATAGCTGAGCCATTTCTAATATAATGTTGATTTTCTTTCCTAGACTAGAAGATCAATTCAGAAGTTGCTAGAATGGGAAAATAACAGACTATATCATAAGGTAATAAATATTAAGGACTAGAATCTATAAATTTCTTTTTCCACTTTTATTTAGAATTAATAAAATACTGCACAATTGGAATACAGGAATGCTATTAGCTTGTTTAGGAGCTAAAATACTAAATTCATCTCACACCTTAAAGCGTAAGAAATGTAAAAAGACATGCTTGAGATCTTGAACAGTTAGATATTGCTGAAGCTTTTATGATGTTGTTGATGAGAAATAATGCAATAGCACACCTTTAATCCCACAATAATTATTTTCTTAGCTTGGTTTGCACTGGAAGCTGAGTAAAAGGAAATGTGAAACTAGCAATATGATGGAATATGTAAGTATATTCTTTTTCTGTTACATTTTTAGTATCCATCACTACAGTGTGATTTTAATAGTTCAAATGTCACTAACTACCAGACTCTTTACCCATCAGTTTCCTTACGTCTAATTCGTTCTCAGCTGATGCACACACAACCGTTTGGAAATTCACAATTGGTATCACTCACTACAGAAACTCTTGGCTGGTAGAATGAAAATTCTATTTTGATACATGAAGATGGCAACATAACAGTGCAGCTGCTGCGTGTAGTAAAACTTTAACATTATCGTCTGAAAACAGAGTTTCTCCTTCATAACATTGCCTTCTCAGAGCCCTACTGCTAGAGATTTGTGTTGAATAATAGTTGACAGTTAGAGGACTATCTGTTATAGTGAGGTTACAGATTTCCCTCACCCCTTCTTAGTTCTCACCCACAACCTCAGTTCCTCTCCACCTGTTGAATACTCACTGAACAAACCTCTCCCTTTCTCCTTTATTAAAGTAGCTGTAAATAACTCACAAGTAGCTAGTATAGCATAGACTTAAAAGTGTTTAATTTTCATATTTTTTAGTTAGTTCAGCAATTTTTTGTTGGTTTGCGTTTGCCTAGAGCTTTGACCAAGATAGTGGACCCATCTAAGAAAGCAGAGTTCAAGATGTTCATCTTGTTTGACTATGTTTTCCTCTTCAGATGGGCATAAAAATTACCTTTTATACTTCGGGGAAGGTCACTTAGCCAAAAACTTTGATGCATGCTGTAGGTCTAGTCTTAGCAAGGACATGAAACAATGAACAAAGCGTAAATTACAGTAGCCTTGTAAATATGTAAAAGGTGTAGCTAGTAGAAAAGAGAGAGAAGGATAGTAAGCAATGTGTGATAACTTGCAGCTGTAGTGGAGTGGCCTAGCATGTAGTGGAGTGCACGAACAGCTCATGATTTAGTTAAGGATTGGCTACAAAAATTAGTAGACCAATCAGCGTGCGATATCATGTAGTAAGTGTAAGTATGTGTACAAACTGGTTCGTGATTATGTATTTCGGATGTGTGGTATACCCTGTACCAACCCCTACACTCGAGCCTGATCAGCTCAAGTATAGACTGATTGTATACCAGTAAAAAAACAACTCAGTGACGAGCCTGGAGTTGAACTGATTTCTTGAATTCCAGCAGACTGAATAAAGTGCTCTCCCACTACTGAACGAGGTGTTCTGAGATAAGACGACTGGAAAAAATTGTGGAGGGAATCCCAGCACCCACAGCATCCTTTCCAATGGGATCCAGGACAGAAGGACTCTGCTCAGTACCTGATTTTATTTTTTTTTAAGCTGGGTGGTATAGGTTCTGCACATAGCAATAAATATGTATACAGTTGCATCAACATTATTCTAAAGAACAGTTTGATTAATATGTTGTGTTTTTTCTTCAACAGGTAATACTAATAGAATTCTTACCAAAATATCCCATATTTCGACCTGACTGAGGAGCAGTATTCAGTCTTTCATGTTGCCTGCCATTTCCTACTCTTAGTGCCTTGTAGCTGATTTTGAAAAGAAGATGGTCTACTTTGCTGTGACTTAAAAATGTTATTTGGTAGAATATCTTCCTTGCTATGTTATTTTCTTTTGTTTAAGAAGAAAACAATTTGCACACTTTTTATGTTAAATGAGGCTTCTATGTTGCACTCTGAATTGTTAACATTAACAATAACAGATATAGTTGTCGCTAAGGATCTAACATCAGTGCTGCTTAAAACTTGTTCTGAGCATGCTGCCTTATTAATTTCCATACTTACTGTTTCCACATGTACATCCTAACTCTGTATCTCATTGTATTTCATTCTAAAATCACATTTCTATAAATCCTCAATAGAAGCATCCAAGTAAGCTTCCAGTAGTTAGCAATGATTTTACTATAACTTGCTTGCATAGGACTTGCAATTAACAGCACTGGTTTTGTCCCGCACTTTGCAAAATCATCACTTACGTTAGAGGGTTAATTATTTTATCCACTGTGGATTTGTAAATAGTGCCTCGTTGCATAATGTAAAGTGTGGTATGTCAAGGTTTACAGAAAGTTATATAGCTCTGATTGTATTGCCAACAGTTCTACATAGATTTATTAATGACATTTATTAGCATCCTGATTGTATGGACCCATTCATATGCCATTTTTATGGTAAAGCCATAATGAGTTTGTACATACTATCAGATGTAGGGCTCAGATGCACTTTGTTAGTAAATGGATGAAAAATGCACAGCATTTCTGTGTTTCTTCAGAGAGTTTTCAGGTGTCTTGGTTAGTACATGAAATAAGGAATCTTAAGTATTCTCATCTTTTGGAAAAATTGTATTTGTGGAGTAAACTGCAACTAATATTATCAGACTATCCTAAAAGCCTATTTTTAAGACACAAATATATGGAAGTCAGGAAAAAATGCTTTTTTTTAAAAAAAAAAAAAAAAAGCAAAGAAGCAAATTTAAAGTAATTGGACCAAATCGTTATAACTAAAGCCAACTACTTGGGACTGGTAAATCAATACAGAAGAAATGCTAAACTTATTATTTTTATAGCACAGTGGTACCTGATATTATTTTTTACATATTAAGTAGTTAACTACAACTGCATCCTTTCCAGAATGAAAAAGGAGCAGCATACATATTGTCAAACAGAATAACAGAGAACCACAAAACAGTCGTTTGATGTGAGCCATGAAGAGTTGATATTTGCCTCAAGGAGCTTTATCATAACTTAGTGTCCAGGCATTGGTTTACCCTTATTTGGATTCTTTGTGATGCTGTTTGGTGCCTAAGTTTTCCAGTTCCAGATTGAATTTAGACTTTCCTCTGAAATATTAATCCATACCGAAAAGGGATGGTACAAACCCTGGTTGGATTTGAAGAAAGCATTTGTTAAACCATTAAATTTAAGTAGCTGCAGTTGACATGACTTCTAGCAGAGTGTTTCACGGGCATGTAGTCTTGTTGAGTCAAATTCTTCATCCTTTTTGTTGCTCAGCTGAGGAACAAGAAACTCCTGTACTTGGGATGTAATTTCCAACCACAGCTGCCAAGAATGATGCTTCAAGCTGAGAAATTTGAATGCTGAAATGGATTGTCAGCTTAGTGAACAGGTTTCAGTTCACGTTAGTAGATCAGTATCAGCTAACTAACTGCATTTTAAAACACTAGAATGTAAGTACTTAAAAAAAAATCTACAATAATGTCTGACTATAAACTTTGCTGAAACTTTTTTATTACGGAACTAAAACAGCATACATAGACACATTTCAACATAATGTGGCACTAAGGGTGGGAAGCAGAGAGAATGCTTAAAGACTCGGAGAAAATAGAGTGCAAAACAGAATTGGAATTGCATGCTCAATTTTATATTCATTTCTATTAAAACAGGATTCTGGGCAGAAAGTGTTGCTAATAAAAGAATAATTGTAAGCATTTTTAATACCTTAAAATCTTAAATAATAGAAGCTTCTTACTGTTATGCTAGAGGTTGTTAATAATTACTCCCTCTCATTTTTGTTAACCAACAGCCCAGAAACCACACCACACTCTTTATTTCCTTCCCTCATTTGATTGACTATATTTTCAGAATGTTCCTCTGCAGCTGAGGGGACAAGAAGCCAATGAGAGTTTGATGTCATGAGTAGTAGTGAATATTAAATACTCTTTAGTCTCATAGTTATTAGCAGTCCTTCCCCTTAAACCCAAGTCTGTGTCTGACCTTAGGATATTGCAGGTCAGAATTGTTCAGTCTGATTTATAACACATTTTTGTGAAACGCTGTGCCAGGCTGAGAGAAAATACCATCAGCTCTCCCCAGTTAGACAGTATGTTCAATGGGTTATTAATTTAGAAGACTTGCACTTGTATCTGTATGAAAATGACACATTTAAGAACATAAATTCTGTATGGGTTTGGGGGTTTTTTGGGGAAATGTCAGATTACAAATTTGTTTAATCTTCACCCTCATTAATATTTAGTTCAAAAATAGGCACCTAAATTTTGCCCAGCTATGAGGCAATACTAGCAAATGTCCTGGAACATGAGAGCCAAGACAGCTGATTACGGCAAACTTCATCTGAATAAAGAGGTAATTTTGGATTGTGTTACAAATGCCAGCATGCAAATGACATAGATCATTTTTTTCATTTAAAGATAAAGGCAGCCACAGGTGTTGCTTTAGATTGTGGGCTGCATTCTGCCAACAGGTTCTATTTTGACTACCATTTGCTTTAATACATGAATATTCATCTGATAGTTTTCAGTCTTCTAAAATCTGTATTACCTTAAAAGCTATAAGTAAATATGAATTTTGTAAAAACCAATCCATGATGAGTTATTGAGAATCAGAGAGGGTCCATAGCGATACAACGAAGAGTAGTGGTAACAAAGTTTAATGCAAATGGAAAGGAAAGTGCCTTGACTGGTTCAAATGAAAGAGAAAATGCTGTGCAAAGGGGGAGAAAAGGGAACCAGTTTAAGTGAATATCTGTAAACGTAATTTCCCACAAATTTCCTGAAAAGCACATCTGGAAACATTGTTTAGTTTAAGTTTTGTCAGAATACTTTGATCGTTGTTTTCTTTTCCAGACTTCTGTATTAGGAAATGTCGCAGTATTATAGAATATTGGCGGACAAGGAAAACTCTCATCTAAAGGCTTTAAAATGACTCTTTTGAGAGTAGTTTCATGCTGGCCTAAAGAAATATAAATGTATATGAACATGTGTAGAAAGTTTAGATTTGATTATGTATGAGACTAGAAACAAAACACATTTTTGCTAAATTTAGTGTAGTCTTGATAAAATTCACATGCTCATCTTGATAAGTACAGAAATCTGTATGCAAAAACATGAATATGCGTGTATTAGTGTCTCCTGACATCGGTTTACTGCATTTATCTATAAACATTAGCGTTTGAGCAATAAAAATGTCAAACAGTTAATATTCAATGTAAATAGTTCTGACCATTTTAGTAAACAAGGTTGTCTGATATTCCTGTTCTGCAATCTTTGTTTTTGTTGTTTTGTTTTTGGTGTTTTTATGAAAGTGTAATATTATTTGTAACTCATCAGAAATCTGTTTTTGTTTAAGTTGTATGAAAGGATTTTTAATTGAGTCCTTAACACTTTTATTCTGTTTACAAGTAAATAGCCACTTTTTTAAATAGGACCTCATACCTTGAAGTTTTTTGAATAAAATCCTAAATAAGCTTTGTCTTTACAATTTACTGCATTGACCTGTGCCATTAAAGAAGCTGGAAGTCAAACTTGGTTAATCTGAATCATTTTTCAAAATGTTTTTATTTTAATTAAATCCAGAGATGAAAACAAATATTGCAAAGTTTGTATAGAAATGGAAAACACTCTTTTGTGCCTCTTCTGTTTTCACATATATGTCAATTTTTGAGTCTATCTGACCCAGCCACATAGTTCTCTACATCAAGGCCTCCACCATGTGTACCTGCTCAAGGTACCAGGAGTCAGCAGTTTATGAAGGCTCTGCTGGACTGAGGGTAGTGGAGGCCTTGGAATCATTCTGGACCATGCTCCTACTTCTCCATAGAATCTGTCCAATTGGTTGATACTGACTTTTTTCAAGAACTGTTTTCCACTTGCCACCGTGGAGATAGCGCTCTGGGCAATGGGAACCACAGTTTTGGAGTAGCCCATGCCATCTTCAGATCCAAGGCATCTGCAATGCCTGCTGGATCGGAGCTCTATGGTGAGGACTTCTCAGAACTGAGAAAAGCAAGTTCTTTTCATTCTGCTGTAGGTCCACCTCAAGGGGAGCCTGTTAGACAAAAACAGTTGAACAGAAGACTGTATATGCAGCACAACGCTGTAAAGCACCATTTCCCATTGCATAGTTGTTGATATACCAACTTTTCTTATGAGAGTGGGATTTTATACATAAGTCCTTCAGCATTCTATGTAGTGGGGAATGCATGGGTCCCTGTAACTAGCACATGTACATATATTGCTCAAAGATGAAGCACTGTTTTCTATAGCTCTGCATTTTCTCAGTACATTAGGCAAATGAAAAAGCATTCCAATGTGTGCACTTCACTGACCAGTTTTCTGTCATTGCTACAACCCAATACTCAAATCCCTCTAAAACAGAACACTTCTGGGTGCTGGGTCAAATCTCCATTAGCCAATTTTTACTCTGACTTGCATTTTTGTGTTTTTAATAGCTAATGAGTCTAGTCACTCGTATTACATGTTGTACCCCCTTGCTTTACAAACTGTATGTACAGAGCTACTGAAAATGCAGCTGCCTCTGGAGTGGACAGTAGCACCTAGAAGGACAATCGATCACCACTATATTGCACCTTTGGAGAAGGAATAGGGGGGAAATTGGCATGAGTCTATATATGCTTCCATTTCCTTCCATGGGAAGGTTGATTTTGTGATTAAAGCGGTAGATTGTGACTCGAGAGATCTGGGGTTTTGTCTCCGCTCTGTTACAGACTTCCTCTATGAGTCTGGGTAAATCAATCTGCCTGTGCTTCCATTCCCATCTGTAAAATGAGGGTATTTCCTTAGGTTACAGGAATGTAGTGAAGCTTACAGTGCAATTTATGTGTAATTGTAGCAAGGGTTAATTTACTTGCACTAGCTTTAATCTAGTGAATAACAAAGACATGTCAGCACAGACTAGCAACCAAGTATAAGCCCACTGGGGATCCTGGGTACCTACTCAGGTTGCTAGCTCATGCCGGTGTTTGTGCCACTGCATCTTCACTGCTATTGTTACTTGTACTAGCTAGAAGAAAGCTAGCTTGGATATATCTATCCACACTACAATTACACTAAATTGCAGTGTAAACTTGTTGTAAATCTGTTATGTTTATGTAGTGCTTAGATACTAAAGGGACAAGTGCTGTAGAAAAGATTTTAAATTGAATGAATGGACAAATCCTCTAATTATACTCCTAAGAGAAAATGGACAAAACAGTCCACTCATGATAAATTACATTAGAAAGAGTCCAAAGAGAGGAGGAGTGGCAAGTGAAATAAGCCTACCACCAGCAACTGTGGTGACATCCATGTTCTACAGATACAATTTTTAGCATCCAATATGCTATTGTGAACACTATTGAAGAAAAAGGATTTGAATTGTTTAATTATAAAATAACCCAAGACTTGTCAGATTGTTGTCAAGAAAGATATTACGACACTTGAAAACGGGGGGAAATTGCACTAGGAACTATGCTAACATCAGTCCTTTAATTATAGTTTTCTATTTCTCTGATGCTGCGTAGGAGCAGGTTTTGAATATATAACTGCCTGTTAGTGAAATCAGCCAATAGACAAACTATTTAACTTTGTTTTGAATACCTTGTATATTAAATATGCCATGTAAACCTCACTTCAGTCGTCATTGGAAAGTCCAAGAGGAGTTTAAAAATAGAGTAAATTTAAACTAAAATCAAAGAAAAATATGATTCATTTAAAGGAACTGATGCACATAAAATATCGTCTGACTTCCACCAGTCCAAGTAAACCACAATGTTATGCAAATCTTAAGGGACATAAAATTGAGGGGAAAATACAATAGCCTTCTGTTAGTCAGGGAGATGGGCATTTCTTGTGAAAGGAAGTTTTGTAAAACAGGTTTACTTCTAACATTCTATTGATAATGTTGTTATTACCAGCTATGAGGTAATGTCTCCCGTTGGTTGAAGGTCTGAACTGTGTTCCACCATAAAATGGAAATAATGACTGTTGCATAAGAATTGATAAGCAGTTTTTGTTTTAAAGAATTTTTTAAAACTTTGGGTGAATTTAGTGCTGGAGAATGAAATTGTTGCCATCTGAACACCACTAAATGGCCTGTGTGAGATTAGCTGGTGATCTCAGTCCCACTTCCCATGAACTATGATTATGTTGTTAAAACCACCATCATGTACATCTTTATTAGCCTTAGCTGAAAAGATATCTAGAATATGATTCAAGTTGAGTGTGGGAGGAAGCACAGGGGTTACGATGTTAACATAACAAACAGAGTCTAAAACTAATGTAGACTGGACAAGTTGTACTTAGTTTAGCACATGCTAGCTAACAGTTTCCAGCAATAACGCATCCAGGACTCTTCACAAACGCTAACTTAATTTCTAGTTTTTTAAAAGAACCTCACTCCCCCACGCACAGACTTGTTTAGTCTTGTTACTAAAATAATTGCTGTTTACTGAATATTGTTCCAGTCCTTCTCAGGCTCTGAAGCTATAGACAGGATTCTGAATCTGGAAACTTATTGCAACCTTCTGCCCTTTGGGGTAGGATTTTGTTTTTCTTGTGTTTGTACGTGTATGATAGGAGACCTAGCCATGGACCAATGCCCCAGGAGCTACTGCAATACAAATAATGTATCAATAGGGAAAAGTCAGGTGATATATTAGCAGCCTTCCACAGTGATAGTTATTTTATATCAAGGCCTCGTCTACATACAGTTTTTGTGCTGGTTTAACTCTTTCTGTTATGGGTGTGATTTCCTATTGAAATAGTTAAATCAATACAACCCCTAAACCTGATTTTAAAAATTGGACTTGGCACAGCTATGTCAGTCAGACGTGTAATTTTTTTTAACTATCATAACTATACCAGTAAAAGGTATTGTGTAGACACAGTTATACCGGTATAACTGTGCTTTATACCAGTACAGCTTATGCTGGTTGTAGGAATTAGCATAAGTTATATCAGTATGAGCACTTCAGTATCAATATAACTGCATTCATCCTTGAGGGGTTTGCCAGAATACCTAGGTTTATAGTTTTCTTTGTATCCAAGAATAAGCCATATTGATATAGGCACCATTATAACTGTGTACACACTAGGTGGAGAGGTTATATCACTTTAACTATACCAGTACAGTTAGAGCAGCATAATTTTTGCATGTATTGGGGAAGTGGATGGTGGATCCAATCTTCTGTATTTTGTGAAGGGTGGTGGAGAGTTGAGAGCAGTATCAGACAATACTTTTATCTTCTCTCTTACATCTTGAAGTCCAGTCATTGCCACACAACAGAGGGATAACCTGGATGTGATGAGTAAGGCCAAATTGTCTAATATTTAATGTTACTTGATAACTCTCATCTAATCTCTACTTCACATCTTGTTACCTGAATGAATCTGGCATCCTTCCAGCACTGTCTGCCCCTGCTCAGGTAAAATGCCCACGTCTGCCTCAAAAATGTCAACTGAGAATCAGTAAAGGATGGACATTAATGTGATGGGAAGATAGTTATCCTGGGCCAGATGTGAAGTATTTGTAACTGAGTTTGTTTTTAAATGACAAGATATGTATAAAGAAAACCCATTGATCTGTATTGACAGAAGATGATGTAATGCCTAATGCTAATTGAGTAGAGACTGAGACTGGATCTGTTGACTCTAAAGAGTAATAACTGGAGAGGACAGCTTGAGCTATGTGATCACAGTGAGGTGACTGAAAGAAAAAGACAACTTTAGACAGAAGAATTTAAAAAAAGGCATTTTCTGCCATGCTATTGAAAATGGCCTAAATTTGCTAATGAGCGTAGTGATTTTGGGTGCCTCCATTTTTTGGGTCCCCATATTGAGATGCCTTATAAAGGGATCTGATTTTCAGAGGGTGGGTGCACTGTCTGAAAATGAGTCTTCTACCAGGTCTGTAAAGCTGGGCACCCAAAACCACTAATCACTTTAGCAAATGTATACCAACCTTTCAGTGTGCAGTACTGTAAGCTCCAGTCCAGCTTAGTTATCCTTTCTGAAGTATTCATCTGGTCTTTTATGATTTTCTCTTGATTTTTGTGAAACTGCACATAAAATATTTCATTTATGAATTTCTGAAGTGGGTCCTGGAGCTGTTTGGCTGAAGCAGTTACTGGGCAAGCCCCTCAGGAACTAGAGACTGAACTTTTGCTTTGCTTTAGAACCATGATGAGCTCTGGCTCAAAGGAGGCTGCAATCTCGCTGTCTAAATTGTAGCTAAGGCCTATTATAGAGAGAATAGAATGATTTAAAACACATAAGGCCTGGTACAGTGTTGACAAGATCTTAGATGACAGTGTCGGTAACAATGATAATCTTACTCTTGTATTCCAACTTTCATTCAGCTACATCCCAAAGGAGATTTACAAATAGATGTTCAAACAACTAAATAGGAATCTCTGTAAGCAACCACTGGGGTGCAATGTGGTTAAACATTGTATGGCAGCCTACAGGTTAGTTCCACACGGATCTGCTACATCCCTGATGTCTATCATGGTTTTGTGCCTGAAGGACAAATTCAGCTCGGTCCAGTTTGTTCCATAATGACAACAATTGGATGGCTGGAGAAACTCCAGGTCATTAATCAGGGTGTCTCAGTGCCATGCACATTTTGAGTTACAAACTATGGAGAGCAAGACATAAACTGAAAAGACATTACAAAGCTAATACACTAACAGGTCTGTGCTCTATCACGGCTTCACTCTGGAAAATGTGGTTCATATTAAACTGCTTGAAAGCATCACTTTACTCCTGGTGGGGCTTACTTTTATTTTTAGACAGATCACACAAGTGTCACTTCATAAGGCCCAAGCAATGACTTGTGGACTGTTTGAAATTGTTTGTCACTTGTGAAATTTTCTGACAGGCCACGAGAGACACAGATGACTACAAATGTCAGTCACTTTCTGGTTGTGGGAATAGGAGTTTTCCACAGAAGACTGGATGAATGTAATCTAGGCTTAGTAATCCATGATATGGGGTCCCCCATGGATCTGCTTTCAAGCCTGTAAGTGTAGGTGTCTTTCTGTGTGACTTGTCTGTCACTACTGACTGTTTTCCATTCAGACAGAGAATGTGAGGATACGTGCAGTGTTTCTTTTAATCTGTAGAAGGAAACCCCAGGCAGAAAGAGTGAGAGGAGCTTTACAGGTAATACTGGGGTTTTTAATTCTAATCAAGACACTTGTACACTATTAGAACCATCTTTTTCTTCTGTTTGTACAGCATCTAGCACAACGGGGTCCTGGTCCTCGAGTCTGGCCCCTAGGTGCTACAGAAATACAAATAATCATAAGAAAGTGATTCATTCTGTGATTATTTGAGCCTGTCGTATGACAGTAGTATTGTTCAAAGCTTCCATGCAGCATGACCCAAACCAAAGAATCTGTAAGAGAGGAGATAGGTGGCGGCACACTGCCTACAACAAAATAGGCACTATGCAGCTGAGTCTCCTAAAATGACAGTTACTCCAAAGGATTGGGAAATACCAGATAACGATTTGTGTAATTCCCAGAAGGAAGAGAATGGGAAGCTATACACAGGTCTTGAATCTGCCAGCTGAGATGAAATTACTCATGAGTTGCAAAGCCAGAAATGAATTATGCAAGTCATCCCAAGCAAATGCCTATAAATCCTGCATAACACATTGCCACACCATGTATCCTGCATGTGCCATCTACTTGACAGAAGAACTATCAAAGAGTCATATAGAAATGTGTTGCAGTATTGCTTTTTGCATCCATCCACTTGTAAAACCCTATTGGAAATTCTGGATGGCTCATTAAAATTCTTTAACCGTTGAAGAGTTTCTTTTGGAGAACCAGTAGTCACAGAAACCAGTAGTCCAATAGCCCCTCCATTCCAATATCTAGTTGGCTAGCTTGAACTACCAGAAAGTGTTCACTAGAAATTTCTGTTAGGGAATCCAAACTGTCTTAATATCATGATCTTAATGGGATGAAATCAGGGGGCCCAGATAATCTTCATCCAAGAATATTAAAGGAACAGGTACATAAAATTGCAAGTCGATTAGCAAGAATTTTTAATTAATCTGTAAACTCAGACTGAAGAATTGCTAACATAGTTCCTATCTTTAAGCAAGGAAAAAAATGTGAGCCGGGCAACTACAGGCCTGTCAGTTTGACATCTTTATTATGCAAGGTCTTGGAGGTCAAATAGTATTGGACAAATAACACATGGTTAACAAAAAGTAGAGTGCATCCAAACCAACCTGATTCTCTTTGAGGAAGGTTACAGATTTTTTAGACAAAGGAAATGCCGTGGATCTAATTTAGTTCAATTTCAGTAAGCATTTGTACAGCTCCACAAGGGTAATATTAAGCTAAATTGGAAAAGATGGGATCATATGAAAACTAAAAGGTGGATAGGAACTGGTTAAAGGGAGACTACAACTGGTCGTACTGAAAGTGAATTGTCAGGCTTGAGGGAGTTACTAGTGGAGTTCCTCAGGATCGTTTTGGCGACCAATCTATATTATATCTTTTTATTTACTACGACTTGGCACAAAAGTGGGAATTTGCTAATAAAGTTTGCAGATGACACAAGCTGGGAGGTATTGAGAAGGACGCGGGATATCATACAGGAATATCTGGATGACCTCGTAAACTGGAGTAATAGTAATAGATGAAATTTAATAGTGAAAAGTGCAAAGTCATGCATTTAGGGATTAATAACAAGAACTATTGTTATAACTGGGGAGCATCAGTTGGAAGTAACAGAGGAGGAAAAGGATCTTGGAGCGTTGGTTATCACAGGATGACTATGAGCCGCCAATCGTGATATGGCTGTCAAAAAACGTAATGCAGTCTTAGGATGCATCAGGCAAGGTATTTCCAGTACAGATAAGGAGGTGTTTAGTACTGTTATACAAGGCACTAGTGAGACCTCATCTGGAATACTGTGTGCAATCTGGTCTCCATGTTTAGGAAGGATGAATTCAAACTGGAACAGGTTAGAGAAGGCTACTACTGGATGATCCGAGGAATGAAACCCGTTATATGAAGGAGACTCAAAGAGCTTGTTTGTTTAGCCTAACCAAAAAGAAGGCTGAGGGAAGATTTGATTGCTCTCTATAAATATATCAGAGGAATATATACCAGAGAGGGAGAGGGATTATTTAAGCTCAGTACCAATGTGGACACAAGAACAATGGATAAAACAGGTTATCAGGAGTTTAGACTTGAAATTAGATGAAGTTTCTAACTATCAGAGGAGTGAAATTTCTGGAACAACCTTCCAAGGGGAGTAGTGGGGCAAAAGACATTTGGCTTCAAGACTAAGCTGATAAGTTTATGGAGGGTGATATAATGGGATAGCCTAATTTTTGGCAATTAATTAGTCTTTGACTACTAGCGGTAAATATGCCCAATGGCTTGTGATGGGATGTTAGATGGGGTGGGATCTGAGTTACTACAGAGAATTCTTTCCTGGGTGTCTGGCTGGTGAGTCTTGCCCACATGCTCAGGGTTTAGCTGATCGCCATATTTGGGGTCAGGAAGGAATTTTCCTCCAGGGCAGATTGGCAGAAGCCCTGGAGGTTTTTCGCCATCCTCTGCAGCGTGGGGCATGGGTCACTTGCTGGAAGGTTCTCTGCACCTTGAAGTCTTTATTGAGGCCTTCAATAGCTCAGACACAGGTTTGATATAGGAGTGGGTGGGTGAGATTCTGTGGTCTGCATTGTGCAGGAGGTCCGACTAGATGATCATAATGGTCCCTTCTGTCCTTAAAGTCTATGAGTCTCAATACAAATAGCTCAGAAAAAGAATAAAATTTTAACTAGTTTAGAAATCACTAACTGTGACCTGTGGAATAGTAGAGAGAGCATTGGATCCACATAGGAGAGCTGGGTTCTATTCATGACTCTGCCACTGGCCTGATGGGTGACCTTGGGTAGGTCACTTGCCTCCCTATGCCTCAGTTTCCCCATCTGTAAAATGGGGATAATAATTTATTTCTGTGGTAAAGCACTTAGAGATCTACAGGTGAAAATGCTACATAAGAGATAGGTATTATAATTATATATGAAACTGACAAAGTATCTGTATCTTGGGATCTTCCAGGACTAGACCCAAGTGCTATACCATTAAGAAGCTGGGAATCTCCCCTTTTAAATGGTCTTAAGTTCCTGTACACTTGAGGCCTGATTCTCTGTTGCTGTGCAGCTTGTATAATCATTGAGACGAGGGCAAAATAGGTGTAAAATATATTCTACATATTCATATAAATCAATTTTCATGTTATAACAGCAGTAACGATCTTTGTGTAGGGCACTCCCTGGGGTAAATGGTCCAAGGCATTGCACTCCTTCCATCTAGTAACAATTTCTTGGGCAATTATTATTAATTTGTTTTTTATATTATGGTAGCAACTAGAAGCATTAAACAGGTGCTTTTGTGTTAGGCACTGTGCAAATACAGCCTTGCCAGCTCTTGCAGTTTGCAGGTCTCATGATATTTGGTGTTTTTTTTTTAAAGCCTCAGTTTTAGGAGTCATGTTATTTCATAAGAATGTTAGCTTTCGCTTTGAAAAACAAAGTTTCTAGCCATTGTTGTTGCAGAGACAAGCTATATAATGTGTCCCAAGTATATCCTATGTTAATTAGAAGATAAGTAAAATATTTTTAATCTTATGATTTTTAAGCCAATTTAATGATTTGGGAGGGGAGAGGGCTGACTCATGATTTTTTAATGCTCAGGGTTGGCCATACTGCAAATTTTTAATAAATTACAGTTCCAGTCTCAAATAGCTTATAGCCAAAGTCCCCAAAATTACAAATGTATATAGATATATATACATGCTTAACTTTAAGCACAATTAGTGCTACTGACTTAAAGTTAAGCATGTAAGTGTTTGCAAGATAGGGGCCAGAATTCACTGTGCTTTCATAGTTATTTCTCAAACAATGGCCAACACTGATTGATAATTCTGAACCAATGAATCCTAAATGCAGTTACACAGTGTGGCCCTGATCCTGCTAGCAGAAATGCCCTACCAGATCCCTGAACCCTTGTGAAGGCTTGATTAATTTCAGGGCTCCACATAGGTACAAGAATCCATCGATGTGGAGCTTCTTGCAGGATCTAGCCCTTGCATAAGAAAGTCAGCGGAACTATTCATGTGTCCAGATACTCATGTGTATTAATATTGGCAAATTTTGGCCGATTGATGCCAAATGCCTCTTAAATTGTAAGCTCTTTGGGGACAGGGACTGTCTTTTTGTTCTTTGTGCATACAGTGCCCCCCTAGCACGATGGGGTTCTGCTCTATTATTAGCAGAGGTGGCTCTAGACATTTTGCCGCCCCAAGCACGTAGGGTCCACTGGTCCTGCACGCCTGCGCGAGGTCCGCCGAAGCCGCCAGACCAGTGGACCCTCCACAGCCAAACTGCCGAAGACACCCTGCCTGCCGCCCTAGCAGCGACCAGCACAGCATCGCCTGCAGCTTGCCACCCCAGGCACACGCTTGGAGCGCTGGTGCCTGGAGCCGCCCCCGATTATTAGGGCTTTGATATGCTACCACAACACATCCTACTAATAAATAACAATCATGGCTTGTGAGCGCCAGCTTTTTTCCCTGTATATATTGCTTTGTTTGCCCTGGCCTTGCCTTTCCTTTCGCAGATGCTCTGCTCTGCCTTTTAAATGTTGTTCACGGTCCTTGCCCATTCCGTTCTCCCCAGTTCTGCCTCATTTCTAGTTGATTTTTCGATCAGCTCCCCGTGCCTGATCCATTTATTCCCCCCCCCCCATGTGCTTGGGTGAATCCAGCTGGGAATTATCTTCCCCCAGCCAGTGCTGCACAGCGCGAGCCCCGTGGCCTTAGCAAGGCTGCGCTCCGGGGAATGGGTGGCCAGGAGCGCCCGGACGGTCCTCGCCCAGCGCGCGGGTTGGGCCTGGAGGGACACGCTCCCGCTCTGCCAAAGCGCCAGGACTATAGCCCCCAGGCCTGCCGACCGCTCCCAGCGCTGAGGCTCGAGGAAGGAACCAAGCCCCGCCCCGCACACGCCCAGAGCAAAGCTAAGCGCCAATGGAAAATTGGCGGCACAAAAATTGAGGGCACAGACGCTTCCCTGTGGCTTCACTTCTCCTATTGCACAGGTGCGTAATCTCCGCGCATGCTCAGTAGGAACGCTGGCCGCCATTTGCTCATGCGCAGTAGCAGACAGAACACCGCTGGTTTGGGATGCAGAACGCCTTTTGTTGATCCGGCGGCGGGGTTGGGCGGCGCTAGGACCCGGCGGATCCGGCTCGCACGCGGGTTTTTCCTCCTCCTCCAGAGAAAGAGCGATGGCGGCCCGTTAGCGGCGCGTGCAGGCGGCGGGGCTGGGACTGCGCCGAACGCACCGGGGCCATGGGGGGCGGCGCAGCCTGGCCCCCTGCGTGGGACGCGCAAGGACCGCGCGTCCCTCCGGCGCGGCGCGGCCCTTGGGCGGCGAAAGGCCTCCTGCGCCCGGCCGGTGCGGCGCAATCCCCCCGGGCCAGGGCGCGGCGGCCATGGCCACCGAGCTGGAGCCCCCTGCCTCGGGCGCGGCGCCGCTGGAGGCGGAGGAGGACGAGGAGCACTGGTTGTACGGGGGTAGGTAACCGGACGGCGGCCGTGCCTGTGCCGAGTCGCCGCGGGGGATGCGCTGGGCGAGATGTTCCCTGCGCCCAAGCACCCCTCGGCCGGCGGGGAGGCGGGCAGGGCGCGGGGTCTGGCCGCACTGCACCTCACCCAGGCTCGGCTCTGGGCCCAGCCCGCCCACAGTAACCAGCCTGAGTGGGGCCAGCCGGGGGGGTGGGTCCAGCCCCGCGGTGACTGGGGTCGTTCGGCAGTGTGGACGCAGCTCAAGCCGCAGACCCGAGTCTGTATAGTGCAGTGTGGACGTGCTAGTGTAGCTGTAAGACTGGGGTCTAGCTAGTGTAAAGCCAGGCTTAACGATACTGTGTGGATGTGCAAGTGCAGGCTTGGAAACACAGAGTGCATAGATCCAGGTTTGTAACGCTGTGTAGGCATATCCTATGAAAGCTCTCACTAGTCAGAAGGCAAAGTAAACTAGGATAGAGCACAGGCACTCTCCAGATTATGGTCAGCCTTCCCCAGAGCTTCTGAGCAGCCACATCCCCTTCTCCTCCTGGAGAGGTGATGGAGTTGACTAATGGATGTGTAGGTTTATCAGGGAACCTCTCCATATCCAACCACTCCATGCCTATATGATGGTCTTGTATTGGATTCCACTGACCATTGCAAGATTTTATGTCGGGAGTGGAATAGGGATCATGGGTTGTGGCACTGCTGATAGGCCACAATCAAATGAAAGACTCTTACCTATTTAACCTGTCTAATCTATCAGTTTTAGTTTTTTTTCTATAGAATCCATGGGGCTTCTGTAGATTTTTCTCCTTCCCTTTGCTGAAGTTTGTGTGTATGTACACACACGTACCCTATTAATTTTCCTTACTTTGTCCTAGCCATTGTGTGTGATACTACTGTCATCCTTTACTGGCTTATGTCTGTTTCAGCTTGTAAACTCCTCCAGGGTAGAAACTTGTTACGTTCAGTTGTTTGCAAAGGGTCACCCGTGCTTATGGCACTGTATCAATAATAGTAAGTCTGAATCCGTTGCCTCAGCTGGGTGAGTTGGAGTTGACCTTCCATCAGAATTTTTTTCTTCTGTCACAGTCTTTGATGCTGTTTAATACAATATAGCATTTTTTGGCTTGTATATGATCACTTTTTAACAGTGATAGGATAATGAATTAAATGGGGCAGAATGAAACTCTAATAGCAAGACATTGGAGTGCATAATAACTTCTAAAATCTGTCAGATAAATGCATATTTGGGCCCCTGGATTGATGCAAGTGGACCCGTGTGCCACTTGGGGCTCCATATGTATCCAAGTGAAGGGTCAGAGCCTGGGTTTGCTAGCAGAGCGTTCTTGGAACAGTTACCAGGCATCTTTTTCAATGCTCCATCACTTCATGCATTTCCTATCATTGTGAGGCCTTACATTTTTTTGTCAATTAAAGTCAGTATATTTTCTGGTCTCTTGATTTTTGCTTTTGAAAACTTTTTGACTTGAGGTCGTGTTTCCACCTAGCCTGGTCTTTCTCCCACAGAAAAAAATGTGTGAAGACTCTTGGAGCCAAGATCCATACCTGGCTTGATAGGTGCCTTTATTCATTCTGTTGCATAATCTGGGGTCTGGCATTCAAAGGCCTTTTTTAATTCTGTCAGTTGTCAAGGATGTGTAATCTTACTTTTTCATTGCTTTATTTCATATTGAGCTTTGCTTGGAAATAAGCATTACTTATAATATATACACACACGATAGTTTTTTTTTCCCCCAAAGGCCCAGACTGTGTTATAAGTTCTGATCACTTTGGGTTTTATTTTAATACGTTATTTTTATCATATTTGCAGATGACACCACTGGTAAGCAAGAAGATGGACCAATTGCTAGGTAAGTCTGTAAACTAGTCACTCATAACTGTATCTGCTGGAGGGGAGAACGTTGTCTCAGCATCAGGCTTGTAATTCCTAGATACTTTGAGCCTAGTTTCAGATCTGGACAGAGTCAACTCATCCGCTTGCATCACAACAAATTGAGTTGTATGAACTTTACTGTTTGGACATCTTTTGGATGAGAGCTTCAAAAACAAGTTCAGTGGTGATATGAAAAGTTACACTGGATCCTTAGTAAGATTAGAGGATTCTCCCAGTATCCGTGACCAAAATCCCCGCCCTCCCCATACTTGTTCAGTGTGGTATGCACCAGCTGTGCGTCCCTCCACCCCAGAGGTCTCTGCATTTGAATATTTTTTGTATATGTACATATGATAGGAATTTCAGGATTGTTGAACAGGCGCCATAAACTGGAGTTCAGGGTGCTGAGAAACGCAGAAAATTGAGCCCAGTGTTTGCTGCACTTTGGGACCATTATGAATATTCTCCTCTTTGGAGCAAGTATCCTAATTCAACCAATATGAATACACGCAAGCAAACTGTGGACTCCCTTACTGCACGGTTACTTAGCAAACGTAATATCAACTATTCCTCATGACAAGGACAGTCTCTGATTTTAGACATAAATGTACTGCTAACCTACATAAATAGTGTTCTTGTCTCTTTATGATTTACATGAGATTATCAGAAATTCTCCATAAGATAAAGGAGCTACATCCTTCAATTTATTAATGTTTGCAAATCACTTTAAAACCTTGACTGCAAAGTATTATTATTATTATTATTATTATTTTTGCTTCCTGCTCTTATTTTCCTTATAGTCCTCATTTTGAGTCTTTGTCCCACATATAAACTTTGTATGGGTTGTGAGATGTGTCAACAAGATGATCATTTGCTAAACTCTTTGTTAACCATTGAAATTCCAGTATGATGATCTCCCTGAATACGTTGACTATCCGTGGGAAGACAATGTACACCAAATTACATGTCTTCAGTATCTCTTGACGTTCCTTGATGCAGAGGATTTTGTGAAATTGTAGCAGTGCTGTAAAAGGGGCTGTTTTATCACTGCACAAAGGGTTATGTTGGGATTCAGGGGGTGGAAATAAAATGCCCAGGACTAGACTATTACCAGCATAAAAGTGATGACACTAATCCTGTCAAAGTGATTGTTTGTTCACTCTTCTTAAAACTGTAGGAAAGTGGCTGTTACTTTTATAGATGTGTACTTGAACTTTCAATTCACAAATTGTAATACGCATCCACAGATACTTCCTGTGATTTGAAGCTGAAGGTAACATTTGTTGCTTTTCTTTAATTCGGTGCTGGCTGACCAATAATCTTGGATTCTGAGACAATTCTGTGGTTTAAGATCAATGCTCTTAGTCGCTTTTGATTTGGTAAAAAGAAAGCTCCCCAAAATCTTTGGCAATCTGTGGCAGTTTCCTCCTGTGGTACTTCTCTTTATCTTTGCACAATGACTTGATGCCTGTGACCTTGGAGTTGTTATGGAGTGATCTTCTTTTTGAAGCCTGTTATGCTAATTCGGTAACTGAAGTGCTTTTGCTACCACCTCAGGAATTTGACCATAGTGGTACCTATGCTTACTAGGACGGCTGCTGAAATCTTTGTCTGTACTTTTGTTTGTTCTTGGCTTGATTACTGCAATTTTTTCTTTGTGAAAGTTTCCACTACCTTTCCTCCAACATGACTGTGCAGTTGATAAAGAATTAATTTAGCCTGCTTGCCTAGGTCTGTCTGTCTCTCCATAATCTTGTCTTCCTAGCCTACTAATAAGAGAGCTCCATTGGTTTACAGAACTGCAGTGGGATGCCTTTTTTATTTTATTTGATTCTTGGTAGCCACTTCTAAGATTTTGTATTACTGGGCTCCATTATGTCAGTGTGATCTTTGGCTTCCTTGTTTAGAAGGTGTCTCCTTTTGTGCAGCCTCTAAAATGGCTTTAATCTGTTCAGTGTGTGGCCTCTGTGTGTCATGTGCTTGCAGGATCTAACCCCAAAGGGAGCAAACACTCACTAACAGGCATGATGCTTATCCCCATGAGTATCTTCATTGACTTCAGTGGGAGTACCCCCAGTCATAACCTTTGCTCAGATGTAAGTGTTGTCATGTTTGGGCCCTTAAGTCCTCAGTTAAATTAACTTTAAAAAAAGGATTCTATTAGAATTTCAAAATAACTCTTCCAGTTCCATGGCTAAATATGCCGCCTTCTGATTTTTAGTTCCATAACACGTAAGGTACATATGATTTTTGTTGAGACTGGCTTGCTTGGAAAATGCAATAAACAATACTAACATTTGCTCCACAATCTTTAGTTAACAGAATAAATCTGAAAGGTCAATAATGTATATTAGGATTAATTTGCAACGAATAAGGAAATGGGATGGTCTGTGGGATTGTTAATTACCTGTCCCTTTAATCTCCATGTGACTGGTTAAAATTCAACCCAAGTCCTTAATAACTGAATGTTGTTAATGTTTAGTGGCTTGTAAAAAGGGAATCAATTGATCTTAATCTGATTCCTACTGGGCAGGTGTCCTGTTCACTTAAAAATGCCTATATAATTGGCACTGTTGTTGTCAGTCTCAAGGAAAGGCCAAGGATTGAATGGGCTATGGAGACTGAACCACATTCGTACCCTTAGAAGTAGTGGGGTTGAGGCAAACTGGGAATCTTTCAGAGCTGCTGCAAGTACCTTAGCTAATCTGTGGATAAAGAAATGTTTAGTGTGCAGGGCTGCCCATCTGGCATCCTTCAGGAACTTTAAATTGCCTTTCACCAATAAAAGCAAAACCTACTGAGATTGAATTTGATCTAACTACTCTACTACCAGTCACCAGAATCAAATATGTCTCTTGATAAAACTATGATCAGAATGTTATCTTGATTCTGTACTGATGGGCACTTTGGAAACATGAATAGGTTGCTCCGTGGGTCACATGTATTTATTTTGATCTGTTATATTTGGTAGACATGCAGAATCTTCTCATCCTTTGCAAGATGCTCCTCAGGAGAGCCGGCCTGTCACCAGTGAAGACCGAGAGATGTCACAACATGTATGTGTTACAGCTATAACTGTTGGATGTGGCTGTTGCGGTGCAGTGCATGTTCACTACTTGTAAATATTGGTGTATAACAAGGCTCAAATAAAAAGGGACTACTACTTGTCATCTTAAATATAGCTTATTACACCTGTACCATTACAACTTATTAATTAACAATTCTGGGTGCTAATTACAGCATGTAGTTTTTCTACCTAAAACACCTGTGGTCAAAGTATTAGGTAGGTGTTGGGATTGCCACGGTCTACTTCTGACTCAGCCATTGCCTCCTGAGATTACTCATTTTGAGCCTCTCAACTCCTTTGTACTTTAATTTCTCTGGCCCTGATTCAGGATAGCATCCCACTGAAACTGGTGGGTGTTAAATGTATGCTTGAGCACTTGCCAGAATTAGAGCCTAATGTGCAAAACTGGTGTAGTAACACTCCTAGGCAACCCCACAGGGCTGTGGTGTGAGTTAGTTTGAAAATAGTTTGGACATCCTTTAGATGAAAGGTGAAAAAATATTTGTTTAAAAAAAAAAAATAAAAAAAATTCTTGATTATTAACCAAGTGGAAGGGGAAGTCTTTGTAACAGAATCATTCTTCCAACTTGTACTATTTTTTTGAGCTTTTAAGACTTGCGTTCTCATCCAGGTGAATTTCTTGAGTGTAAGTATCAATGAGTCCCCATGTGTCTGTGTTACTGTTAGGCCCCCCTGAGTGGTGAAGATGATGAGGAAGACAGTGATAGCGACAGTGATGATGATGATGATGTGAAAGTTACCATTGGCAACATTAAAACAGGAGCGCCATCGTACATGTATGTATTTCTGGTTACAGTGCCTGCTGCTTGTTTTAATAACCAATTTTCTTATTGTGATTCAGGGGGAAAAAGCAGTTGATCGTACCATTTTAAGAGGCAGTGAGTTTAATGGCTAGTGCCTATTTCTGGCATTGGCTTGCTGGGTGACCCATCTGTAAAATGAGGCTAATACTCCAGATGTCAACTGCTGTCATGTGAATAATTAATATTGGTGGCGCACTTGACTGAGTGAAATAGAAAGTGGGAAGTAGTGCAAGTTCTTAAAATTACTTTAATTCTTGAAGTTTTGTTGAATTTAAATGAAGAATCAAACTAAGCAGCAGATGAATTAAATGAAAGCCCTGAATTCATTAATTGTTTCAGCTGTCCAGTTCTTCACAGCTGAGGTATGGTGAGACCAGATTTGCAAACCAGCCACCTGTCACTGAGATGGTTAAGAATCTGAGTCTGAATAACATTTACTATTCTGTATTAGATGGAAATAAGGGGGCAGCATTTCTGGTTGCTGCTGGCAACCATCATCTTAAGGAAACCTTTTTTACCTGTTCATTGCAGCATATTCTAATCTTTTGTTGCAAGGATAACTCCCCTCTGCTTTTGCAGGAAGGGTTTGGGGTCTAATGGATCATTCTAAAGAGTAATGCCCCATTCATGCAATCGCTGATTCATTAGAATTTTTCAAACATCCTTTTTTGGATTCTGTGTTTTTTCATTGTGAACCAGAGTGCTTCCTTCCTTTCTCATATTCAGTACAGACTTGCTGCTACAATTCTTTCCCCCGGTACTCCATCCTAATTCTTAGTCACAAGTATGCTCTCTGGCAGGATGGTACCTACAAACATTGGGGAAATCATCAGGCTCTGCTTCTGAGTCCAGACAATCTCGTGTGTTGCTGTTTATCTGAATGCACACTGCTGGATATCCATTTCAGTATGCTGCCCTCTTCACCATCAATAGCTTTACATGAAAAGTGTAATCTAATTTTTAAAGTAATGGAGTCTTAAGTAATATAAATCACAAAGATGCTTCAGATAAAGCAAAGGGCATTGTTGGTTGGGACAACATTTTATGTTCTTCCAGTCTGTTGGGGTATATTGAGGCTAGAACGTACAACAAAAAATTCAGCCCATATATTGAAATACTGATGCAAATCTCTTCTCATTCTTTTCTATCTAGGGGGACTCCTATGAATCTAAACTTAAAAACAGGTAGAGGCTATGGAACATCCTCTTCAGGTATTAATAATCGTATTTATTTTACCATCTGTATTTTGGGGTATTTCATACTTCTTGCACAGCCTTTTTGCTGAAGTCCCTGGCATGAATGGCTGGGCCAGCTAAAAATATTGCTTACTCTCTCAATCCTCAAAAAAGAGAATCTTCTTTAAAACAAGAATGGGCTCCGTGCAGTGAGTTTCTTAAAGATTAGTGGCTGGCTGGGGAGAATTGATGGCCCAACATGTGTTGGAGGAACAGCCAGCTGGTAATTGATCACCTGGAAATCCCAGGCAGCCAGGTTGTAATTGCTGTTTTAAACTGAAAATGGAAAAAAAGACAATCCCTGTGTAACACAGCATCTATTCAGGACAGGATGTTACGAGAGAATTAATGCTTGGGGCTGGATTCTACTGTCCTTGCTTGCACTGAGTGTTGCCTCACTGCGTGAGCAGGGTTACTGAGATCAGTGGGGCTACTTGCAGTGTAAGATATTAATCACCAGGAGTAAGGGCAGAAGACTCTGGCCCTTGACCATTAACTAATCAGTTGGCTGGAATCAGCCCTCAGTACCTCCTTCAGTTTTATATTTTACATCATATGTTGGGTTTAAAATATCTCTTCAAGATGTCCTCTCCCCTTATACCCCTCTTTTCCTTTCTGTATGGGAAACTGTCTTTTTGCAGTCCCTGATTTCCCTTTTCCCAGTCCCTTTGTGGTGATTATCTTCCCTCTAGCTGAGGAGAATTGCGGAGATGTAGTTGCCTCCAAAGTCCTTTTCTTCTTGCAAAGTGCTGAGCACCGGGGACTCCTATTGGCTCCAGTGGATTGTTGGCCTGTTGTAAAATCAAGCCCAAAGCTAACATTAAAAGTAGACCTGTCTGCATCTGTTGTGGGGGGAGGGGGATTGCACTGAATGATCTTGAGAAAAGTTAATGTTTTCTTCTGAGCTAAATCTCATAGTTGCCTAAATGGCTTATTTGGTTCATCTACAGTGCTGGTATTTTGGGGATCTTTTTTTCTTTGCCTCCCAGCTCTCCAGGTTTAGTAGCTATAACACCATGGCCATCTATTCACAAGTCACTGGAAGTTTGTTTTTTTTACTACAAAGTTAGATCTGGTTACATTTAGAAAATGGCAAATGCAGAGCTGATGTTAAATTCGTAGCAGATAATAGCTATTTTAAACTGAATAATTCGCTCATCAAATTGGTGGATTAGAAGCATTACATTAAAAGCAGTAACAATTTCTCTCTTTAAAGCCAAGTTGCAGCCCAAAGGTATTGATCTAGATGCCACAGGGAATATAAATGGATTGCCTGTAATAGAAGTGGATTTAGATTCGTTTGAAGACAAACCGTGGAGGAAACCAGGTGGGGCCTCAAAGTTTCTTGTGGTAAATATTTTCTGCAGTTCTGTTTTATTTTGTTTTTCATGCATAGTTTCTGTCAAAGTGTTGCTGCCCTGGGGGATGGAGGGAGAAATCCAACAACCCTTACTGCTCAACCTCTGACTCCTATTCTGAGCAATTAGTGATGCTAACTAGAGTTACTGAGCCATGTGCCAGTTTCAGCAGTGATCAGAAGAAATTGGGCTAGACTTGTATTCTGTTTCTTACTTTCCTAAAGAAAAGTAGTTGGTCTTTATATTAACCTCTGTTTCCTAAGACATGAGACTCTGGTAGCAATATAATAGCATTTGGCCAAATCCTGAAGTCAGTTGGACTTTTTGTTAACTTCAGTGGGATCAGGATTTGGGTGTAGGTGAGAGGTGGTCTCTTGATGCACAGCCACTGGCATGCTTTAGCCCATCATGGCTAAACTCAAGGACACCCTTTGTGCAGCCTTGTCATTGGTGCTCCTTTGGAATGTCAGCACTTGAGTTGGGAAGTACCAGGTGCATGAAGGAGCATGGGGATAGATAGCTTGTTCTTAGCAAGTTAGCATTCAATCACATAATTCCGATTGTTGTCAGTGGGAGTTGGGGCATAATCAATCACACTCAGTTCTTGACAGGAACATCTCTAATGTGAGTTGATGTATCAAAAAAGCCACCAAACAACCTAGTAAGGAAAATAACTTGATTTACACATTGGAAGGAAATATTGGTTGTTTCCTGCCAGTGTGCAACAGGGCAAGAGTCTCTGAGTCAGAAGACAAGTTCTGCTCCAGGGTCTGCCACTGGCTAACTGTGTGACCTTGGGCAAGTTACTCTCCATGCCTCAGCTTGTGTCTCTGTATTATGTGGATAATGATACTCACCTTTGTAGAATGCTGAGATCTGTAGACAAAAATTGCTATGTAACATGCTAAGATTAAAATATAGGAAGTTTCTTTTATCTTCCATTTCTATTGGTTTTGTATTGGAAAGTTTTCGACATCAAAGTGACTGTTATGTACAAACTATAAAATACTTGAAGTCTTTCCATTTTTCAGCCATGTTTCATACAAAATAACTAAAGTCCAGAGAGATCCAAACACTTATTACAGCAGCCGTACAAAATTGGCATGAAAATCTATCAATCTTGGCAAAAAATCTACTCACTTGCTCCTTCATATAATGGCGGGGAGCTAATATTTTACTTGCCCTTCAAAAATATGGTTGTGCTGTGTAAGTAGTGTTTTTGGAAGGCAGCGCATGAGATGTGTTTGATACATCTCACTCACCTGAGATGAAGGGCAGTAGGAGACACAGTGGAAAATTCAAATCACAGTGTTACTTTTTTAAAGTATTGATCAGTAGGTGCTTTGTGATGAATGGATGTTGGTGTAGATGTAAATAGAAAATTTATCCTTTTCTTCTGCAGGGGATTTGACTATGAAGTGAAAGAGAGACTAGGAAGAGAAGAAGTTAGGAAAGAACAGTAGTAGAGCAGTGATACCAGTAAAATCCAGAGATACGAGTGTGGGGATCATTATTGTCCTGCTGACCCATCTCTGGACCAGGAATGATCTACATAGTCATAAAATAATATTGATTTTGAAGTATGAATTGAGGTAAAATTAAAGCACAAGCTCGGCCCATATTCTTTGTGCTACTTCAGTAGCCTCTTCCTTGGCAGCCTTCTGGGCTATGTCGTAGACAATAAGATCAGTCAGCAAAATAGTCTCCCCTTAATGAGCCCTAAAATTATCACCAATGTCATAGCGGGTTAATACAAATTGAGAGATCTCAGTTCAAATCCTGGTTGAGATCACAACTGAACAATGAGTCTGTGTGGTTTAAGCCATGTTATAAAGGTTGCAGTTTAGCACAGTGGGCAGGTCCTGGTGTAGTGAATCTCTAATCAGAACAGCAAAGGGCAGTCCAGCTCAGAATAGAAAAGCATTGACAGAGCAAAGGTGGAAAAAATCTGTGCCACTGACAGTTTTCATCAGCGCTAAACTCCTCCATAAAATTATGAAAGGACTAATACAAGATACCACTATGAAAAACTAAATCAGTGAAGAACTGTCTGTGAATTCACATAAGTTATCTATCTCTCTTACAATATCCTGAATTTGTGTTGAACTTTGCATCCACAGGGTCCCAGAGCACTTCATATTTTGGCCCCTACTAAGACATACCCACCTCTTAGGAGGAATGCAACAGTTTTGAAACTCTCACACCAACACTATACAAAGTTCAAAACAGAAAGTGAAGAACAACCCCATGTCTAATTCTCTATTGGAAATTTTAAATTCTCCATGTAAGCACTTCAGGAGCAATTTGAGAGTGCACGTGTTCTCCGAGTTGCTCTGTTGATTTGTGGCTTAATTTTCAGGTGCTGACCTTTCTGATTACTTTAATTATGGATTCAATGAAGACACATGGAAAGCTTATTGTGAGAAACAGCGACGGCTTCAGCTTGGACTGGATCCCTCTCCACCTATCAGCAGTGAGAATAAGATCACAGTAAGTAACCTGCTATCCAGTGTGTGGGTGCAGCACAAAAGCCTGCTCATTTTGTGGGCACATAAGTACAAGTCTAAAAATGGAAGCTGGTTTAGCAATGTGATCCTGGAATGTTAACTGAAAGGCATGCTGTCAAGAACGATGGACCTGGACATTTTTTTAGTGGAGGTGACAATTTTAACTCTTCCCCCGGGTAATAAATTCTTCTCTTGCCTGGTTGAATGACGCACTCCAGCAAACATGGAGGTTGTTGACATGATGGCTAATAAAAGTCCCCTGGGATGGTGAGACTTAGGTGTATTCCCAGAGAAGGCTGTGCCCTCGAGATTGTCTTGCTGTGGAGCTGGGCTGGTAGCACTGCCAAAGCCCTCAAGTTGGTGGATCCTGTGTGTGTGAATTTAGTGCTGGTGAGAGGTGTAGAGTTGACAGACCATTGACTTAAGTCTGATCTGAGGAGCCAGCTGTGATGCGAGGGGCATTGTCTCCCTGGCCTATTCGCTTCTTGGCATCTCTGCTGAGACTTTGCCAGTTTTGTTGCCACTTCTTGTGATGTGGACTCCTGTCCATCATGGCCACCAAACTCATTTCACATGGGCCACTGAATGGCCTCAGATGATAACAGCTTTTGGTCACTTGGCAGGATTTGAATGGGTGAGCTAGAGGGAAAAGCCTCCATATCCAATTTCTAGTTCCCTGAATTAAGGACTGGAAAAAGAGGACCATGATCAGGTTAGGTATATCTTGGGGCTTCTAATGGGAATTTAAAAAGGGGTACAGTAGGCCAAGAGTGGAAAAGGCATTCAACTTGCAAAACTGTGAGATTGGCTGAAGATTGGATCTTTATTTTGCGTGAACCTACGAAGAGCAGATCTTCATGACTTATAACTCAGCTGGTAACCAAAGACAGAAATGTTGTTGTTTTTTTTTGTTTTTTTTTTAATTCTTTAGGTTCAGCAAGGAAGGACAGGAAATGCAGAGAAAGAACCAGAGAACAACATTATCAAAACAGAATTCAAAACGGACTTTGTGGCTCTGATAGGAGGGCGGATGAAGGCTGGGCCTCCACCTAATAGGTAAGGGAGTGTATAGAAACTGCATTGGAGTTCTGTATTTGAATGTATTAAATAATGGGACAAGTGATATCCTGCTATTTCTTTGTCTGAGTCTCTTATGGACCCCAAACAAGGCGGCGACTTTTAAACTATATTGGGTGTTAATCTGAAAGTCAATAGTTATCACCCTTCCCAATGACACTCTGCTGTGTAGTTATGGAACCCCCCCACCCCCAGCTCCATTTCCCTACCCTGTTGGTGTTCCCACTGTTGCATTGTGTGAGTAGGTAGGCCTGCTGCCATGCTGCATGGTCCCAGCCTTACAAAGGGGAGCTTTGCAGAGGAGGGCTAAGACAAGGAAGTCTTCCTGCTATGGAGCTTCCCATTGTTGGGCTGCTGGTTCTTCCAGAGCCTGGTCCAACTCCCATTGAAGTCAATAAATGATTCCGTTGCCTTTAACCAGAGCTGACTCAGGCCTTGGTAAGGTCCAAAAGGAGCTACTTGGTATTTGAACTGCCTGCTCTGCACGTAGCATGAGTTACATATGCTATCAGTTGGATGTCAGTTTGGTGTTTTTTCCCTTGACTGTAAATGGTTCAAAGCCTAGACAAAGTAAAATTGATTTTAGTAATTCTAACTGGAAACCTGTACTGGACAACAGTCACCTTCCTGACAATATGGCTCTGATTATTTTTTATAAGGTGCTTTGGGAAACCTGGTTACAGGAAACCAAAGCAGATTTTTCTTTTTTTAAAACTCCATGTTTTGCACACCTCTGCTGATCATACTTGGGAACCAGTCCTGCACCTGTCTCACTCTTTTCAATGGAGAGTTTGAGTAGAATGAGAAGAGAGGATCTCTGGGTTAGCTCTGAATTATTCAGAGCTGTATTAAATTAATTATTCTGGATTAAAAAAACTTTGAAGTTCCAATTTATTCATTTCTGTCTAAGCAGTTAGTTTTTTTTTGCATTTCACACTTTCTCGACAGAGAAATCAGACTGATCAGCTTTACTTTCCAGCTCTCGCATGTGATACTATTCTTTCTAAAGTCTGTGCAAATCCAGCCTGCTCCTACTGAAATTAATGAAAACTTTTTCTTTCCTTACTGGGCTTTGTAAAGTTTCTTTTTCTTTAAGCAAATACATTCTAGCCCTAACGCATTTAGCAGCATCCAATTTAACATGGAATCAATATTGGCTTTATCTAGAGATTAACCTGGATTAAAATCAATGTGTTCAAATACCTTTGGTGCTATAGACACAGCACGTCTCTCTGTTGGCACTAAGATACATGCCATGAATTTGGACATCTGTTGTGCTACTGTATCTCAACAATCAGCAGGTTGTGTTTGCAAAGTCTTGTTTCCGATGACAATGGAAATGGGAAGGACAGTAAATTTCACTAGTTTTCTGTTTAGCTCTGGCCCTTCCGTAACTCGCTTGTCCCACAGTGAAGGTATAAGGTGTGATCCTGCTTCTCTCTGGTTGGATTTCAGCAGAAGCTGACTATGGCAGTGCTGTTTGCAATGGTTTTGTCAGGCAAAAGGTGCAGAAGTCACAACCTGGGATCCCATTATTTGGAGTCAAGTATCCTTTATTATTAGTTAAAATACTGTGAACTCTTTTGAGTAAATGACTTCAACAGTTAATTAAAAGCTCATGTGGCTTTCCAGTAGAGCCAGACTGAAATTTCTTGGTGGAGTTTCACTCAGTAAGGGGCAGGCCAGAATGGCCCAGACCTGGGTTTATGTCCTAACATCAGCTACTGTCACAAAAGTCATGGCAAATTCACAGCTTTCAGGAGGAGGGAGACTCTGCATCTTTTAAAGGATCAGACCCTTCATGAGCTGCTGTCTCTGGACAAGAAACTCTAATCTGTCTATTCAGATAGTCCCAACTGCCTTGCCCCTGTGTCTTTATTACTGAGAATATTTTCATAAATGTAGAATGTTTGATTCCTTTAACTCCTCCTGCTTCTCATTCATCCCCCAAATCCTGTGCTTGTGACATCACAGCTGTGGAAACAGTTGTCCCCACTATAGGATTTTGAATAAGCAACAGGAAGATACAAATTCTTGAGAAACAAAGATCCTGATCTAACTAGGGTAACCAACAGCAGAATCTGGTCCTGTTTATATGCAAACACCCTTTATTAATATAAGGCCCTGTCTTGCTCCCATTGAAGCCAGTGGAAAAACTTTTACTGACTTCTTTGAGAGGAGGATTGGGCCTAGGGATAGAGAGGCAAAAAATGTGTCCTACAGTCAGAATTGTAACCAAAGAGAGTGCTTAGTTTAGAGTGATGGTCCATGAGGGTTAGCATGGATCTGTTATGAAATGGTACAAATTTTGGGCTGTCTCTGGTCTAAAGTCCTGAAGTGCTGTGCACTCTGCACTCCTACTAGATCTGTTTGCCAGAGCATTGGGCCTGATCCTGCAACCTGTACTCACTTGAGCAGTCTTATTGATGTGTAGGTGAGTGACAGTTTTCAGGGTCTGAACCTGAGAGATGTTCAGCACCCCCTTCTCCCTCTGAAGCCAGCAGAGTATTCTTCACATCTCAGGATCAAGCACTAAGTGGTGTCTAAAGAGACCTAACTCACTACCTGCAGCCAGAGGTCAAGTTGTGCACATGCAGGAAAGGATTCCCCACCCTTCTATTATGTTTCCCTGTCAGTTGGAGCTCTGCCTGGAGTGATTTGCTGTGGATGGAAAAGAATGTACTTGGCCTTTTTGCGTTAGGTCTCCCAGCATGAGAGAGCTCTCTCTCGGGGGAGGGAGAAAAACTGTTACTTCTAATTTCTGTGCTGAACCTGAGAAGATATATTTACTTTGTACCAGGAAGCTCGGTGGGACAATTGATGTGATTGGTGGACAGGCAGGCACTATTAGAAGGGTAGAAGGAAGACGCCGTGATAAACACGCCTCTGAGGAAAATCCCATTCAGGTAAACAGCTTCAAGCTGTCTTTCAAACATTTGATATCCTGTGCACTTTCAGATGAACCTTGAGCTATTGTCTGCACTTTCCTGACTGTCTACTTCTGTAAAACATGAGGTTTTGTTTTAAAAGAACACTATCAAGATTGCAAAATAAATCACCAATCATAATATATGCACATACCAGCGCACCCCTAGCAGGTGGAACGAGAACTCAACTGTATCAGCCTTACGCTGCTAATTGAGAGTCTCTCTCTCTCCCCTCCCATGCCCCCCCATACACTGAGACTTCTCTTTTTTGAGCAGGAGGGTCCAAGCTCCCAACTGCTATCATGATGTTCAGCAAATGTTAACTGTGAAGTTCCTAGATGGATTTGTTAGTGTTTTTTTCCCTTTTTTTTTTAAAGCCATACCTTGTTACTAGTGTGTTCTCCTATTAAACCTGAAAGAATTGTAACAATCCAATTTACTTTCACTGTTAATTGCTCTCATTTACCTTTCTACATTTTTCTCATGTTGGACAGTAAAACTAGTCTGGTCATTTTCTCTAATCTAGTGCTGTTGTGTGGGGGTTTCCAACACTGCAAGGGAATGTTTATGTATCTTTTAAAAAATGACAAAATTTCAAAATAACATTCATGTCAGTTATTATCATACATTCTTCACCCTGGAGCGGCTAAGTGTTGGGACTGCACAACTTGATGCCTTTAAAAGGGACAAAAATTAAGTTTAAAAACTGTGAGCCTGTTCTGATCTCACTTCAGTGTAGCTCCACTGACTTAAGTGATGTCATCCCATATACAACTTAATGCCCATATTCTGCTGGGATTCTCAGCAGACAGAAGCTAGGGGTTTTCAGAGTCCCCAGAACCTTCTGACCAGAACAATTCTTTTCTAACTGCCCCTTCCAGCCCAAAAAACTTCTTTTATAAAGTAACAATGTTGGGAAAGTGCAAACAAACCTTTTACTAAGGGTAGGCCCCAGTGGTGCATCAAGACTAAATCTGCTCAGTAAATTATTTTTTATTCTTCCCCATACCGAGTGCTGGTGTGTGCATATCCAAATCATTTTGGTGTATGCTGTATACTGAACTTTAAAATAGTGGCAGTGTGAACATAAACGGCCAAATTCTCTTGCCAGCTAGACTGGTTTGACTCCAGCAGCGCTCTGTTAATTTTGATGGTGGGTTTACACTGACGCAGCTAGGAGCAGAATTTGACCCCATGTTGTATTGATGAAGAAAGCAAATTGAATGTACTTCAAAAACAAATTTTGACACACAATTGTCTGTTTAATAAGAGAGCATATCACCACTCAAATGGGGCTGCTCTTATTTTGAGGGCTGTGATGTGGGGCCTGATCTCAAGAGTGGCTGTGCCGAACCCCTCTTGAGATCAGGTTTTTGGCTTGTCCTAAGGGTATTAAGTGCAAGTGACCCATTCAGTCATAATTCTGTGCATCCCTTGGGGAGGGGTATCTTGCATAGGAGTAGATTTGTAGCTAGTTTGGACTCTACCACTTGTCGTGTTCATGCTTGCAAAGATGTTTGTTGACAGGGCATTTCCTTGCATACTGAGCTTGTGACGTCTCCCCTGTAGTGTGTCTAAAAGGCTGAGACTGTCCCTGACTTCCTCCCTCCCTGTAATGTTGGGGTACTTGGGTTCTGTGGCAGATGCCCCTTTTGCCAGCACTAGGAGGCACTGATTGCAGGTTTCAAGGGGTAAAATACCAACTTCTATTTTCTGTCTGTCTTTGTTTTAAAGGTTCTTGGAGATCATGGAAATAAGCCACAACCCCCACAGCAGCCCCAGCAACCGTCACAGCCCCAGCAGCCACCTCAGCAACAGCCGTTTGTACCACCAGCAGGTCCCCCACCTCCCCCAATTGCTGGGCCACCCCCACCACACTTTCTCCATCCTCCCCCTCCAGTTACTTCTGTCCCACCTCCTCTGCATCCTCCAGGTAGGTATTTGCTTGATGTGTTAATCTGGGTGTGTTAAGTTCAGGTACCTGAGGCTTGGGGAAATCAAAGGAATCTTTAGTATAATTCAGAAATGTTAAGGGGCAGTTGAACAGCCATGTATCAGATCACTGAGATAATTCAGACAGCTGGGGAACCTCCTCTCTCTCGTCCTGCCCCCCGTCCCCCCCATCCCCTTTGGATATATATGCCTTCAAACTCTTCAGGGCTGCTGTTCCCTTTGAATGGCTCTGTGTTTTGTTGCAGTCGCTGATGTCACTTGGATACCATGGTGCTTGACCTCTTACACATGGATAAGTAGACTAGCAATTTCTATTAATCTTTGAAGGAAGGTAGGAACATAGGAATTGCCTCACTGGATCAGACTAGTGTGCTATCTAGATGCCCCAGGATCCTGTCTGACAGATACTTCAGAGGAAAGTGAGACACCCTGTAATGGACAGTTCTGGAATAATCTGCATAGAGGAGAAGTTTCTTCCTTACTCAGGTTGGTTGGTGGTTAGTTTGTGCCCTGAAGTCTGAAGGTTTATATCCCTTCTACATGTGTATTCTATACATTTTATCATACCTTGTGTCATTGTGGGATATTACTTGTATAAACATCTGAGAGTGTAAGCAGGTGTTAGAGTTCTGCCCATTTTATTTTTCACTTTTAAGACAATAGTGTGAATGTATGTGCAAATGAGGGGCCTCCCATGGATTCCTGGCAAGCTGTCAGTGTCCCTCAATGTCACCAAGTTTGTGCTCCCTTACAGATATTGAGAAGGTACACATGGTGCTGAGTGCACTCAGCACTTAAGAAGACACACTTAACTTAAAAATTGCATCTCCCAGAACGCTTTTTACCTACGGTATTTATAATGCCTAGGAGGCTAGAACCTGGTGAGATGGAGGGAAGGAGCCTCTGTTTTGGTCTGGGTATCCCACCCTTTATGTCCTTGGCACTATTTTGCATATAATCAGTTTCTCTTTCTCCTCCACAGCTAGTCACTAACCTTCTTCTGATGTTTGTCTGGATCTTATACAATAGCAATGGGGGGGGGGGGGAATTTTAATAACAAAAGGGAAAAACGCTTGTAAAGCCACTCAGCAGGGGGACTCAAGTATTTGTAGACCTGAAACTATTCAGTTTATTTTTAGAGTGACTAGATTTCAAGTGGATGGTGATTCCTTGTATAACAAATGTTGTTGTGATGAATCGGTGTATGCTTCACACCTAACTTTAGAGTGTGGCTGATTAGATAGAGGGATTGCATTGTATTCCTGAAGGGAAGAGCATTGTCTAGTGGTAAGAGCGGGGCTCTGAGGGTCAGGAGTCTCAGGTTCTACTGCCATTTCTGCTACTTGATGCACTGTGTGACACACCTTACTGGAGATAACCTATGTGAATTGGGGTTAAATTAGTATTTATTTTCTAGAGAGGAACCAGAATCCTCTCTTTGAAAACATCTGGTTCTGTAGAGTGTGTTGATTCAGGTCCAGAGATTAGATTAGAATGTTTACTCTGAATGGAGAGTTTGTCATTCATTTATCTTTGACCTAGTGTTGCATGAGTCAGTGTCTCAGGTGAAAGTTAATTAGTCCTTAAACTCTGGTGCTAAAATCACTGTTAGACTCAGGATTGCTGTGGTTTTACATATATATCTGTCATTGACATCAAGTGGAGTTTTGGATCAGCCTATTAGAAAAATATTCAGGCAAAGACCAAGATGGCTTGCTTGTTCATGGGCATTTGCCTGCTGACAGTCCAGGGCATGCACAGTTTCAGAATCCTATTGATTCCTTTTTCTAACTAAGCAGCATCAGCAATGGCCTGAAACACCTTTTTCCATTTACTACAAACAAGGCAGTGCCTCTTCCACTCAATCAACCTCAGCATGGTGATCAGCGCCTTTATTACTGGGGCGCTGGAATACTGAAGTGAAGGCCACACTTTGGACTTAACCTCGTCCAGATGCAGCAGCTAGTCTCCTGCCTGGAAGAGATCAGGAAGAGCGTATCATACTAGCGCTTCTCTCTTCGCTGGCTTCCTTTTCTGAAGATCCCGAATAAATATGTTTTCAGGGGATCTAATCCATGGAGAACATTATTGCATTGTCTGAGTGATGGATGAAATAATAACCTCTTGGTCTTTACTGCCTCATTTTATGATGACTATGGGGGGGAGAAGTGAACAGTTTTTACTGTATATTCTGTTTGTTGAAATATACCTGGCCTCAAACAAACTTCTTGAAGCGGATGCTACTAAACCAGGCTCATTAGCTTGTGGTAACAAAATGATGTTAATTTTCTCTTGTTCTCACTAAGTGTGTTTTCTTATTTCCATAGGCTTGCCACCACCAGGTCCCATTCCAGGTAGGCTTTTGATTTGCTTTTAACAGTGGCAGTGAGTCAGAATAGTCCTGTCAGAGCACTGAAGTAAAGTATGAAATGGTGTGGCTGCATCTTACCTTGAGGTCAGTCAGACTTAGGCTAACATAAGCACTGATAAGCAGTGCAATCTCAAATTTCAGCCATTTAACTTATACAGCTCAATAATGATCCATAGGGCCACTTAAAACAATCATTTTATCTTGGAAGAATAATCCAGAAAGCAGCTTTGGTTGGCAGAGGACATCATGAAAGCTTCTTGGTTAAATTTCAGAAGACCTAACTTGTGCCATCATGGGATCTCGCATAGTGATGAGTCTTCTGCCAAATCAAAGTGCTTCACGTAAGATTTCAGAGAGAGCATGAGAACAAAGGGGCAACAATAGCTTTTTTCACTGGAAGTTTTCTTTCCTGTGACGTACAGTATAGTTGGTGAATGTTAACAAACCAAATGTAACAAATAAGCTTGAGCCCAAGCTGGAACAGCCCCAATTTTTGGAGAGCTTCAGATCCTGATTGGAACTTCTCATCTCAATGTAAACAATATTGCAGAATGGATTCTTTTTTGTTATCAAATGGACCCTGCTCATAGTGGGCTTGATCTAGGGAAATGCCACCTCTAGCAAAGCAGAGTACAAATCCCAGCCTACTTCTGGGCACTGCTGCTGCCAGTTACAATTCTGGTTCCATCTAGATTAAAGTTGTGATGGACTGGAGGGGAAAGAAAAGACTTTAGCTACAGTGGAAGCTTCATATATAGTAATTGGACTGAAAAGGGTAATGCGTGGAAAATACTCTGTCACAATTTTTGCTTCTATGGTAATTAGAGGAAGGTGCATGACACACTAATAAGTATCAGTGCTTTCTCTCAACAATAGCAACTGCTCTAGAGGGATGACTTTCACAAATGTTACAACTTTCTCTAGTCATATTATCTACAGATTAAAAATCTTTCAAAAATAGGGAAGGGGGGAATTTTGATGACAGTGTCAGAATAACTTAAGAAAACACATTCTTTTAAAACAATGAAAACAAATGTTTAAAGTGGAACAAACTAGTAGTTCACTTAGCATGATGTCCTTGCCATTGGTAATGGCTTAACCAAGAATTTCTTGGTTGTTTGAAACTGGTAGAATTTTCAGAATCACATAAGTCTCATTTTCAAAAGTGATTTAGCCACTTTGAAAGTCAGTTGGATTTAGAAGCCTAGGTATGCAAGTCACTTTTAGAAAGTGGAAAGAGATCATGTGGGGGACTTCTAACATCCATTTAACTGTCTAGTTTGTGCTCTGCCGTACTATGGTTTCTGCCATCTACAGTGTAGTTGTAGTCAGAAAAGTGATTTTTCCCAAAAGAGTACAGTAGGCTTCCATGTTGCATGTCACATTAAATCACTGTACAGATAGAACCATCACTCTGTTTACAGTCAGCCCTAGGGATTTCAACCTGGGATCTGAGAGCCAAGCCTTCAGTCCTCCATGGGACTGCACAGGGTTAATGTAGGGGGAAATTTTCACTCTGTACTTGAGTTGATATTTTGTTGATGATGTGCAAGCCGGAATAGAGTCTGGCTCTTTTTTCTTTAGCTGTGCTGTCTCTGTAGGGCAAATAGGAGTAAAAAGCAGCAGAGGTTCAATTGTAAGGGCATATGGCTCTGAATACACTCAGGAGTGTGAGTTAGTGGAATAAGGAGGTGCCATTTCAAGGTAACTGTTCAGAGTAGAACTGTGCTTTAATTGCCTAATTTCTGGGGGAGTCTAGCACCACACCGTAAGCCTGCTGCGACCTCACCTTGACACTCTGCTTTTATTTATAGGGCTGTTCCCTCCACCTCTGGCTCCTCCACCAGCTCTCCTCATTCCAACACTTGATGGGTAAGGCAGAAGCTTCCTTTGAGTAAATAATTTTCCATCCTGGTTTTACTCAGCCAGGTGCAGCTAGACAGTAGAATGGAATTACTCTGATTGGGAGGCATAGGAGGGAAATAGGAGCTATCCTGTTTTTCACAGTTTTAAGAAACACGAAGAATCTTTAAGAAGTGCTAAGAATCAAGGTAGCTTAAGGAGCAGGATGTGGGGATACTACAGCTAGGTGTGCTATGTAGTAGGGACCCATCAGCATGGCCACATGGTATCGGTGAACACTAGGTTTGTGTTTTAGAATATTTGTAGAGTAACTTACCGCCTGCATCTGATTTGGAAGAGGAGCATGAATTGCCAGGTTTACAGTGAACTCTTGCTCCAAGACTTTAATCTGTTGCAGCAAACTTCGCCCTTGGTTTGTCAGTTTACTGGTATCTTGCCATGTCTCACACGACCTAGGAGTATGTTCACAACCAGTATTCAGAATTGTATTGTTGCTTTCACTGTGTTCTTAATAATACCATTTTGCATTTCCCTGGCAGTTTCCATCCAAGGATCTTAGAGCACTTTGCTACTATGAATTTATTTCTTACGAAGCATTATTAGCTTCATGCAGATTGGGGAGGACGACGGAGGACTAATGCTCATGGAGGCAAAGGGTCTTGCCCAAGGACACAGAACAGGCTCATGGCAGAGCCAGGAATAAAACTTAAATTGCCAGGCTCCCAGTCCACCACACCACGTCTTGCCTCAGGGAACCATCTGTGAGGTGAAAGGATTTGACCTCTGGTCATCTTGCATGACTAAAGTTACCAGATTGCCCCCCCGCCCCCCCCAAAAAAGAGGTTGGAGATCCTTGCATGAAAAATGCTATGGAGGGCAAAATGTGATTAAATGTAGCATAACACATGGCTTTATAGCTATTCAAGAAAATCTTTACCATCTCATTCAAATCGCCACTCCTTCCTTCCCCAAAGGATCTTTGTCTGCCACCATCCGCTAGAGATGAACTAACTCGTTCCTATATTACATGAATTTACACAATGTTTTGCCCAAAACATGAGTGAACCTAAGTAGACCCTTTCCTTAGAATCTGATAAGCTTTCCTAACTTTTAATTTCTAGCACGATCTTCCTTTGTTACACTGCCTCTGGCCTTTTCAAGACTGACCATTTTCGTGAATTTTGGTATGCCCACTACAAGGCATCATGGCAAAGAGGAAGGAGGATCTGTGACTAGAGGGAGGGGAGACTGTCAGGGCTTCTGGCCAGAGCCAGTCCCTCCCTTCTAGTCTCCTTCCTCTCAGCAAGACCTTCCACTCTGTCCTGCCTCTCCCTGCTGCCAGATCCCACATCCAGCCTCTACCCAGGACCAGGAGTGGAAACTTGTTGGCTTGGAGACCAGGCAGGTGTGAAGAACCCAGCTTGGATTTCAGGAGTTGAACAGAAGCAAGCGGGTTAGGAGGAGACTTGTGGCATCTGGGGGGTGGGGAGGGGTCCTATCTTAATCTCTTGATTGAGTTAACAGTAAGTGTATTGCAGGTTCCCGCTCTGTGTGTTAAGCTGATGGCAGGTAACTGATGTTAGTAACTGCTGTCCTTGTGTTCTCTCCAAAGCCAACCTGCCGGCTACAATAACAGGCAGCCTCCACCATTTGGATACAACTCTGCAGGTGAGCACAGAAGCCACAGGATGGTGGAACTGACTGGGCATGGGGCTGGCCAGAGGGTTGTTGGTAATTTATCCTTGTGCTAGGCTGACCTATGCCTTTGTCACTGTGACCTTTGAAGCTGTGTCTGCGCTCCAGCCAGCCCAATCGCTGACAGTGGGTGTTGGTAATGAACCTAGCAGTAAATGTTCTAGACAGTCTTAGATCAGCTGCACTCTCTGAAGTGACTCTGACCCAGTTGATGCTTGTAATTAAAGTTCTCGTTCCTGTATCAGCTGCTCTCAGTACCCAACTCCCATGTCAGCAACAGAGAAGCCTCCTAGTGCAGCCATGGGTCCCTGTGCCCCTAGTCGTGATTCTGACTTTTTCCAGGGAAGAATGTGCCCCCAGTGAAATTTCAGACTTTTCCTGCATAAGCCTTTGAATGTCTCTGTTAGAGCAAGAACCTGGGATTTACCTGCTGCAGGCATCAGCCCTAACCCTGCAAGGGGTCAGGGGCCAGACCTCTTGCTCTCTGAGCTAACAGAGCTGGCTAGGAATCTTGAAGACCAAACCATAGACTCTGCTGGCTGATCAAAAAGAGAGAAACTGCCAGGGCGTCTCAGAATCCTTTGTCTTGTCTTTCTGCTCAGAGGATGCTGGCTGGGGAAGGAAGAAATGATAGGACTTCCTAGGGGAGGACCAGTAACATGGCCAAGTGGGCAGCTGTGATCCACAGAGGGCAGGTGTCAGCAGCTCCTAACTGAATATCCTTAATCAGTGCCTGGAGTGATTGCAGCAACATCTGCCTCTTTCTGGCGTAGGATGATGCTTAAAACTCATTAGAATATCATACATGAATATGCAAGGAGGAAATCAGAGGCTCATAGGTAAAGAGGTGTGGGTTGGGTTAGTGGTTATTCAAAGGGAGTAGTGTCACTTCCTGATCCAGCAGTACCACTAACTAGAGCACCTACATGTTACTGGGTGAGTCCCAATCCCAGCCCTGACCTAGGCCAAACCTGCTTAGGTTGCAGGATCTGACACAATTGCTGCCCGATGTGGCCTGGTTGCAGGGTGCAGAGAAGCATGACTTCTTTTCCCGTTGGGTCAGCACTAACCCTTCAGACAAGTGAAGGTTCTGCTCTCTCACTGCAGATTCTGGTTTCATCAGCTACCCTCCTATTTCCACATCTCACACGCCCTGGGTGACGACAGTGGATAAGGGCACGAGCAGCTCCAGCAGCAGTCACTGGGAGTACTCTGGCTCAAGGCGTGAGAGAGAGAGGGAGCGGGAAAGGGAAAGGGAGAGAGACAGAGACCGGACTCCAACTACCAGTGAATACAACAAGTAAGCACGGTAGTCCACATGACACTGCCATGGCCTCCCAGGGAGGGGGCTAGGCTCTGCCAGATGAGAGCATGGAAGTTATTACCACACTTACAGTTGTCTTGTTGAAGGACTCAGTGCTCACGTCACCACCAAATCCTGCTGGGAAGTGACAGCACTGATCAGTAGCTAGAGCACAAGAACAAACGATAGGACACCTGGGTTCTTCTCAACTGTTGACTTGTTATGCAACCACATAATCTACATGCCTCAGTTTCCCTGCTTGTAACAGGGCTAATGACCAGTTATATATCCACCTGTTGTGTAAGGCACTTTGGTCTCTGGATGACAAGTTCTATACAAATGCTGCTATTCTGTAGTTTCAAGATGACAGTTGAAAAACTAAATGTAACAATTTTGATGGGAAACTGCCCCCTTTTGCTGAGCCCCATGGTCTGAAAGCTTGTGGGATAAGGAGCATTGTTCACCATGAACATGCCATGCAGTGTAAACCCTTAATGACAATGGGCATTTCTTTGGAGACAGCCACCTTGCTGGGAATTAAGTGTGATTTTAAGAGGACAGTAGCCGTGAGAGAGGTCAGCGGAGAAGGCTGCAAACCGGAGACACAGGAAAGATTAGACGGTTGCTGTTCTTTCAATGCAGTTGCTTTGCACTCTCCACCATAGGGCTCTTGTGATCTTACTGTTGTCACAAGCACTGTTGATATTTTTACAAGCGTCACACCCAGCAATGCCAGTAGTTGCTGAAAACGTCACCAAAATATGTGTATATTCCTGGCAAAGGGTGCTGCTTGCTTTGGCAACTTCCAGGCCACTGAGCTGAGCAAACAAGGCAGTTTTCTTGTAACAGAGAGCTTTTTAAAAAGGCTTCAGGCATTTTGGAAGGTGATCAGGCAGGGAAGCAATGATAACATTCTGGAATTTGTAAGGCTCCTGTAATTCTGGGGACATGAATCATGTGATCTGCTTAGCACTCCAGGCACTGTGCTAGCATTTTTAGTTGCTGTAGAGTATGTTGGCATCCAGAAGCTTAAATTGTATTCACCAGGTAGAGCAAGTCACAGTAATCAGTCAAACCTTTTTGAGGCGATAGTTCCCAGATGATACCTCTGTCTTTGATTCTGTCTGATTTTCTTCTTTAACTTGTTTGCGTAGGTTACAAAACAGCATTTCAGGCTTTTTTCCCCAAATGTTTCATTCTTGTTTCCAACTGTGGGACTGGGGATCTTTTTGGGGTTTAGTATTCAGTGTTTTTATGAGGAAGGGGAGTTATAAGATAGGCGTAGGGGAGAAGAGAGTGGGAATTCCAAAATGTGTCTGCATTTTGGATATGTAGTTTCATATAGAAGAGTGAGATGTTTAGGCTGGAGAAAGGGTGCAGACCATAAACTCATGTGGTCTCTGTGTGCATCGTACGGTTTTCTTAAGCATGTGTACATGTGTTTATATATCTGTGTGTAAATAAATAAAAATTGATATAAAAGTAGCCTGAACAAGAGTGCTGCAGTGTATCTCTGCTCTCCGCTAGTGCAGGACTGTACAAGGACTACGTTTCTGGGCCACTTCGGTCATTTCTTTCTAGTTTATGGAAAATGTAGAGCAAGACTGAACAATGGTGAGAGGGCACGTCACAAATGTGTTCCAGAAAGACCACTTGGGCAAAAGCCAGGTTCTCTGCCACACACCCACGTATAAGAATCCTTAGACTCTTTTACATCCTTATAGAAACTCTCTAAACCATTCTCTTTAGTTGAGATCTCCTACACCTTGTGTAGGAGGGGTTGGTGTGTGTTGTAGGAGGGCCATGGATGGGAATAGGCAGTGATTATTTCTCTGTTTATTATTACAGATATTTGCATTAAAGTTGCTTGAACGTTTGTTGAAACGTGTATGATCTGAACTCCAGTGTTGCTTCTGAGCTACGATCAGCAAGAAGCGCTAAGCTCATGGACTTGAGGGTTTTTCTTTTTAAATATCTGTTCTGATTGTGCTAATAGAGAATTCCAGTCTAAATCAACATTGCACGTTGCCAAGAGGTGATGTTTCCCTTGGAGGGATGGGGGTATGCATATAGATCAGGCTGTGAGTAGATGAGGCCCTCAAGACCCTGGGATTTCACAGGCTCCATGAACATAGCTCATAATGTATTAGAGGGCAGGCTCAAGTGCTAATGAGTAGCATATTTCCCCCTCTGTCTAGCAGCTCCCCATGCCTCACTGTACGCTTGTCTCTCCCCTGAAGTGATGATGAGCGATACCGCTACTACAGTCGAGAGCGAAGCTATGATTTTGAGCGGGATTATCGCAGGAGTAGAGATCGGAGCAGAGAGCGGGAGGATCGTCACCGGGAGCGCAGACACAGAGAGAAGGAGGAGAGCAGTAAACATAAGTCTTCAAGACGGTAAGATTTCTCATTGGTGGAGCGGGCCCTTTAAGTGGGTGTGGATCTTGGCTCAGGACAGAGGCTGGAATATCCACAACAAACCTGACCTCTAGTCTATTCTGGCATTGCCTATGCCTGTGATATTGTCCAATATCTGATGCTTCAGAGGAAGGCAAAATCCCCATAAGTAATGGATCTGGCCAGCGATTCAGAGCCATCTTGGTAGGGGAATGTCTTCCTTTGTATTACTGTGTGTTCATTTTGTACATTCTAGAGGAGCAAGGCTAGCTCTGGGGATCTGGCAAAGTGCCATCTGTAGGTCCCCTACATTGGTTCCCAGCAGGGATATTGCTGGTCATGGACTCTGCACCAGGAGACTCGCTTTCCATGAAAATAAAATGTCAGATTAAAATAGGAAGGAAAACCTCAGCTGTGCTCTACTGGAACAATGGACCTGTCCACTTCAAGGGGTGTGCACAGGATGGAGGGTTCAATCCACTGGTCTGAACTTCACTCCTGGAGCAGGGGGGTAGTTGGTGCTGGGCTATGGCACTGGCTTAGCAGTCAGGAGATCTGGATGGTGGTCCCATCTCTGCTGGTGAGTCATACTGCCTGAGTCACTATCTCCCTTAGGGTGTCCCCTACCCCCAAGAAAATGGAGCTAGTGATGCTCTGATAAAGAGGTCACTCATGGAGCAGATCAGGGTGTTCATGAATCTCCACTCCTTCAGACCAAAATGTAAACTACTTCTTGAACCAATCTTCTCAAAATAGCACTCCCATCAACAAAATAACAAGCCTGAAGTCCAGCCTCTGATTTCTGAATTAATACGCTTCAGAATTCTGGGAGCTGCTCAGATACCACAGCGATGGGCATCTTGTTAACAATGTAGGTAGATGTTTAGATCTAAGGGCATGTCTAGACTACAATTTTAAGTTGACCTATGTTATGTCAACTCACAGCCTTACTGTGGTGGTTCATGTTCACGCTGCCCTCCTAGTGTTAGTGGTCCACGTCCTCTCCAAGAGCCCTTCCACTGACTTAAGAGGGACAGTGTGGGCGGCAAGAGCCCAGGCTCTCGGCTCTGTGGCTTCCCCCCCCCCGCCAAGGGCTCTCGGCTCCCTGCAGGAGCATGTCAACCACCTGGGTTCCCAGCTGGAGCCCCCCCACCTGCCCAAGGGTGACAGTTGAGCTGTAAGCGACAATTGTCCTGAATGGCAGCCAACAGCTGATGTAAGTAACTGACAGTGTGTCTATATGGATACTGCGTCATCCTAACTACACCGACAGAAGCCCTAGGTCACTCGTGGAGGTGGAGTTATGTCGATGTAGTAGGGCACTTACATTGGAGGGAGCAAGGCTGCAGTATGTACACTGACATAATTACGTTGATGTAAGCTGCCTTATGTCAACCTAACTATAGTGTAGACCAACCAGGCCTTAGCGTTTCAGGCTGGTTCTCTGGAGGAAGGAAAAAAATGCCTTCTCTTCATGTAATTGATGTATCAGAAAAACCTTCTCTCTGAAGACTGGAGGTAAAATGCTGTTCTGATCTTTCAGGGTGCACGTTAATTTCTCCAAGAGGTACTGACTGCTCTTTTGGTGTAAAGGAACAGTTAGAATCTCACAGGAGGGTGGTAACCACAGTGAAAACCAAACTGAAAACAAATGGAAGCTGGTGCTAGATAAATAACAATACTCCTGATACCCAAGAGATTTGACGTTGTAGTAGAAATACAGCAAATCGCGTGGCTGTACAAGCAGCGTGGACTCCATTGAAATGATGCCAAAAGCTATTAGAGTGCTTAGATAGGGAATTAGGATACAGAATGCCAGCTGGAAATGAAATGCTGGGATAGATTTTCCTCTTGCTCTCTTTAAAAGCAAGCACTCCTTTGTTTGAGCAGCCCAGAGTGCTTGGATGAGAATTGTTTGTTCCACTGAGTAAATGGTGAAATCCACGTAGAGTTTTTTTTAAAGGTGGCTTTGAATCACAATTGCATTTTGGAGCCTAGTGCTTGAGGTGATCATGCTGGTGAGATCATTTGGGACTCTTGCAGTGGGAGAAGGGGCTGCAGTGCAATTTTCAACCTGCTTTAGGTTAGATTTAAGTCTGAAGAAAATCTGTCATGTTTACAAATGAAGCCCCCATTTCAAATGTTAAAGACCTTTGAGACAAAGGATGGTTGTGTGGTCAAGAGCGCAGGGTTGAAAACAAGCAGAAGTAAGTTCAGTTCCTGGCTCTGCCATTGATGTGTTGGGTGACTGGCTAGGAGATATCATGTCTCCCAGAGTGCTGGAAGGCTTATCTCCCTGTGCAGGAAATGCTGTGAGATCCTTGGAGGGAAGGTATTAAGTTATCAACATGCCAAGAATGGTTTGTTTTTATGATAATGGAACCATGATTAAAACAAGTTAGAAACTGACTTGCAGCCTTGGGATTTTTACACAGGACCTCAGTGTTCAGCAAGAGGTGCACCTTCACCACTGGGCTTGGGAATGCCACTTGTAATAAGAATGTGCTCACATGCTCTGCGTGAAGGTATCCATGTGCTAAACTCAATTTACACTCCCCTGGGAGCTACTCATCTGCACTTTGTCCCCTACACAACCCTGTTGCATTGGTTTGTCCATTCTTAACCTGCAGAGCAACTGCAGTGCTCATTTTCTCTTTTGAAAAACAAAACCTGGCAGAGAAACCTTCACATATTTGGGAAGCAGAAAAGAACCTTCCCACCTAGTCCTGTGGCCTGAGACCTAGGATGGGGAAAGTTCAGTCCTGGGCCAACACCTGGCTTATTAGAGGTAGAATTGGACTGTTTTGTCCAGTTAGGAAGCCAGCAGTTCTCTGCCAGTAGGATCAGTCTTTCCTTTCCAGCCTGGGTAAATCCCAAGAGATTCTGCATAGAAAAACTAGTGTAGGTAAATTTTCAACAGTCTCTCAAATTTATTCTCGTCCTCTCCCTCATCACCCCCTACACAGCCTGCATTCCTTCCACTCCACATATTAGTGGAGCCTGGCTTTTACAGGTGGAGGAATACCAAAAAATAGTCCTAGTAAAAGCCACAAACTATTCCTACAACAGCCTCTGTCATATATGTGGCATGTACAGATTACCATAATGGTGCACTATGGCAGAAAGGATTTATCAGCATCCAGTTGGTCCAATCTGCGTAACTCCCTCATGGTTTTGACATTTAAGAGTAACAAGCGCATCCCAAAAGAGTGGTAATGAAACCTTTCTTTGGCATCACATTCTCTGTATATGTGATCTCTATCACATTTATTCTAGGTCAAACCTGTCATCCTTTGTCGGCACCTTTTGTCATAGGTACAGTTGAACTTCCATGGCAGTTGGCTGTGCTGACACTTGATTCTGGTTTCTGTACCCCTTTCCCCTCATTACAGTAAGCAGCATGAGAGTGAAGAGGGTGAAAGCCACCGGCGCCACAAGCACAAAAAGAACAAGCGCAGCAAAGAGGAGAAGGAGGCCAGTGATGATGGTGTCGCAGAGGGAGATGAACAAACTGCTAAGGAGTAACAGCTCCCAGCTGTCCTTTAGAAGGGACTTGCTCCTTTGCAAGCAGCATGGCATCTAACTTTATGTTCCAAGGGAAGCAGAGATGACTGGTGGCCAAGTATTGAAATGCAATGTGACAGCTCATGCGTTAAGGCTGAACACACAGTTAAACTTGGATACGAGACGAAGTATGGCAGTAATAGTATATACAGCACCGAGCTATTCTTCTTGTAAAGGACCCTAGAAGAACTTCATTGTATCAGATCCTATGGTTTCTGATGAAAGACAGCTTCAGCTGAAACTAATGTATTTAGGTGATAGGGTTTTTTTGCGCAACCATGATTCCTTTTTTTAAAAAGTAGGACAGTAACTGCAACTTGAACTCTGTTGTCCAAAGAAAAGTGTGATTTTTAGGTCCTCTGTGAGCCAGCTTAGAATCTGGTGTCTATTAGTGAAAGTCTCATCCCCGGATCCATTTCTTTATAGCTATGAAAGTATTTCTCATTTTGTCCATGGCAGGATTGGCAGCATGTGGAAATGAACTACTTTACAGGTGTGTCATTTGAACCTGCTTTGGTCTAATGGCTTTTAAAAGGTAGGGCATTCAGAGACGTCAAAACCAGCTTTTTTTTTTTTAAACCCATTGAAAATGTAGTTCTACTTACGTGTTATACCTGTAAATGGAAAGTCACATTCCATGGAAGACTGTGATGAGAGCATGAGTTTCTTTTTTAATTAGGATGGATTATTTTTTTTTGTAACAATTGAGATAAAACACCTTAAGGAACATGAAGCCCCAGCCAGCAGTTTGACATTGTTGGGTTTAGTTATATTCAGCATCACTAATACACCTGTGCAATGCATTTCACTCTGCCTCCTCCCTATAGATCTCAGAATAATGCCATCAAATTCCATGCTCAATTTGATTTAGGGTTTTGGGGGTTTTTTTAAACAGAAATTTCTCAGTGGAAGGTGGGGGTTTGTTGTGTATACCTGGTTCTTAAACAGAATACTGCACTTGTTTGTGTGAATCCACAGTATCTCATTTTAAATATCTTCCACTTCTATGAATTGATATTTAAAAATGTCTTAAATCCTTCCCCAAAATAAGATGGTTCTGAAATTTTACATGATTTTTTTTGTACTGTAGTCATGCAAGTCTGAGTGTTGTGTGAAGCTTACAACCTTTGAAACTTGATCCCATACAGCATGATATTAATTTGTATGCTATGACACTGCATTTGATGGGTCATTAACTACAAAACCTGTGGGAAGCAGAATAAAGCAATTTTTTTTGTAAATGTGGGTTTTAAAAACTTTCCATTGTCTTGAAGCAACAGAATCTTATGCAGTGCATACTGAAGGCAGAGGGAAAAAAACCCCCAGACTACGCTTAAATGTATTTCCTCCTTTTTCAGTACTCTGTGCAGCCATGCCTCAACTTTAACAGAACAATTTGGCTCTGGTGATGAGATTTATGGAGTATTTCATGTTACCATTTAGGAGTCAGACCAGGTCAGTAGTGATTAGCTTTTGTGGTGACATTTGTCTAGTTCTTAATGTACAAGAGGCTAGGTTGGCAGAGCAGCCCAGCACTTGGAGTTCAGGCATACTGTGGAAAGCAGTGCAAGGATCACTTTGTACTAGCCCTGCTCTGGCTCTAGAGCGAAAGCTTCATTTTTTGGAGAGGAAAGGTGTCCTTACTATGATTTGGGGTGGCGGGGGGGGGAAGAAGCCATACCAAGAACACTTGCTTATAACAAAGAGGGTGTAAAAGGTATTCAACATGTACCCAATATATAAAAATGTAGGGCTGTCGAGCGGTTAAAAAAAATGAATCGCACTGTTAAACAATAGAATACCATTTATTTAAATATTTGTGGATGTTTTCTACATTTTCAAATATTGATTTCAGTTACAACACAGAATACAGTGTACAGTGTTCACTTCTTATTTTTGATTACAAGTATTTGCACGGTCAAAAAAAAGCAACAGTATTTTTAAATTCACCTGAAAGTACTGTAGTGCAATCTCTTTATCATGGAAGTTGAATTTACAAATGTAGAATTATGTACAAAAAAAGCTGCACTCAGAAATAACAATGTAAAATTTTAGAGCCTGCAGTCCTACTTCTTGTTCAGCCAGTCACTCAGACAAACACATTTGGTTATGTTTGCAGGAGATAATGCTGCCTGCTTCTGTCAGGTGACACTAAACAAGAACAGGTGTTCTCATGGCACTGTTATTACAAGATATTTACATGCCAGATGCGCTAGAGATTCATAGGTCCCTTCATGCTTCAACCACCATTCCACATGATTCCATGCTGATGATGATGGGTTCTGCTTGATAACAGTCCAAAGCAGTTTGGATGGACATTTGGATAATGAAAATGAACATGTCGGATGCCACCAACAGAAGGTTGATTTTTCTTTTTTGGTGATTTGGGTTCTGTAGTTTCCGCATGGGAGTGTTGTTCTTTTAAGACTTCTGAAAGCATGCTCCACACCTTCTCAGATTTTGTAAGGCACTTCAAATTTTTAAACCTTGGTGAGTGCGATAGCTATCTTTAGAAATCTCACATCAGTATCTTCTTTGTGTTCTGTCGGATCTGCAGTGAAAGTGTTCTTAAAATGAACAACCTCTGCTGGGTCACCATCAGAGACTGCTATAACATGAAATATATGGCAGAACGTTGGTAAAACAGAGCAGGGGACGTAGAATTCTCCCCCAAGGAGTTCAGTCACAAATTTCATGAATGTATTTTTTTTTTTTAATGAGCATCATCACATGGAGGCATGTCCTCTGGAATGGTAGCCAAAGCATGAGGGGGCATACGAATATTTAGCATATCTGGCATGTAAATATCTTGCAATACTGGCTACAAAAGTGCCATACAATACCTATTCTCACTTTCTGGCAACACTAAATAACAAGCAGGCAGCTTTATCTCCTGTAAATGTAAGCAAACTTGCTTGTCTTAGCAATTGGCTGAATAAGAAGTAGGACTGAGTGGACTTGTTAGCCTCTGAAGTTTTACATGGTTTTGATTCTGAGTGCAGTTATGTAACAAACAATTTGTAAGTTGCACTTTCACAAGAGGTTGCACTATAGAACTTTAACTTATTTCTTAGCATTTTTACAGTACAAATATTAAAGTTACCTTTAACTGTTGTTCTTTGGGATGTGTTGCTCATATCCATTCCAATTAGGTGTGCGCACGCTGTGTGCACGATCATTGAATTTTTACCCTAGCAACACCTGGTAGGTCGGCTGTGGAGCTACCTGGAGTGGCGCCTTAATGGCACTGAATAAAGACCCCTGCCAACTCAGTGCCCCCTCAGTTCCTTCTTGCCGGCTACTCCAACAAAGGAGGAGGAGGGCGAGTTTGGAATGGATATGAGCATCACATCTCAAAGAACAACAGTTACAAAGATGAGTATCCGTTTTTTCTTTGAGTGTTTGCTCATATCGATTCCAATTAAGTGACTCACAAGCCTTCCCTAGGTGGTGGGGTTGGAGTGAGACATCGCTGAGTGCAGAACCGCTAAACCAAATGCGGCGGCGTCTCTAGACTGCTGAACTAACGTGTAGTGAGCGGCAAAGGTATGTACCGATGACCAAACTGCAGCTCTACAGATCTCGTGAATTGGAACCTGGGCCAGGAAAGTGGCCGATGAGGCTTGAGCCCTCATGCAGTGGGCGGTGAGGCATGGGGTCGGGACACCGGCGAAGTCGTAGCAAGCATGGATATAGGCCATGATCCAAGAGGAGATGCGTTGCGAGGTGACCAGTAGGCCTTTCAGCCAGTCGACCACTGCAATGAAGAGCTGGGTCATTTTCCTAAACAGCTTCGTATGCTCAATATAGAATGTGAGGGCCCTATGAACGTGCAGAATGTGCATACGTTGATCCTGTCGCATAGTGTGCGGCTTCGGATGAAAGACGGAGAGGAAAATGTCCTGGTTCACATGAAAAGCTGATATCACCTTGGGGAGAAAGGCAGGGTGGGATGAAGCTGCACCTTGTCTTTATGGAAAAAACTGTATATGGCTGCTTTGATGAGGGCTCTGATTTCAGATACGCATCTCGCTGAAGTGATGGCTACAAGGAAGGCTGTCTTCCAAGATAGGTAAAGGAATGAGCAGGGGGCCCCATGAGCCTGGAGAGGACCAGATTAAGGTCTCATGCTGGAACTGGTTGTTGCACTTATGGGTAGAGGTGATCTAAACCCTTCAGAAATCTAACGACCATCAGGTTGGAGAAGACAGAGGAAACAAGTTCTGGATGGAAAGCCAAGATGGCTGCCAGGTGCACCCTGACAGATGGTATCACCAGGCCCTGCTGCTTTAGGGATAAGAGAGAGTCTAGGATGAGTGTATCAATGCCTGCAATGGGTGTGTCATGCTGCTCGCACCAACAGGAGAAATGCCTCTATTTAGCCAGGTACGTGGCTCGAGTTGAGGGTTTCCTGCTTCCTAACAGAACCTGTTGCACCGACTGTGAGCAGAGTAACTCCGACCGAGGTAGCCATGCAGCCACCATGCTGTAAGGTGGCACAATTGCAGGGCGGGGTGACACAGTCATCCATGGTCCTGCGAGATCAGGTTTGGCCACAATGGGAGCATGATCGGAGGCTCTGCCGACAACCCCAGGAGTGCGGTGTACCAGTGCTGGCTGGGCCATGCTGGGGCAACCAGAATCATGCGTGCCTTGTCCCTGCACAGCTTGAGTAAGACCCTGTGTACCAGCGGGAATGGAGGGAAGGCGTAGAACAGCTGGTCTTTGCACGGAAGTAGGAAAGCATCTGATAGGGAACCCTGAGAGCGCCCCTGGAGAGAACAGAACACTTCCAATTGATGCGCGAGCCGCATAGATCGACCTGGAGAAACCCCCACCTCAGGAAGATGAAGTGGATGATATCTGGACAAATCGACCACTTGTGAGGCTGGAAGGACCTGCTGAGGTGGTCTGCCAGTGTGTTCTGGATCCCTGAGAGAAACAGTGCCATCAGATGTATCGAGTGGACTATGCAGAATTCCCACAGGCGAATGGCCTCCTGGCATAGGGGGGGGACGACCGAGCTCTCCCTTGCTTGTTGATGTAGAATGTGGCCATGGTGTTGTCTGTGAGGAGTGCCACACACGGGCCATGTAGGTGCTCACAAAATGCTTGAAAGGCTAAGTGTACTGCCATCAGTTCTCGTACATTGATATGCAGAGTCAGATCAGATGTGGTCCACAAGCCCTGTGTTTGGAGTTCCCTTAGGTGGGCACCCCATCCCAGAGATGATGTGTCTGTGACCAGGTACTAGGAGGGTTGTGGGGTGTGAAATGGTACCCCGTTGCACACCGATGTGGGGTCCAGCCACCAACAGAGGGAAGTCAAAACCTAATCAGGGACAGTGACCACCATGCTCAGGCTGTCTCAACCTGGTCGATATACTGTTAACCAGGCCTGAAGCGTGCAAAGCAGAAGTCTGGCAGGCCTGGTTATGTAAGTGCACGAAGCCATGTGCCCCAGAAGCTGAGGCACGTCTTTACCGTGGAAGTCGGAAAGTTTAGGAGGCTGCCATTGATGCTCGCCATCAACTGAAAGCATGCAGCCGGCAGGAAAGCACGGGCGAGTCTGGAGTCCAGGACTGCCCCAATAAACACTATTCTCTGGGTTGGTTCCAGAGTCGACTTTCCATTGTTGAGCAGGAGACCCAGCCAGCGGAACATGCTTAGGGTGAACCGCACATGGGATTGAACTTGGTCCCTGGTTTGGCCTCTGTAGTGGGGCGGACTGCCCCACTCCCTGGGAGAATGGGCTGGGGCAGGCCAGGGAGCGTGCGCATCCCGGGAACCAATGGGAAAAGAGCTTATGGGGAGCCAATTAGGGCCCAGATTGGAGGGAACCAATCAGGGCCAGGCTCACCCATAGATAAAGGCTGCCCAGAGCAGGAGCAGCCAGTCTGTCCCAGGCCTTTGACAGGAGAAGGTCAGTCTCCAAGGGGGAGACTAGCACCACGGACAGCGCAGTGCTGGGCAGGCTCAGGGAGGCCAGAAGGCGCTAGCCCATAGCCACCAGGCTGCAGGCCCTGAGGGGAAGGGCCTAGCGGGTGCAAGGGGCCGTAGGGGAAGCGGCCCAGGGAAACAGACTGAGGAGGGGAAGGAAAGAGGACAGAGAGGCTGACGCCAGAGGGTCCCTGGGCTGGGACCCAGAGTAGAGGGCGGGCCTTGTCCCCCCCCCTTCCTCCTCGCAGTACACCCAGCCATTGGCCGTAGGGAGTGACCATTATACCACACCAGATCCCTGCTAAGAGGGATTAGACACAGAGGGCGATTGGACATGGTTGCATATTGTGGCTGGAATGTGGAACTGCTGTTGATCGATCCCCGGATGGAAGGGGGTGCAGATAGACTAAGGGGCACTGCCGGAGGGCAGTGTCCTCGAAGAGGACGCCACCGAGTAGGAAGCAACATGGGTCCAGAGACGCCGACCGAGGGCAGAACAACAGACGGGACACCACCAGGAGGGGGCGCTCCACTGGACAGAGCTAATTCCCGGATTCACCAGGAGAAGGCGCCGTGGGGGTGAGTCTCGACCTGTTTACAGCCTTGAATGAGCCAGTTGTTGATATGGAAACACCTGGATCCGTTGACGAGGAAGGTAGGCTGCCATGATGGCCATACACTTAGTGAACACCCTGGGAGCCATGGACAGGCCAAAGGGAAGGACAGCACATTGGTAGTGTTCGTGATTGACCACAAAGTGAAGGAAGCGCCTGTGTGGCGGGTAAATCACTATGTGGAAGTACACGTCCTTCATGTAGAGGGTGGCGTACCAGTCCCCAGGATCCTGGGAAGGAATAATGGTCCCCAATGAAACCATGCGGAACTTCAACTTTACAATAATTTTTTTTGAGTCAACTCAGATCTAGGATGGGTTGAAGCCCACCGTTGGCCTTGGGGATTAGGAAAAGTAGCGGGAGGAAAAACTCCTGCCCCTTAGCTCCCTTGGAACCTCTTCGATCGCTCCCTTGCGTTTGGACCTCCTGTATAAGGAGTTTCTCTTGAGAGGGGTTCCTGAAGAGGGATGGGGAGGGAGGATTGGAGGAAGGGGAGAAAATCCCTTTTCCATCGTGCGAAGAACTCACCAGTCTGAAGCTATACAGTACCACGCACAGTGGAAATGGGAGAGATGATCTCGAAATGGAGGGGAAGGATACTGAGTGGTGACTAATATGCTGTTCTCAGGCGCATTTTCAAAAGTTTTGCTTAGGTCCTGCCGATAGTTTGGGAGGGCCTTGGTTCTGAACAGGTTGGTGGCGGGTGGATTTCTTTCTACCACCTTGTCCCAGTCTTCTGTAGAAGTCCTGCCTTGGACGAGGGGGAGGGTAAAACCGTTGAGGCTGCGGCTTAAAAGGCTTACGCTGGGTCATCAGGGTGTGCATACCCAGGGAGCGCATGATAGCCCTGGAATCTTTCAGACTCTGTAATGTAGAGTCCGTCTTGTCTGAGAACAGGCCCTGCTCATCACCCATCAAATGGTAGGTCCTGCAGGATCTGTTGCAGCTCTGGTGGCAGGCCAGATACCTGCAACCAGGAGATACATTGCATAGCTATGCCCGATGCCGGGTCCTAGCCACAGAGTCTGCTGCATCTAAGGAAACCTGTAAGGAGGTCCTAGCCACCTTTTTGCCCTTCACTAGGGCCCCAACCTCATCCCTGAACTCCTGTAGAATTAACTTCTGAAATTTCCCCATGGAGTTCCATGAGTTATAGCAATATTGGCTCAGGAGCCCTTGTTGGTTTGCGAGCCTGAGCTGAAGACCTCCTGCTGAATAAATTTTGCACCCACTAGTGGTGTCCTCGGTGAATGCAAGGGAACGACATGGTCAACAGGCCCCAGCGCCCTGGCGTCTTTTGATTTGGGCGCTGGGGCCTGTTGACCATGTCGTTCCCTTGCATTCACTGAGGACCCCACTAGTGAACATGGCTGAGGGTGAGTATAAAAGGTACTCATACTCCTTGGAGGGGACAAAGTATTTCCTCTCCACTCCTCTGGCCATCGGTGGGATAGAGGCAGAGGTCTGGATGGTGCAGATGGGCAACGCTACTTGGGACGGGGCCTCTGCCGAAAGGATGTCCACCACTGGGTCCTCCACCTCCACTGCCTCCTCCGCTTGGAAGTCCATATTACGTGCCATCCTATGTAAAAGGTCTTTTTGGGCACGAAGCTCTATCGGAGGAGGATCTGAGGCTGTTGTCCCCGCTACTGCCTCATCTGGAGATGATAAAGATGCCACAGGGTCCAGGGGGTCCTGTGGCAGACTGTGTAGCGAGGAGTACTGTTGCCCAGGATCTGCTACACTGGGGCCTGCGTTGGGGTAGATGCAGCCACTTCCATACTCCCTGGAAGGGGACGACTTATGGTGGCTTCTGGTACCTGGCATTCTGAATGGGCTGAGTGGGAGGCCCTGACAGAACCCCTTGGGCTTGGTGGTATACCCATGGTGTCCAAAAGGACCATCGTGCAGGATCCTGATTAAGGTCTTGGCCTTCATGCCATTGACCCACATTACCCTCGCCCTGGCCTGAAGCTGGGTAGGCTGAGCGCGAAGCACCGTCAAACTTCGATGGCCGTGAGGCGGAGCGCGAGGGCGGAGTGCATCTGCGTCGACTCTTCGGGGCGGACCAGTACCGGGTTGTTGGAAAGCGGTGCCAGCGAGGCGTCGGGGACTGGTACTGGGATCAAGAGACACTGATGACCGACCCAGTACTGGGATTCAGACCTTGATCGCGACGACGAATGTCTACAGGAGCAGTACCAGGACTGACTCTGGGAAGGCGATCGGTGCCGGGAGCGATGGCGGGAGTCTGAACAGCTGCAGTCATGCTGTGAGAGGGAATGGCGGTGCCGCGTCTCAATGCTAAGAGATGGTGGCTGTATTAGGGTAGGCTTGCCCCTAGACTATATAAACAGAAGCAGCCCTGCAGTCTGCGCTAGTGCCAGCTCTGTGAGGGCAATGACGTCTCTCACTGTTGTGAATGTCTCTGGTGTCGATGGAAGCGGGGGCTCAACCACAGTCCGGGTCAGGGAGCCAGTGTGCACCAGACTCAGTGGCTCCTCCCTCAGTGCCAGACTCAACAGTGCCGATACTGGCGCTTGTACCCTCGATCACTGCAGTGCCAGATGCGACTCCGAGGTTAGCAAAGGAGGTGCTAGAGTCTGTTGCTGCAAGACAGTCACCTCCAGCATGCGCAGTCTCTTCTGTCCTGGAGACAGGGAACAGCGCTGAGCCACTTACACTGGACGCAGTACTGGAGAGGTCTGGTGCTGCGGGCCTCTATCAGAGTCTGCCTGCGGTGCTGTACCTGAAGCCACTGCCAGGGGACTGCAGACTGACGTGCTCGGTGCTGGAACTTGGCGTGCTGATAGGGGATCTGGGCTAAGGTCTGCCTCCATAAGGAGCTGCTTGAGCCTAAAGTCCCGCTCTTTTTTGGTTTGAGGCATGAATGCCTTACAGATCTTAAACTCTTGGCCTGGTGAGACTGCCTGAGACACTTCAGACAAGAGTTGTGGGGGTCTCCCGTTGGCATAGGCTTTGAGCAGGTTGAACATGGCTTAAAACCCGGAGCCTTGGGCATGAGCCTGGGCAGCAGGCAGGGAGGAAGGGGTAGGACCCCTTCCACCCTGCTAAACTTAACTACAAGCCTAACTTTATAACACTATACTAACTAGAACAACTATCTAAAACCAGAAAGCAAAGGCTAGGGAGAGTGGAGGACAGCTATGCCACACTCCACAGTTCCAACGACCATCACGAGTGGTAAGAAGGAACTGAGGGGGGCGCTGGGTCAGCAGGGGTATATATCCACTGCCATTAAGACTCCACTCCAGGAGGCTCCACAGCCAACCCACGGGGTGTTGCTAGGGTAAAAATTATCCGATCACACACGCGGCACACATACACCTAATTGGAATCAATATGAGCAAGCACTTGAATATACACTTTGGTTTCAATTGCAACACAATACAAAATATAGAAAAACATTCAATTGGTATTCTATTGTTTAACAGTGCAATTAATTTGAGTTAATTGCGTGAGTTAACTGTGATTAATCGACAGCCCTAATAAAATGCACTGAGCAAGTCATTTGGTAGGACTTCAAGACTTTGGATTAGCAACCAGTCTTCACTTTGCCTGTATAATATTGCAACGGTAGTGGCGATCACCCTTAGATAGGGTGATCAGATGTCCTGATTTTATAGTGACAGTGCTGATATTTGGAGCTTTTTCTTATATAGGTTTTTATTACCCCCATCCTGATTTTTCCTCCCCACTTTTCAGCTAAAATGACAGGGAACAGCAAACCGATGGAAGTCATTCACCCTCACCCCCCCGCCAAATAAATGCTTTACAATTCTGAACGGGGTGGTAGAGGTACTATTATTGGCACCAACAATGGTGTAGCTCAACCATCACAGAAGGAAATATGCCAGTGCTAGTGTCTAGAGACTTAGGGTGTATGTCTACACTGCAGCTGTGAGTAAGCCTCCCCGTGTGCTAGCTCTGCTCAAGCTACTGCATAAAAGAGTAGCATGGATGTTGTGGCATAGGTTAGCCACCTGAGTCAAGTAGACTTTTAGCTGGGGGAATGAAAGGGGTTAGCCCAGCCACTGCCTGTGCCACAGTATCCACACTGCTAGTTCTAGTAAGTGCATCTGTTGAGCTGGGCTGGCTGCACTTCCACCTGCTGCATAGACATACCCATATGATTATTTTAACGTGGTATAGTGCCATTGACTTAATCCACAATTTTGCCCTGTGTCTCCTTCAAATTCCTCTCCCTCCTGACTGCATACAGGATGCTTAGAGACAGAGTGGGGGTATTAGAGCGATGGAAGTTAATACAGAGCATGTCCATACCTGGCTAGGATTTCTCCTCCATGCCTACTGCATTACTGTGCCCTGCACTCGTACTGATTGGCTTCAGGGGAAGAGGATGTGGAATCTCATGAACAACACTTACTGCCCTAAGTTCCACTCGCACCCTAGATCATTGCATGTTTTTGTAGAGGTGTGACCCAGTTAGTCACCTTACCATTAGATGGAGCTACTGAACCAGGGAGGCAGCTGACCTATGGCTTGAAGAGAGACATTCTTGGTCTTCTCTGCAATGATAACTTCGTGTCAGGAGAAAAAAATTCTTGTTAGCTGATGAGCATATATATATATATATATTTTTTAACAGGAGAGAGTGCAGAATCCCATCTTCTGGCCAAAGTAGTTTGTAACCATTTCACCTCGTGTATGCACCTTATTTGTTTGCCTGTTATACACAGTGGGTCTGTATCTGAAGGAGGTTGAAAAACATTTTGCATAAAAATTTTCATAACTCAAAATCTTGACCTTAGTCCAAAATAATTCCGGTGTGAAAATGGTGTAAAGTCAGAATCTGGCCTGGTGTATATACTAATGGATTTACAGGACTTGGTACTAAACACTAGGACGAGATGAGAGAGGATGAATTTAACAGTTGGAAACGGGCATTTTGCCAGAGCCCTCTTATCTGCTTACCAGAAGGAAATGTAAACTTGCCTCACTTGAAGAAAAGCTTGAGAGGTTAATGCAGGGAGCCAGGGATGATTTAGAAGGGCATAAAGTTCTGTTTCACAGCTGGTGGAACCTTTGGCAAGTCATTCCATACCTGTAAAATAGGGGTAGTAGTGAAGGTGTTGATAAATGTGGTAAGTACTTGGATAGCTGTAGTCAAGGACACCATTGGTTAAGATACTACACTCTTCATATTCAGGCCAGTGGAGATGCAGGCCTAGGTCGTCTTCCTGGGAGATGCAACATAAGTTTATATCCTTCCGCTGGCAGAGGCTAGGATGCTCCTTGTCTTGGTCTAGAACAGTAGGACTGTTGGAGAAATATCCAATATTGATCAGGCATCCCATTTTCAAACCCTCAGGTAAGAACACTCGCCATATATTCTAGTTTAGAATAACTTAAAGGCATCAAAGCAATTCAACATTTATTAAGATGATTCTACATGTTCTCATGTGCAATACAAACAATATGTACTAAGACTTCTTAGTGATGCTGAAGGCACCTAGAAATAAGACGAAATAATGGTAAAATCGCAATGCTGTTTGCAGCATCCCCTTCATTTAAAAACATATCCCACCACCACAACAGCATGGCTGTTAATAAGGGACAAATGTTACAATAGCAGCGCATGCTGCTCTAAGCTAATAGTAACTAGACTTTGAATGGTTAGATTTATCAGCTAGTATTGGTATACATCCATGTCACCATAACCACACAAACTCATGAACAAAATATTTCCATTGGTAATAAATTTACAGAGGCAAAGGAAGAAAAATGCTGCTTGATAAATCTGATGTAAGGACTTTGTATCTTCACACCTGATTGACAGTTTGTGTTGTAATGGTTACAAAGCTAACTTTTTGAAATCAGCATCTACTGTTTAATAATTCTGATCCCTTCATAATTTCCCACAACTGAAACTTTAAATAAAAAATTTAGACCCATAATTTTGCACAACTGATTTTAAAATTCATTAAAATTTTAAAACAGTTATCAATTACAAAAAAAACACCATGGAATTCTGCCAAGCCTAACAATCTCTCAGATCTAACCAGAGGTCAGAGCTTTGTCTGGCCCAAGGCTCTGCTTATGTATCTTGTTTTTTTTTCGTCTCTCTCTCTTCCATACAAACAACCCACTCCTGAAGTTCTACATTTCCTTCATTTCAGGTAGAAGCTGAGTTAATCATACTAGTTTTTTCACAAGCAGCTTGCTGACTTCTGAATTTTAACTCCTGCTGTTCAACATGTCAGGAGTAAGAGACCCAGAAGTCCCGCTGGCCTAGAAAAACTGCAGTCTAAATCCACAGTAATGTTTTATCAACTGAAGGAAGTGGATGCATAATGCACTACGAAAGCTTTCATAAGAATTAGATCCTGAACTATTTGCTCTTAATGAGCTTTGATAAGAGTCCTTACATATAACCTTTAGCTAAAAGCAAGTTAAGTCACTTGGGGTATGGCTACACTTGCAGCTGTACAGCGCTGGGAGTTACAGCTGTCTTCGTACAGATTTGTAGGGAAAGCACTGCAGTGTGGCCACACTGACAGCTACCAGTGCTGCAGTGTGGCCACATTTGCAGTGCTGTTGGGAGTAGCTGAACAGGCATTCTGGGATACCTCCAAATACCTCTGGAGGCTAATTACAGCGCTTTTGGTGGCCACACTGGCGGAGGAGCACTGCATCACCAGCACTAGAATCGTTATACCCCAGGCAGAGCACGAGTACAGCCAGTGCTGCAGCCAGGGAGATGCAGCGCTGTATGTGCCTGGCAAGTGTGGACGGTGAGTAAGTTGCAGCACTGTAAACCCACCACCAGCGCTGCAACTCTCCAGTGTAGCCAAGCCCTTAGAGTGTAAACTGTTAATCTAGCAAGGACAAGAACTCTGATCTGCCGTAATGGCTAATTTACAAGTAGTCAGCTCTGTCCTGCAAGGCTCTGCTTAAGAAGATGGGAGCTCCTACTCCATTATGTTTTTTTAAAAGAAATCACTCTAGCTAGTCTTTGTACAGGGGGAGATGTAAGAAATGAGTTTCCTTTAATTTCTATTATGGTCCACGCTGGTCAGAATGAAAGCTGTAGAGATAGCATATTTAAAATGGTTTTCTGTTTAACAATGAAAACTCTCAATCATTTCTACTAGGGATTAGAATTAAATGTAATATATAAAATGAAAATATTTGAGGACTAACTACTATATTCTGAATTTTCCAAAAAGCCCAGCTTATCAATGTCTAATAGCCAAAATAGCTTTATACCTCAGGCTTCAAAATTCTACTATATAGTTAGGCTTGGAAGAATCTGATCATCAGCAGCTATCTATTTCACCATATACAAACACAAACTGACAACATTTCCAGCAATAATTGTAATTTACAGATAAGCCAAGAAAGAAAAATGCTGCTTGAACTTTAGCGTACATCTATACAAAACAACAAACCATGACCGAGTTTCAGAGCCTGGGGCAGCTGACTTAGGCTCACAGAAGGCTAAAAATAACAGTATAGATGTAGCCTGGGATCTGGAACCCAGCAAGCTGAGAAGGATATTTTCTTTGTATATTTTGACATGTGCTGTTGACAACTGGTGTTTAAATGGTTTATAAAGCTTTCGTTTTTTAAATCTGTGTCTCATTAAATTATAAGCCTTTCCCCCAATGTCCTGCAACTGAAAACTGAAAGATTTTTTAAAAAGCTTAAACATCCTATCTGTTGAAATTATTAAAAAAAATAATGAAATTCAGCTAAGCCTAAATATACTGCACAAAGACCACAAACCAAAATGGATACTGTCCTTTTGGAGGTAGTTCATTTCACAGTGGCTGAAGTGTGGCTGGAGGTGGTGGTATGTAATTTGGTCATGTCATTCTATCCCATTCTTAGCTCTGCTGGGTGGGAGGGAAAAGTGGTGAACAGGAGAGGCAAAAATCATCACTTTCAGACTATCAAGAAGCTATGCATAAAAGCAATGGGGTTACTTCCTAGGGGCAGACTTTTCTGGAAATAAGTGAGCCCATTATGTTCAGACAGCCCATTTCTACATAATAAAAGATGGTTTTAGTAAAATCACAGGGCAAGGAGAGCAGAGCTGAGGAAGGGTTAGAAATCTAACAATTCACTTAACTAGCACCAGGAGTAAGGATTTCTGCACAACACAATACGTTAGCATTAACAGGAATTCTTAATCTACCTGATAACAAAAGGGTTGAAAAAATACTAGACTTCTATGGGCAAGAAATGTAAACACCATGCGTAATGAACCATTTTACTGGTCCACGTATTTCATTTTATTAGCGGCTTTTAAAAACAGATACAAAATGGCATGTCCAAGTACACCAACCAACCAGCGTGAAACACTGCTCTTATTTTAGGAGATTAAGTTTTAGTTACAATCAGTGGTTTGGCACAGCTAAAATAGGATTTGGAGGAAAAATGGAGACTGGCTCAAAATAGAGATGCACAATTCATATAGGACCACTGGAAAAATAACTGTCCCCACACTAATCCTGTACTGATTAGAACTCCATGATGAAGTTAGTGAAACTGCCACTCTAATCTGCTACAATGTTATATCTAAATTTTAGATCCATCAACAAGCTACGTTTGCCTTCATCAAGTTCTGGAAATGTTTTCTTCAAATAGGAAATGAAAGCCTACTGGATCGTACACATAAGACAAGAGTTCAGGGTTTCCTTGATATGCCTGCCACATGTTTTGCTATCCCATCAATCTAATGATCTTCTGGTCCTAAAGAGGCTCATAAATCAAGTGAACATAGATTTGGCTTTGATGTTTACACAAGACTTCCAGGCCAAGACACAACTGTAAGAGTGACTTTGTTCTTCTGTTCTTTCAGCATGGGAATTAGCTCAGAGTTGCTCATTCCTACAGCAGATACTCCATTTACTGCCACTATTTCATCTCCGCACCTAACAAGGCAAGAGGAAACTTCTGTCAGGACAAAACTCGAACCCATTATCTGTATTACAGTTTCACCTAGGGACCCTGACTGATCAAGGTCCCATTGTGCTAAGCACCATACAAACCCAATAAGAGACAGTCCTTTGCCAAAGAGTTTACATTCTAAAATCGACATCACTCGAGGGTGTGGGGACAGAATGGTCTGCAAAGCTCATGTTAGTGCCATTATTTGCTTTCTTTTTAATTGCTGGAGTTGGGAGGAGATTTGCCTCCCTATATCTGTGTTTGGCTAAGGAGACAAGTGAAAGGAGAAGAGGAGGAGGTATCTGAGAGAGGCTGAAATGAAATGACTGAGGGAAAGAAAAGAGCCAGTCAGAACAAGTGAAGACAATCCAGAGGGAAACTGTAAAAAGCAGATGGACGTGGATGATATAATCTGCGTCCTAAGGTCCCTGCTGCAGCTGCTTATTTAGTAATAGCTATGGGGAAGTGCTCACAGGCCTCATGGAAGATGCTGTCATGCTGGTAGTTCCTGAGTCTGCTTTACATGCTGGAATTGGACACACCCAAAGTACCTCGTAAAAAGGTCCTTGTTACAGTTTACAAAGTAGTCAGAGCCACAGACCCCAGCTAAAGCATCTTGGAAACAGACCAGGAAAATGAATGCTCTCCTAAGAGAGGGGATAGTATATCCAGGTAACAGCAGATCCTGTCATCAAGGCACTAATCTGATATCAGAACATAGTTGCTAAATAACTGAAAAGTCCTTAATTGGATTAATGCCTGCACCATTCACTGAAACTCAACCCCCTGGGAACAATGCCAGATTTCTGCTCTGACAATATCCCTGGCAGATGGGCTGAAAGGGTAACACTGACAGCTGCCCTGGAGGAGCCAGCTGTACATGTTCCTAGCTGGAGGGGAAGACAACCACAGAAGTTAAAGAGCCAGTGCATTTCCTAGTGTGTCAACCAGATCAATTTAACATCCCAAGCAACAGGATTTCTACCACACCCCTTGAGAGATTATTCACAATTTAATAAATTTCACTGTCAAGACGTTTCTCATGATATTCATCTTAAATATCCCCTTAATTTCATCCAGTTAATCCTAGTTATAGCATAATCACCACTTGTAGTATCCTAACTGATCCCTCTCCCACTTGATAATTACACTCAATCATTTCTAAGCCTGACTCTTCCATCATAATTGTAGAAATAAAGACAGCTGGTTTTGTGGTTCATGCTAAGAGCTAGGATGAAAAGGAACTTGGATAAATCATTAAATTTCAGCCAGGCTAATTGTTAAAAGAAGCACAATAGCTCAATAAAATTATACACACTGCATCTAAGCTCAGTACTTCTGGAATAGACACACATAATGGAAGAAACACCATACATACTTTAGTCTTCTATCATGGAAGGCAGGTGTTGCAGGCACTATGGTTTTAATGAAAAATGGTTGGTTTCCTTTGCCTTCTTCAAAGCCTCCAACAATGCTGAATCCCCAGCTTTCTGAGTTACTTTTACGAAGGACAATATCTTGACAGCAGTGAAGGTAGCTAGAAAGACAGGTACAGTCACAGAAGAGGCACACACAACTGGTTCTTAAGCACCTATTTTCCAGCTAGAATTGACTACGTGACTAAAAGTCTTCATTTTTCTTGGTGATGTGGGAACCCGCTGCAAAAACCCTTGTTAGACTACCTGCATCCATTGGGAGGACAAAGTCTTATCCCACCACAAGTATTGTGATGAGAGTAGGAAGCCAGGTACGGAAGATAACTCGTGAACAACACTGACTATCTTACAGCATCATTTTGTTAAAAAAAACAAACAATAATAATAATTAATTGAAAGCAGTACTTCTGCAGCCCTTATAATTAATCTGGAGTCAATTTTCTGGTTTCACGTGTATTATGGGAACTTGGTACAATGGCTGCAGTTAGCAGCCAGATATCACAGTTGGAAAGCAAACATTACGTCCTTAGGTAAGGCAATCTTTCTTCTACTAAATGATTCAAACAATCAAATCAGTCAAGGTTTGTTTGTGAAGGGTTTTTCATGCAGGACCTAGCATAAAAAGTACTGCACAATAAGATATTACAGTCCTGTGAGAGATTGTTCATAAAGAACATAATCCAAACTTTTTGAGATATACCTGCTTCTTGATTTCTAAAATGTCTGACGTATTATATCACAAGACCAAGCCTGCTCGACAGACTTCTTCAAAAGATGACAAATACTAACAGTATTTGCTCCTGGAATTCGCTGCTCAACAGAAAGGAAGAGCCTGGTAACCTATATTAGATATCCAAAAGGAGTGACTGAAGGGCACCAGAGCTGTGTGAGTAAACATAGCAGCCATAAATCGGCACTCAGCAATAATCAGAATGCATGTAATTAACTGTGGCACTCATTACCACAAGTTAACTGAGGCAAAGAATGAAGGATTAGACATTTATATGGACAATAAAATACCCCCAGTTATGTTAGAGGGGAAAACAATGAACATGGGATATCAAGCTGCCTGCTTCAGAACATAAGCCAGCCACTAACTGCCTGGTAGGTAAAACCAGTCCAATGTTACTATGTAGGTGTCTTACATCCCAATCTGCAGCATCTGGTACTGGCTACTGTCAGACATAAAATGCAAGACGACAGACCAGATGGTCATCCATCTGGTCATGTATGGTAATTCCTGTGTGTTTAATAGCTCATGCACAGCTTTGAACAACAGAAAGAATGTTACTGTGAGAAGACTGCCAGTACACCTGGGTTTTTTTCCTACTCTAACTTCCACTCAGGCAGCTCATCAGAGACAGGATGGAGCCTTCTCATGTGAAAGGCTGTCCTGGCAATGCAGTGCAGCAATGTCAGGACAGCGTGTAAACACAAAGGCAGCATACTACTAAATGAGCCAGGCTGACAAACTACATTCAACACAAACAAAAAGCCATAAGCGCAAGTGTAACAATAAAGAGTGGAACTTTTAAGCATTGTGGACAGAGGTGTTGAAAAGGATTGAATATACCAGTAAGGCTTTGAACATAACCTCTTCAGTCTCTGCTCTTCCAACACCAAACTGCTATTTCAGACTAACAACTAACATGTGGCTTTCCTCAACAAAACAGAATGCAAGAGAATAAGCACCACAGGAGCGATCTTCTGTATTAAGCATTTACCTGAAAAAATACTGAGCATGTGCTAGCAGTAAACTTCAGATTTTCATACTGGATTTCAAACACAGCTCTCGGAATGTTTCGAGAAAGCTATACTCAGTGGTGGCTCAAAAATTTCCCAGCAGAGGTTAAAAACAACCCCGCCCCCCACAATTGTGTAGTGCATAAAAGTCAGCATGCCAAAAAGTCTGAACACCTATGTTTAGCTGAAGAGGACAATGAGGAGCTCAGCACTGATCTGCAAGAGGTTTGTTTTTCCTCTGTGGTTTAGTGAAATTATAACATACAGAGCCAACTAGTCATTATTGGCCACCACTTTGGGCAACTGGAACAATTAGTGAGGAACTGCAAGGAAGGACTTATTACCATTTATATTGTTTGGAACAAATGATGTAAACATTGGCAGACCGCAAAATGAAATAGCTCTGCTCTGTGCCTCTCAGACCATATCCTAAAACCTCCCCACATGAAAGCGTGTCAGCAGCCTGTGGTGCTAATATTCTATAGTTGGGAGATTCCAGAATTCTGTTCAGAGCAATAGAAGGAGATTACGCTCCAGCCACTGCTTCAGTGCTCCGAGGGTGCTTCTGACATGACTGCTCTCCACCTCAGTGGGAAAAGCTGAAATTGCTGCATGGGGTCCCATGGGGGAGGTATACAGCCAACACTACTTTTTAAAATGAGAGCACGTTTATGATCTTAAAGTTGGCAAATTTAATTATGAATTCAGCTCAGGTCCTCAGCCAGTTACTGTGAGTTAGGGTAGGTGATACCAAACATTAAATATATTTGAGGCAAGGTACTTGGTGGATGCTAGCTCCGAGGCCTATACTTAAAACAAAAGCAGATGACTGGAGCGTTAAGAGGCTGACCTAATGGAAATGGAATTTTGGAAAGCATTAGAGTCTCTGGAGCTAGGAAATCTTTTGATAGAACACTCCTCACAAGTGATGAAATGTAAAAGGAGCTGTTGCCTTGCAGTCACAATACACCTGGCCCAAGAGTGACCCCTATGAGGAAACTCCATTGCACCAGATAATGGCATAGAGATTTGGGGGTTAAATCCCAGCTTCCTACAAAGAAGCTGAGTTAATCAGGTGCAGCTGAGATTAGTTAGTCTCAGAACTTTAAGAAAAAAAAAGCTGGGTTCCTTTCAAGAAAAAACAGGCCATGACTCTCTTGACAAGAAGCCCAGACATAATGCTCTGGAGGAATAAGATCTGCCCTCTGGTTTTTGTTCTGGGAGTTTACAAACTGATAAATTGCATGAAGGGAAGGTAGCCACAGGCTTTGTGTTCCTTTGGTTGCACCAGAAAACAAACCTGTAAATAAATCAGAACCCTTAGCAGAGAGCATTTTGTTTAACCTGAACCTCATGTAAACTCCCTGTCCACCCACAAACCTTAACTCTGACATAATCTGCACCTCCCTGTGTTGAACTCACTCCAAATTGACCTTTAGCAGACACCAGTAAAGAGGAACACCTGCTGCATCTCTCCAGAAATTAGTAGCTGAAAAGTTCAAACTTTAAAATGCTCACCACATGGAACCCAGCAGCACAGTGCCTACTACCTTTAGCACCAGAAACATGGTAAGCTGCCTTCTAATTCATTTTAGCAAGAAAATTCAGAATTTAACATTATTTTCCTAAGATTAAAAATTACACAGCTGAGATGAAGTTAAAAATTAAAAAAAAAAAAAAAAAAAAGACTGCTTGCCTTAAAAAAAACCCATTAGACTAGCTGCTAAAAGGCAGTAGCAGTGCCTGATCATTGACTTCTGTTAAGTAGAATAGCTAAAGTGGCTTGGGTTCATCACATTTTACTGAGGATCGTTTGCAGTGCGTGTGTCACAATTCAAACACAGGCTGTGTAACAAAACACCCTCTCTCGCTCCCCTACCCCTGCTCCCAAACAGACACTCTTGTTTTTGTTCTCAATTTCTGTGACCTATTCAGTTTGAGAAAATGTTCAGTGACCTTTGTCAGATACCTAGGGACCAACCATATTGCAAACAGGAGGGGCTCAGAAATACTGAAGTGCAGTGGGAGTTGCTTAATTTATTTGAACACAATAACAACTGATAGTCTCTTTTGCTTTTGTTTAAAGGGCTTGTTGCCAAGTTTGACTTTGTTCAGAGTAAGCCAGTGATTCACTTTACTTAAATGCTAGATGAGGTAAAATACCTGACTCACTGGTTAATACTGAGGAGAGAGAGAATTGACCAAACAAACTTACATAGGTAATCCGAGCCATGTGATCCAAAGGGGTGACCAACTGAATCCGTGTTCCCTGATATCAGAGGATGGGTCTGTGGGTTCTGGCACCCTCTCTGGTACAAGGATTTCCAGGGCTTTCAGCACTACAGTGTGGGAAGCTGCATTAGATTTCAGTGCAGAGACAGCTTCATAATAGTTTAGATGAGTCAAATCGATGCCATTTATATTCAAAAGCACATCTCCTGTGGATTAAATAAGTAGGATGATCATGGCCGCATGGACTTTTGCAATATAGACCACCGCTGCCTCATCCAGGTCTTAGTGCTTCAAACTTCACTGGTGTTTAATATCAACTTTTCCTTAAAAACACTAAAACCAATTCACTGAGTTAATTAGCCAAGTTATAAAAAGGGAAACTCGGTCTGGAAAGTCTCCTTACCTCTCTTGATCCTGCCATCCCTGAAGAGGCATCCAATGGGTTGCACGCTAGTTACATAAATAGGAAGTTTGTTTTTATTGTCCCTTCCACCTCCAATAGTTATTCCCAAAGATTCCTTTAACTCCTTTTTTATTGTGATGGTCTTTTCCTGGCTGAGGTATCCCTGAGGTAGATCCTACAAAGAGATAGCAATGATTACATGGGTTAATCAATGCAGCAGAATTTAGAAAGGTCCATAACTAGAGTAGGAGGCAGAGAACTCTAAAAATTCAGAGCTAGTGAAAGATGCCACATTAACAGCTCTGGAGTTCGCTTAGGCACAAATAGCAAAGGCAGCAGAAGCTATAGCACACTGTACTCACAAGGCAATTCAACCCTGACTCAGAAGGGTTGCTGCTAGGGACGTGAGGCTATATGCCTGTCTACGTGTCCATTCAATGCTTTGTCTACATAGAGGCTCTTTGTGATGAGAGTTTCCCCACCAGGAAGTGGAAGGAAACTACCAATTCGTTTCACACAGGTCATCAGACATATCAGGTATTGTCAACTTTTTATCTTTTTAACTTTGGTTAAATTGGGATGGGTTTGAACCAGTGACACAGAGTAAAGAAGCATTTCCAAATCTATCTACAAAGGCTGAGCTATCCAACCTCATGCATGTTTTAGAATAGAGCTTGTTATTAAAATATATAATGTTTCCATTGGAATGATCACAGTCCCCATTTGTTTCAACAAGCCCAGTATACAGCAGAACTGCAGAGTTACGAACTGACCGATCAACTACACACCTCATTTGGAACTGGAAGTACGCAATCAGGCAGCAGCAGAGAGAGACCAAAAAAAATAAAATAAAGGAAAAGCATAAAAAAGATTTGACAAGGTAAGGAAACTGTTTCTGTGCTTGTTTCATTTAAATTCAGATGGTTAAAAGCAGCATTTTTTTTCTGCATAGGAAAGTTTCAAAAGCTATATTAAGTCAATGTTCAGTTGTAAACTTTTGAAACCACCACCACAATGTTTGGTTCAGGGTTACGAACAAGCTCCATTCCCAAGGTGCTCATAAATCTGAGGTTCTACTGCACCATAAGGCCTAGAAAGAAAGAAGGCAACCAGCAGATATTTTTCCAAACACAAGATAGAGTATGAAGAGGAGGAGAAACTTATTTCTGAAGATGTCCAGCATCACTGCATGGCATTAAAGGACAGTTTATAGTGACTCAAATAGCTTATCTACTTTAAGTGAGAATCTTCTAAGGGTGAAATTTCTCAAAACAGATCAGCATTATCCTAGCTCTGCTCTCCTTGAAGTCAGCTGCAAAAAACTCTTACTGACTTTGATGGGAGCAGAATTTGGCTGATGTTGAGTGATTATGAAAATCCCACCCCTAAGCTTAGTGAAATATTAGCACATCTTGTCCTATAGATCTTAAGAGGAAGAAAGGGTTAGAGTCATAGAATAGAGTCACAGAATATAAGGGTTGGAAGGGACCTCAGGAGGTCATCTAGTCCAACCCCCTGCTCAAAGCAGGACAGATTTTTACCCCAGTTCCCTAAATGGCCCCATAAGGATTGGGCTCACAACCCTGGGTTTAGCAAGCCAATGCTCAAACCACTGAGCTATTCCTCCCCCCACTCTCTCTTAGAAAGAGTGTGTGCATGCACGTGTGTTGTGGAAACAGGAGACGGTGGACTGCAGTTTATAAAGGAAAGAACTAGGCTGAAACTGCATATGATAGCAACCAACTCAGATGCAGTAACCTGGAAAACTAAACAGAAGTCTAGGCAGTTCGTATTTCAGGCAGAATTTCTTCACACAAATTTTAGTTTAAACATGGAACAACCTGCCAGAGGCAGCAACATAAAAGCAAATCTGTTCAAGTTCACAGTTTTCTAGAAGACGGAACCAGTGTAAAACTAACTAGTTAAGTTGGAGAAGTTGCAAAAGCATCTTTCTTTAGCTTCATTAGCACAGCTCTCACCTTCAGGCCACACCTCCATACTGTGACATAGAGTCACAGGCAGTGTTAGCATTGCAATTTAATACAAGGGGAAAGCTGTGCTTGATGTGCTTGTTGTCATACAGATACGGAATTAAACCCAATGGTTGTTTTACTGGTTTCTGGTGGCTGTCAAATACCCAGTGACCCTTTCTAAAGGAGCAGAGATTAACTCTGCTGTTTTGGCCAGCATTCCTTCTCCCCTTAAGACAGGCTTTAACCTCAAAGGCTACACAAATGATGCTGCATTGCTCTGTAGATAACAGATGCTTGGTCTGACTGTACAGTTCACTGTTCTGCTAGCTCTCAACTCCTATTGCTTTGCAACATCTGGTAAAGAAAAGGTGCTATATGGGACCAAACCCTACTCTTTATAACCCTGCAGTATTCTTTGTTTATATTTTCATAGCATTCAGTGGTAAAGTAATAGATTTGAGAAACAATGAACAATTGGCCCAGCAGAAAATAGCACTGCTATTACTACAAGACTTACCTTTTGGTAGTTTGATTTTCGTCTGTAATGATTCTGGTCAGGTCTCCTCCGATGGTGCACTGGACTCCCTCCATTGCTGCTGCTGCTGCTACTGTTTAGTGTGCCACCATCTTCAACAGCATCTGGCAGCTGTACACCAGACTGCCTTAGGACCACAAAATTCACTCTTGCCTCACTGGTCTGCCAGAAAAAAACAAAAGGAGAAGCTTAATAATAATCCAGTAATTTAAATGAGTAAAGTTTCACCATGGCTTATGTAGAGACTTAACCTTGTGATTGCTGATGATATCTCTGAAAGTTATATGGCTCAGACTTTGTGTAGCATTCTGAAAAATGTCATAGGCATGCACACACCTCTAGAGACCAGACAAATCTATGAAAGGAGCTGATAAGGAGTGTCACATGTAAGATACAGGAGGTAATTTTTCTATTCTACTCAGTACTGGTGAGGCCTCAGCTGAAGTGCTATGTCCCGTTTTGGACACTACACTTGAAGAAAGAGGTGAAGAAATTGGAGAGAGTCCAGAGGAGAGCAACAAAGTGATAAGAGGTTTACAAAACATGATCTAGAGCAGTGGTTCTCAACCAGGGGTACGTGTAACCTGGGAATACTCAGATGTCTTCTAGGAAGTATATCAACTCATCTAGATATCTGCCCTGTTTTACAACAGGCTACATAAAAAGCACTAGCAAAGTCAATACAAACTAAAATTACATATACAGAGCAGTATAAACAAATCATTGTCTATACTGCTCTGTATACTATACACTGAAATGTAAGTACAATATTTATATTCCTATTGATTTGTTTTATAATATATGGTAAAAATGAGAAAATAAGCAATTTTTCAGTAGTGTGCTGTGACACTTATGTCGGATTTTGTAAGGTTTTAAGTGAGGTGAAACTTGCAGGTGCACAAGACAAATCAGATTCTTGAAAGGGGTACAGTAGTCTGGAAAGGTTGAGGGTCACTGGTCTAGAGAAGACTGGGCCGGGGGTGAGAGGGGAAGAGATATGTCTCCAAATGTGTAAAAGGTTGTTATAAAGAAGACTGTGATCAATTGTTCTCCATGTCTACCAAGAGTAGGACAAGAATTAATCATCTTAGTTTGCAGCAAGGGAGATCTAGGTTAGATATTATGGTTAGAAAGATAGTTAAGCTCTGGAACAGGTCACCTAGAGAGGTTGAGTTCCAAATATTAGATTCTATTCTATACATGCCATCCTCGTGATCCAGTGCTTAGACATTTACCAATTTGAACAGTATGTTTTTGGGCTTTGCAATCAGTCCTCAGTTCTAGAAAGTTGTTTATCGGGAACATTTGTTGACTTACTTCTAATATTAAACATCACTGCTTAGGTTCAAATATTTCTATGCAAGAACACAGGTTCTCCCATAATTATCAAAACTCTTCCCTTTTTCTCCCACCATCAACTCACTAAATTGCCAGGAAGAGAACAAATTCTCCCTTATCTTTGGATCTTTTCCAAGGTTTAAACTGTAAGTTCTGGTGAAATGCCCTTGTGTTTGTCATGATCTTTGGTCAAAAAAAGAAACCCAGTTACTAGAAGTGGCGGGCACTGCCCCATGAGACAGAGCATTTGAAACTGATCTAAACAAAGGCCACTGCAGTTTTAGTAATCTTTACACAAATACTTTACACCAAATGTTCAGCCCATTAAAATGAGACAGATTTCTATCATGATGAGAATGACCATCTCTCAGCAAGGGGCCTCAAACTGACTCATGGACCCCTCTTCCAAATGCAGTTTAACTGTGAATTTTGCCACTAGCATCCTCACCTAAATCAAAAATGCTTTGTTCTGTACTGCCAGGCCATTCAGACCTCCCTAGTTTAGCTCTCAGGAAGCCTCACATGCTTTGCTTCATATACTCTGTCCCGGTATCTGTCACAAATGTATGCCTTGTGTCTGGAGATTTCTCTTGTAAAAAGGCTACACCTAAACAAGATCAGTTTGCCTTTGCTGCACTAAACCACTGAAGACATCTGACTCACTGCGGTATTGTCAGCGATGATTCATGGCATATTCCCACCTGTGTATTCATGATTGCTAGGAAACAATAATCCCCACTTCTGTAACTTCTGTTACTTAAAGGTATCCAAATTGCTCAGGCATGTTTTGTTAGCCCTTGGGTCAGAAATGGAGCACTGTGCTAGTGGTGCAGACAGTCACAGAGTTATCAGACAGACAGCTGCTCCACTCAGTAAATTACCTGTATTATCTGTGCAGCAGTCTCAGGTGTTCCCTGCCTCAGGTCCTGGCCATTTATAGAGAGAACTTTGTCATTCCGACTCAGCTTTCCATTTTTGGCTGCCAAACCTCCATCAAGCAGGTCCAGAATAAAAATCCCTGCCTCGTCTGTCTTCCTAATCAGTTTGATTCCCAGTGGTTCAGATGGGTCTCTCTTCATCAGTGTAACGTGAATCACTTCCCGGTTAACAGCAGGGCTAGAATCCTGTTTGAGAGTCCTGTTGGAAAACCCTTTTTCCTGCAGGACCATAAGGTGAAGAACAGGACCTGGGTGGCGCAGCAAGGAGATAGCTTGGCAATGAGTCACGCTGCTGATGTTGATACCATTTACCTGGAAAGAGGAAGGAAAATGCACCATTTAGATCCTGGAGAGCCTATGGGTCTTCCACTGTACCTAATATCACAAGGTTAGCAAAAAACACATGTGGATCCTCCATGCATGAGGAGCCCTCCCTGAGACCATTCCACAGCTCTGAAGCCTTGAAACTCTCCCATATACTTAACATATGTTTCTCGTTCCAGTGGCGTACCGGAGTCGACAGAAGAGCGATCAGCGATAGATTTAGCAGGTCTTCACTAAGTGATAAGTGGAGACAAGCCCTAGGATCTTCACTCTAAATCTTTCTTTTTTCAAGGTAATTTTGGTAACTATTATTCCTCCCCCAGGCGGCAGTCATGTAGGATTCCATCCTGTCTCATTTTAGTGTGCACATAGGACTATTGGGAAGGTTAGCAAGGAGACATGGGCAACAGCATCTTCAGTATTCTCATGACACCCAGCCAGTGTTGCTGAATGTCTTACTTCTGGCTGAGACTGAGAGGTGGATGAGGCTCAATCAGGTAAGATGGATGTGATATTGATTGGCTTGGAGAAGCAACCTGAAGATATAACCAAGACTGTATCTGCCACTCTGAATGCATTGGTCTGCCAATCCTTATTAGAGTGTATTATCAAAGGAGATGGCTGGATTTCCAGTTGTTGGATTTGTCTGGCCAGGAGGATGTAATACAACAGTAGTGAGGTCCAGATCTTAAAGAAAATATGTGCCTTTGTCACCTCGAGATTAGACTACTAACAATGCACTCTCCGTGAAGCATTAATTCATTTTGGAAACTAAAGGTAGCAGTACAGAATGTGGCAGATCAGTTGCTTGGCAGGGTATATTGCTATGAGCATATGGCACTAGTGTTCTGTGCTCTGCATTAGCTGCCAGTTAGTTTTCAGGGTGAATTAAAATGCTGGTTTTGACATGGAAAGCTTTCAATGATTTAGGACCTGCCAGTCTGAAAAAGAGCCCCTCTCTGTGCAATAGTGCTGTTAGAGAGATTAAGTGAGGGTGAGGTAATATCTTTTATGGGACCATGGCTACAATTATACTCCATACAAATCTCATAAAAAGCTGTCAGATACATAAAGTAAATAAAATAGACTGAAAAGTTCAAAGAAAAAATTAATCTAAAGAAGATCTGTAACAACAGGTGATAAGAGTTTCACACAGAAGAGGTGTTTGTCAAATTGAGATTAAATTAAAAAAAAAATCCTCTTTATTACACCTGCTTCCACCACTCAAAACAATTCTATTTTCTCTCCTGCACTTGTACCCTTCAAGTGCTGGATCAGGTAAAAATAAGAACCAATCCAAACCTTCTGAGGTTTAAAAGTGTTCTGATTCCTTTTTAATATTTTATTTCTTATTTACTTCTTACCTCTCCCTAGCTGGGCTCAGAACTAACCAAACACTATAAAAGAGGCTGCTGTCAAGGCATTTCTGGCCTGATAAAGCAGGAAGGGTCAGAAATTACATGAGACAGCCTGTTCTTTTAAGGCTCACAGCCCAGTTTCACAGAACCAAGATATTTGGACAAGTGTCCAAAATTTGGAATACTTATCCAAATCTTTTCAAGTTTGCCCAGCATGACTTATACTTTTGCTATCCACTATCATAAAAAGCCTTCTCTTAGACAAAGAAGGGTGGTAACTTAACTTCATTACTAACAGAATAAACGAACCTCAAGGATATGGTCTCCAGGTGCTATTTTTCCATCTGCAGCAACAACAGAATCCCGAAGGACTTCCTGAACAACAATGTTCCCTAAAGGGGTGTCTTTGCCCCCAACTATCCGCATTCCTAGTTCTTCTTCTGGATCATCTCGATGAATTTCAATGGTACTTGTTTCAGCCACAAGACTAGCTTTCTGAGGCAGGTCTGATTGTGAGAATCAAAGAAGAGAAAGCAACACATGAATACAGATAATATCCCCTAGTCCTCTCTCGATTCTAGTTTCACACAGAGATCAAGTATATAGTACTGGTAGGGCTTGTATTGTTTGGCACTTATGTGCTCAAAAATGGTATTGTGGGTGGGGGGAGGGGTATGTAGGAGGGAAGAGAATAGATCACAAACTAGAAGAAGAAAAGTTAAATTTCCTAGACTTTCTCCCAATATGTTCCCAATGAGTGCTCACTCAGTGCAAAGCTGAGTGTCAGGTGGTGTAGCAAGAATGGAAACAAAACATTTTCGAGGTCTTTTGTAAATAGATGCTTAATTTGCCATTTCGAGATTTTTCTTCTTCTGTATCTACTGCCAGGTTATTTAAAGTCAAACTACTTAGAATTTGGGGCTTCTTAGTTTCCAGTCTGATGCTCAGGCCATTAGAGAAAGGGACTTAATTTAGAGCTCTGATCAAAGAACTGAAAGCCTAGAACTCTTGCGTTCTAATCACGGGTCTGACATTGCTTTGATGTATCATCTTGGGAAAGTCATTTAACCTCTCTCCTTCAATTTCCCTTCCCTTTTGTAAAAATGGGAGTAACATTTACCTACTTCAGAGGGCTGAGAAGAATTAATAAATACTTCCAAACCATTCTGAAGATGAAAATTGTTAGCGCTCCCTGCACTTTTGGCAAAGTATGTTAAATCTATCATCACTGCAGCATTTGTGCACGCCAGGCATGTTAGGTGTTGTAATGAAGGCAATCACAATGTCAGCCAAGTACAGCTGTAGTTCTCGATCACACAGTGGCTTTAACAGAGAGATTGACATATACTTGGGGAAACTCCAACACAGAACCAAGCTAATCTACACAGTAACTATTAGACAGGTTCATTAGCAGACAGACTTGTCTCCTCCAGCACCATCTAAGCACACACAGGAATTAAGAAAATCATTTTGAAACATGCTATCAAGAGTTTTATGCTACTTATTGTCATTCTAAAGATTAACGAAGTGGTGGTATATTTGAATGGAGATATAGCTATTTTCATTTGTAGTGTGATGGGATTTGTTTTCTTACTGATGATTAATTTCAAATCCAAGCACTAGCAAAGGCCATAATAATGCTTCTGTTTAGTATCAGTAGGGAGGAACTAAAATAAACAACCTGAACAAATAATTGCCTCAAAGGAGTAAATATAAAATAAAGAGAGAGACTGGCACAAATTCCTGGTACTGATTGTTTGGCATCTTCACAATATGTTTGGTGCCCTGTTCTCATGGGGCTGGTGCATGCACTTTGTTTCCACACAGCTGCAAAAGAACATTGTTACTGAAAAGCTTCTGATTTTTTTCTTAAATTGATGCTTGGTGTATTGCTCTTGTTAACCTAGGGTTTGTGAAAGAATCTTGCTGTACTCTGTGCACATGGCCATCCTGAGAGGGGATAAGGGAGCTGCTACTCTTAGTAGGATTGCCAATTTTGGTTGGATGTATTCCTGGAGGTTTCATCACGTGACATAATTCTGGAGACTCCAGGAAAATCCTGGAGGCTTAGCTCTTAGTTAAAGAACTTTTTGTGTGTCGGTGGCAGAGGTTTGTGTTTTTTGGAACTGTAAGGCCAAGAGTAAAAAGCAAAAGGAGAAGCTTGAAACTATTGAAGGTTTCCAAGTGTTTGTTCATACAGATATGAGCAGAATCTGTGACAAGCTCTTTTAAAGAGTATCCTTAACATTATTTAATTTTTTTTTTTTTTTTTTTTTTGGTAAAAGGAGATTTGAAACTTAATTGCATTTTGTGCTATTCAAAGTGGTGAGAGACACTGCTGATAACTGCAGAGAGACACATTACCGCCTTCTTCACTCTCCTCAAAAGCTGGATTAATGAGTCCAGGCTCCACAGTCCCCAGAGATACCACAGCTGCTATAGAGCTTTCTGCCACCAGCGATGATGCTCCGTCTGATAGCTCCGCCTCTCTGGCAGCATGCGTTTCCTCCCTGGTAATGGGATCTTCCTTGCCTCTGGAATGTGGATTTTTTCTCCTTTCTATATCGGATTTGTATTTCTTGAAGCCAGGACACCTAGAAAGGGTTTGGAAGTCAGTCATCCACACAAGTAACAACAATCTCATCTTACATAGTAAACTCAGCACATACAAGCGCGGGGTAACTAATGTGCTTCAGGAAGCATGATTAACTCGTGTCAGTCACACATTTTCTTTCCAGCAGCTGGTGCTAGCAGAGATTCATTCACATCTCAGCCTCAAAATGAGGCTGGAAGAAGGGAGAGAGAAACTCCTTTGTGAACCTTTTTGTTTTGTTTTGAGAGACTGATTAGTTTAATTAATCTGAGAAAGGGACAGTAGGAAGGGGTACTCCTTGTTATAATATTTACCATTCAAGCCCTGCTACTCACAATGAAGGTGAGAATACATTTTGTGAGGCGTGAGCAAATACTTATTCCCTCTGCTCTTTCAGAACCGAGGTAAGAGTGTGAGCCACACATTTGAATCACAGAAGTTTTATAGCCTTGAATATGCCATGTTTCTACCAAACCAGCAACATACAAGACTGAGTGGGGCAGCATGAGGAAGTTTGCACTGTTGCTGCTGTACCCATGTTATAATAAATAGAACTATTTTCTCACCAGGCCTATCCATCTAGTTCCTCTCATAAGAACCAAACTCAACATTTAAAAAAGGACCCCCAAATCCTGTACCCAGCAACACAACAATCAATGTTACAGAAGAAGCAGGGGAAGGAAAACAAACTCAGGCTACTACCACCTTTGATAAGAGGATGGATGGCAAGTTCGGTTGGTGATGCAGAAGTGGTATTGGAGGCTCAGTGGCAGATACTATTCCCTGAGTCAGTACTGAACCAGTGCTCCAGAACAATGATACAGGATACTAGGTGATGGGTGGTTACCACTGTGTCCAAATCAAATTCCATTTGGCATATTTACGTTCTGGCTATTAAAGTCTCTCTGCAATTTCACCTACTCTTATTTTTCCTGGTCACTCTACTCCCAAGCATAGGGTGGCCAAAGATACCTCTCAAAGGCACAGGGCAATCAAACCCAATGTCCAAAATACGTCTGCTTGTTGACAAACTGGAGGCCCAGGAATGGCCCTCAGAGCCATTTCAATTATTAATATTGGCATCTCCCTACTACATTCTTGAGATCTCTGTAAAATTAACACCTCTGAAGCCAGACTGCAAAGTGCAGGGAAAAATGCCACAAGACTAGTCTCTAAAATTTGCTGCTTTTTCTTTTTTCAATGCACAGATGTGACTTAGTCACTAAAAATCATCACAAATCCTGATGGAAAATACTTTCAGTGTGGTGGTTTTATGCCAGTTAGAATTTAGCTTGAATCACCTTTATGTTAATAGTCCGTATATTTAAAAAAAAAACATACTAGATTATTGGAACTTGATTTTGGTACTGATTAAGTCACAATGGACTAAACTGCAAGCCATCATATATGGTCTGAAAGGTTAACCTTCCCATATGTGACTGGATATCCACTGAAGCTGAATGATATTTCAGCCAGCAAAGATAAGATATAGGTGCTTTTAACTCACAGTTACAGGGATCTGGGAAGTGGGGGAAATAAATTATTCATTGCTGACTATGTGTGTAAGACTCAAGTAAAACAGTCCCAGCCCTTAAGAGCTTATAGTGTAAGAAGCAGAAACAGAAGATGGAATGCACTGGTAAAACTAGAGAATGGAATAGGTTTATTTTTTGAAGAGGAGCAATGTTTTTAAATAATTGTGAACTCTCAACTTGTATGTTGAAAGTATGGATAAAGATATTGAGAACACCTTAGCCTCTAGATACCACAGGAGCATGCAATAGAAACACAAATGCCTGGCTAAAATTGCAAAGATTTCCTTAGCTCAACCACCACCTGCACACTTGTTGACTTTGGTATTGCTATGGACAAGCATGATGTATTTGAACAGTATCAAATCTACTGTGTACTACCCAGTCCATACTAACAAAACATGCTGCCACTGAAACTTTGCCTTTATTTACAATATGGCTTGCTCCCAGCTCCATTCTGAGCAATGATTAACTAGGAACAAAGGTTTTTCAAACTCCATGGAAAGACTCCTTTGTTGTGTGAGCTTTTCTAAAACCACAGTTCTTTGTCTGTTCCAGCTCAGCTAGTCGGCAGTGGAAATGCCAAAAACATCTGTGCTGAGAAGTGCAATGAAAAGTCAGTCTCCCTTTCTCTGTAGAACCTAGTTTCAGTTGCATCTATGCTTGTGAAAGAATGAGGGCAGATAATGGCATTACAAATATGTGATTCAGCAAGTGCATAATGCACTGAGTGAAGTGACTTCCAGTATTTGGATCAAAGACTTGTGTGTTACACATCTTAACTGGACCAATTAAGCTGGCAGCATTGTATTGTACCCCTTGTCTCTCTTCTGTAAATACTCAGAAGACATGCGCTGTGTTTGAAGGTATGTATGTTTATAATTACTTCAAGGAAGCAGGTGCATAAGGACTATTCTGTGAAAATGAGCACTGTATTCAGAGGCTTGTTATATTCAGTTGGGCATTGCTTCTGCTTATCTGTCTAGGTAGACAAGTAGTTTAACCTGTATCCTCAACACAGATGTACTAACCACCCAAACACATAAGCATATTGTCTTCATCCTCTCACTTTACCGGCCCCTCCCTTTGTCATCTCTGCCTGATGTTCTAGTTTGTTCTAGGTAAGGAAACCATCCTTCTGTTTGCTAACGCACCACAGATAGTGCTAAGTTACTAACTAATAGTTATGTGATGTAAACATATATGCACCTGTTCTGTAAGTGGGCTTCTAGTTCACACCTCTGCATAGTCTGCTGACACTCTTTCTGGAAGGGACAGAGGATAGTCAACTTATCCAGCAGGTTTCTCACTAGAAGGCTAGACTTCCGGCAGTGTTGGAAACTCAGTTTTTTCCGATCCATGGGACAAAAGTTATACTCCTGCATGAAGTTCTCAAGGCACTTGAAACAGTATGTGTGTCCACAGGGTGTATCCATGGGCTGGAGCAAAGGCTGAAGGCAGATATGGCAAACCAGTTCATCATCCACTTCATCTTGGAAGTTATAAAGATGATTGTCCTGTAACAGGTGGCACTGGCCACATTTATAGCAAAGTTCACTGATTTTGGAGACCTGCTCTTCCACTGCAGGGTCAGCCATGATATCCAACATCAGAAGAAAGTTTGTCAGTTTGAAGGCCAGGAGTTAGTGGTCTGACAGGACTTCTCTAATTAAAAGGGGGGAGAGAGAGAATTAATCATTCAAAATTGTCTAAAATGCAAGTTAAGAGGCCACTGTCAACTTGAAACTAGATTTAACTTATTTTTAACTGACTAGATTTCAAGAAGCACACCTGTCCTAAGTCCTCCTGCCAATTTTTGTGATTTTGCATTTTTCTGTTCTACCCCCTCCCCACACCCCTTTAATTTTTCCTTTCCAATGTAACTATGAGAGAGACCCACCCAGGCAGCAGGGGAAAGTAAGGCCCTAATTCAACAAAGCATTTGTGCATCTGTTTAAGCATTTTGGTGATTTGGATCCCAAAAGATTATGCATGGGAAATAGTGACACTAACTAGACACAGTTCTGTCAAATACACAAAGTGAAATGAACTGAAATTCTTATTCTTTGTAATTACAATAATAAGTGCAAGAAAAGTGATTGACAGTTTCCTTGTCTGCCTTTCTGGTTGGTATTGAATGTATTTGTCTTAAAGAGATGGGGATTAGTGTTTTGGGTTTTTTTTCTGGGGGGTGGGGGGAGAAAAGAGAGGATGGAAAGAAAGAGAAGGTTGAAAGGAAATTTTAGATCTAGGAGGCATTTCCTTCCTCTCAGTCTTCTCCTTCCCAAAAATGAAACCCTGTTAGTTTTAACCATGAGTGTATGGTTCACTACTCACACAGGTACACATTCTGTGTGTGTGTTTGAACAAGTATTTTATGGAACTGAAAAAACCAACTGCTTTATAATGAAGGATAGAAATACCCATCCGGGCTACTACATAATTCACTATAGTGTACCCAAAATGATTGAACTTCATTGGCTTTGTAAATAAATCTCAAAGTTGTGGAGGATGAAGATAATGGGACACATTCAGCTCTCTGCAGCTGCAACTATATTGATGGAGTTACATTCTGAACATTGCCTTGTTTGGCAAGCAGAGACAAAATTGTCACATTGAGGATTGTTTTTTTAATCTTGCAGTTATAATATAGTGAGCCGTATGGTACCGCACCAGGCTGGAATTCTACATCCTGCACTTTTCTAAAACTTTCATAAAAATAATTAGGACTGAGGTATTTCTAGTGTCAAAGGTGCAAGAAGATAAACTTTGTACTTGGATGAAGTGTCTTGAAACAATTCCTTTACAGAATGTGGAAAAAAAAGTTTAAATCTTGGTGAAAACTGGTCTATACAAATGCCTGGAGGAGAATGTACAGAGGAACAGTAACTTATCAGGAACAGTAAGCAAAAGTCAGTCAGGAGTTTCTAACAACAAACAGACACCAACCATGCTACTTCAATTCCTGTCAAACACACAAAAGTCAGCTTTTTAATTAAAGGGCTCGAATCACAAATCAGACCATTTTGTTCTGCATATTGTTACTTTGTCATGGAAACTTAGGCACTTCAGAAGTCCAACAGGTGCCAGGGTACAGGGAGGACGGAGGGTAAAAAATAAAATAAATAAATCAGGCAGTAAGGTGTTTTTCCCCCATTCAGTCGCTCTGCCTGAGAGCCAGTGTCACACCATGAGTAGGAGCTTACATAGGATATCTAGTTCAAGTGCTTTGCTTATGTCTAGTCTTTACTGTGAGTGGGAAGTGATACGAGTCACTTTAGACAAAATAGGAGGCATATTTCAGATAAAGGGAGAATGTTAACAATACACAAGCCTATGTAGTCAGATGAAGGATGTTGTATCCCACGCTCCAGTAAAAGCCCCGTGTTGTGCCAGCTGCAGCAGGCGGGTACATACAGTACATCTAAAGCACACAAGCACAGCTTCTCTTGCCATATATTTCATACAAAAGGACACATTTTGATTCTCACTTATCTTGAAAGCTAAGAGGTAATGTTACAACTTCAGACAAGCCCCGACACCACCTAATACTTGCAATCAGTCAGCCCAATACCATCAACTTAACACCCCCACCTGTCCACCCCATGCTTTCCAAAACCCAATAACTATCAGTAAGACACAGAAGCACAGATGTGCTTTTGGGTTTATACTACATTTTAATAGTTGCACAAAACATTTTGGCAGGTGATTAAACAATACATAGTTTCTCAGTGAAAACCAAGATTTCACTCCTACTTTTGCTGATAAACCAATGTAGGCCTTTTCAAATGTATCCTACAGGGTTCTTTCTCTGCTCTTTGTGCTACAACATGAGAAGATAAATCCCATGTGTCATTTCTAGACTAATGGGAAACAGACTTCTGAATCTGAATCCTGTAAATATATTTCTTATAAATTCTATTTCCCTATAATCCCACTTAACTCCAAATCTAATTTTTGAAGGTTCCATATTTAAAAACAGGAAACTGGACACCCAATTTGTCTAACAACTCCAAGTGCTCAGATAGGATTTACCTTATATCACTGTCCTTTCACACAGAGGAAGTTGCTTCAGACGTTTGGGAACCTAAACCTGTCACATCAGTGATGAAACCCAGCCGACACCCATCGGCAAGGTAGTAGTTTGTGAACAGCACTAGTGAGGTGGCAAGCCTCCACATGCCAACTGGCTGTTCAGTGATTTCAAACAAAAAGCAAATGTTCTGTGTAAGCAAAATTAGTAAGAAGTTACTCAGCAAAGACAACTGCTTAAGAATCAGTTATGTTACACTAAATGTTTGGAGGATGCAGTTCCAGCACTGAGGGTTTGGTTCTACTCTCACACTGGTCTGAGTGCATTAGCTTTTACAGAGTCACTCTAGTCTAGTCACTCTTATATCAAAAGTGAGAGCACAACCAGGCCCTGTAAACTCAGATTCAAGTTCTAAAGATGCAATTTAAAATACGCCTGGAATCGTCATGGGAAGCTTCTTTCAAGTTTAAACTTCTCATCTTCAGGGGCCAAAAATCAACTCTGCCTCCACTCCAACTCACAATACACTCGTTTCTTCTCTCCTGTTTCACTGCAATTATGCCACTCTCAATGCCACTTAGCTTCCTTCCCATGCTTCCACTTTTTTGATTTCTTCTGGGCTGTGGCTTAAGAAATGTGCCAAGCCCCTATGTTATTCAAATCTGGCCCTAAGACTCATTCTTCACACAAACACCAACTACATCAGTCAAATGCCTTGTTCACTCTAACACTAAGAAAAAAATGTTGTCTTTTACTCTTTGCACCACACAAACACACAATATGAAGAAGCCACAGAGCAAAGTTAGGTCCTAAATAATTGTGTTTACTAAATATACACAACTCTGTAAGGCCTAGCTCAGTGGTCTCCAATGCGGCACGGGCACCATGGCGCCCACCAGGGCATCCATGTGCGCTCCGTACTGGCCGGCGGACAAGCATCTGTCGAAATGGTGCCGAGAAGTGACATAACCAAGAGGAGTCGCCGCCAAAATGCCACAGAAAAGCGGCGTCACCAAGAGGCGTTGCCGCCAATTTTCGGTGGCATTTCAGCGGCGACGCCTCTTGATGTTGCCGCTTCTCGGCAGCATTTTGGCGGATGCTTGTCCACCGGCCACAGTCCTCGGAGGCTCATCGTCAGGAGCCCGCCACCTGGAAAAGGTTGGGGACCACTGGCCTAGCTGCATGCTATTATTGCTCTTGTCTGTTTTCTGGGTGCTTCTAAAACACAGAATATAGTGAATGTTCAGACTATTTAAAGAGATAGTACCCTATTCACTACACAAAAGGAAGCAGGTGGAATAAATCCTACAAAGCAAAAACTTTCCTCTAGATTTCTCAGTATTTCATGTCCTCCATGTGCTAGAGTGCAAATTCCTTAGCAAGGAACTGTCGTGTTTTGGCTTTACCACACCAAATACATTATGGGTTCTTACACACATAAAAGTACAGTGGAACCTCAGAGTTACGAACACCCTGGGAATGGAGGTTGTTCATAACTCTGAAATGTTTGTAACTCTGAACAAAACATTGTGGTGGTTCTTTCAAAAGTTTACAACTGAACATTGACTTAAACAGCTTTAAAACTTTACTGTGCAGAAGAAAAATGCTGCTTTCCCTTTTTTTAAAAGCAGTTTACATTTAACACAATACTGTACTGTATTTATGTGGGATTTTTTTTTATTGCTGTTGCTATCTGATTGTGTACTTCCAGTTTGAAATGAGGCGTATGGTTGACTGGTCAGTTCGTAACTCTGGAGCACATAACTGAGGTTCTACTCTATATCCTATTTTCTTGTACCATAACACTGCATCACAGAATAATAGAAATTAGGTCTCTTTGTTTCTCGATTAGGTTGTTTAGTCTGCCAATGCAAAACTATTCCCTGCAATATGTTAGTGGATTGAATATTCTTGTTTTAATTGTGTCAAGTGATGGCGCTTCCAACCCCCTCTATATGCTCAGCTGCAGCATTAGTAATAGCACTAATAAATTATGTAGCGTGTCAAGAAACACACAAACACTGAATCTTTCAGTACCATTTCAGGCTATGGAATTCCAATTAAAATTAAATTCAGATAATACAAACTTGCAAATACTGATTCAGTACTCTCATAACTGGGATATTTTAACAAGGAATGCTAGTCTAAAAAACAAACACACACACACACACACACACCTTCCCAAGGTTATACTTCTGACTGTACTAAGCTTCTCCATATTACTGTAGTACTTCTTTTAGAGAAAAATAATTGTGGTTGTTCTTGAAGTACCCAGATTAAAGCATCACTGTTTGCAGTGCTATCATTTGAAATTCTGTCATTTCCATTTCCTGTTTTCAGCACTTAGCTCAATCATAAAAAACAAAACAGTTCAGAGCACAGATGCGCAAAATCCAATCCAGGTCTATCTAAGGTTTTTACATGTGCTCCCTTCCCTGCAATTCTCACATCTAAACACCTGACAATCTTTCATGTATTTATCCTCACAACACTGCAATGAGGTAGAGAAATAGTATTACCACCACTTTACAGATGGGGAACTGAACCACAAGTGACTTGCCTAATGTCATACAGGAAGTCTGTGGCAGAGCACAGAATTGAACCCAGGTCTCTCAAGACCTAGGTCCAAGACTATGCAAAAAACAATTATGTATTGGTGGGAAGGTGGGGAACTGAGGTGTTGAGATAAGCCATTTTGGTTTTGGTTCATCCGTAATTCTGAACTAAAAGCTGACATAGTTATGTAGAAAAACTTCTTTCTACCTTCGTGAGCAAAACGGTCAGTGAGACCCAGACAACTTTACATATTACAAAATAAGGAAATATACTGTTACTACTTATACTGTAGAAAATATTTTGGTAGTTTAAAAGTTTTATATTGTGCAATTAGAGGAAAGCGTTTATGTAACACCAACAAATGCTGGTTGTCAAGATCGAACTTGACGCCTCTGGAGCTTAGTGCATGAGCCTCTACCATAGGAGCTAAAAGCCAGCTGGCTGTTAGCTAAAGTTGTAGAGCAGACTCATTTTCTCTCTCTCTCTAAAGGCTTGTCTATATTACCCATTGGATTGACAGGCAGAGACCACCGAGCACTCTCCTGTTGACTCCAGTAGTCGACGGGAGAGCGTCAGCCATCGACTTACAGCAGTGAAGACATCGCGATAAGTAGATCTAAGTACGTCGACTTCAGCTACGTTATTCACGTAGCTGAAGTTGCGTAATTTAGATCAATTCCCTCACCCCTCCCACCCCCCAGTCTAGACCAGGCCTAAGTGGTCTCAGTGCCACTAGATGGGAGAGAACAGCACACCCAGAAGGTGTGTGTGTTACACTTACATGCTACATTGATCTCATGAAAAGCCCCAAGATAAAAATCTCAAAATGAATTTTTAACTAAATACATACAGTGCATGCCTAGATTAGGTAAACTATGCAATAGTTCATTGCATTAATATTATTTTACTTATTAAGTTTATGAACACTCTTCCCTGGGAGACTGGAAATGAAACATTCCAATTACTGGATTAAAAACAAATAAGAGCGGCGACAATTTATATAAATTCCTTGGATGGCCAAAACACCAGTCCAGAGCATGCTCGGTTGGTTGAGATCATGGATACAAATATAAAGTTCTTGTAAGCAACAGCACCCTCCTGACTGCTCAGAGCAAAAACGACAAAGAACAGCCAGTGCAACATACATCCAAATATATCTAGGACAGTATGAAAGAATAGGAAAATAACTGTGAAACTTTCTGCAACTTTGTATGACCAGTTTTCACACAGTTGCAGAATTTTGCATCTTCATAAAACGGTGAATTAGATGGAAAAAACATGCAGAATTTTGCTAATTTTCACAATGAAGAGCTTTGGTTTTTTAAGCTAAAATTTGGGCTCCATCTTGAGTGAAAGTTTGGCATCCAGAAAAGGGACCAAGTTCATGTGAAATACAGTAATGCTCATATTTTAAGCATTAAAATGTTGCTAATATGTTTCACAACCCTAGTTCAGTTGCTGTCCAGCCACGGTGCAGAGATAGTTATTGCTGTTATTGCTAAGCACAGACTACTTTAAAAAAAAATGTTGGGTTTAAAAACAAAACGACACACCACACTTAAGGTAGGCCAACTTTAAATACACAGGATCAACTCCAGGAATAGTTTTCAAAGAGGACACCATTCTTTCTGGGGTGTTCTATTGCTGTTCCTTACTGTTCTTTGCTTACTGACATTGCCAAAGATTAAACTACCAGAGGTAAAAGCACCAAAGAAAAGCAGCTACAATCAGCATGACTTTGTACAGCTAAAGAAAAGGTGATCTTTTTAATGATTAACTTTAGGAGTTATAATAATAAGCCATCTCTGAGAGCATTTTTAATTCAGTCTCTAGTTATTGTGAAGCTCTGTCTAGTTCTGGGTGTACTGACCAGGGAAAGCCAAGTTAGCACTCCTTTAGCACACTAAGCTTAAAGAGATACCACCAATTTAAAAATCTTTCTTCTATCCCAACCATTTTGACCCACTATTTAACCAGTAAGATTACAATACATGAAAGGGGATTTGGGGAAAAATTATTTTCTCTTTTAAGTTAGTTCATTTCATAGAATTGTGTGTGGATATTTCTTACAACAACAAAGAGAAAAACTAGTTACCAGAATAATAAGAAAACGATTGTAAAACCATAAAAAAGGTAGGGGACATCAGGGGCAGGTGTAATATCAGAAATGGTTTAAAAAATGAGAAAATAGTAAACTTCAAATGAGTGTCTATTAAACATTATTCTTATTGGAGATGTTCTAGCATGGTTTGACTGGCCAATGTAGACAGAAAAAAAGTTTCTGGAACAAGGCTTAACGAAGCAGGAAGCTGGAAGCATGACAGCCTTAGGGCCTGTCTACATGGGCAATTTACAGCGCTGAAACTTGCTGCACTAAGGGATGGGGTGTTTTTTCACCCCCCGAGCAAGGAAGTTTCAGTGCAACCACACAAGCCACGTTAAAGTACTGCCGCGACAGCGCTTTAGCATTGCCAGTGTAGACTAGCCCTTAGTCTAAACAAGGGCCTCAATTTAGCAAAGCACCTAAGCATGTGTTTAAATCCATCCCTATTCAGTAAAGCACTTAAGTATGTGCTTAAAGTAGGGGACTAAGTTTCTTTCCTGCTTTTATTTATATGAATTTTGCAAGCTGGTGTGAAATGTTATACTAATGAAATCAACCACAGCAGTAGGCCCCATTCCCCACTCCCCTTTCACTGGTTTTACACCATGTGGCTAACTTCAACTAAAGGACTCCTGATTTACAGTGAACATGAGGAAAGAATCAGAACACTTCAGTATTGAGAAAATGCTGACTTACCTATTTATCTACAAGTGCCTTACAAGCCAGAATTATATGAATGCCACAAATTTCAGTGTAGAGTACTTAAGGCAGGGATCGGCAACCTTTCAGAGGCGGTGCCCCGAGTCTTCATTTATTCACTCTAATTTAAGATTTCGCGCGCCAGTAACACATTTTAATGTTTTTAGAAGGTCTCTTTCTCTGAGTCTATAATATATAACTAAACTATTGTTGTATGTAAAGTAAATAAGGTTTTTAAAAAATGTTTAAGAAGCTTCATTTAAAATTAAATTAAAATGCAGAGCCCCTCCGGACCGGGGCCAGGACCTCGGCAGTGTGAGTGTCACTGAAAATCAGCTCACGTGCTGCCTTCGGCACGCGTGCCATAGGTTGCCTACCCCTGACTTAAGGTATTCCCAGAGAACAAGAGCAGAGGACTAGACCTAGCTGTTTTACTGCAAAAAAAGTAATTCCATTGACTTCAGTTGTGTTACTTCCAATTTACATCCGTGTAAGAGATCAGAATCCAGCTCAGACACTTTCAAATATCTAGACAGTACAGTATTGTTCATACTGAGGATGTGTCAGCATTTCTGTTATGCACCATCTCCTCTTCTCATTTTAGAGCTATCCCATGGAAATTCTCTCCAGAATGAGCTGTACTACATCAGGTCCCCAATATGATGCAAGTTTTTTAATATTACAGCATATCAGTTGCATTTGTTACAAGACCATAAATTTTTTTTAAAGCTAGTGCCTGTGAAATGACACCTTTACAAAGGAGGATGTAGCTGACTTGTTGAATGGCACTCTACTGGGAAACAATCAGTACCTGAGGCTTCCTGGGGAAGTAAAACAAACCAGACAAGGCAGGCAAATAAAGTATCCACTTCCTGGACCAGTTAATGATACAGCTACATCATTGATCTAACAATTCTAACATTCTAAAGCAACGCGACTCTATGCTTGAATCTCTTCTTACTTACAAGAGTGTAATCTGATTTGATTTTTCAATATTATTCCTACTTCACATCCATGTAACACAAAGAGAATCTAGCCCTGTCATTAAATGAACATTGTCTGGGTAATAATTCCAAATGGGTTCCCCTCCCACCACCTTGTTTATTAAAAAGGTACAATACATATTTACGGAAGTGTCTAAATATAATTATCTCAAAGACCTAAACAATGGGTTTCTTGAGGGCCAAATTTAACAGAGATTCAATGGTATGTAAATTGTTCAGACGACAAGTTTAGGTGGTTAGGTAGTTTTAATTTGTGATTATTTTAATTCAAAGTGTGTAAAATGAATGTCAGGAAAGCAGAAGTAGTGTTCAGTATAGCAGGAAAAGCAGCTAGCAAGTTGCTTTCTCATTTTCCCTCCAGATTGCCACGCACCTTATCTATTATATGTTTTTTCTGCTACACCCATCTCCCCTCACTTCTCTCTTTGATACACACTTTGAACTTGGAAGCCATGTTTGTCCAAAAAAATAAGTTTATAAGGTTGTTACTCCATCCTTAAATTGATGTTTGTGTAAGCAAGTAGTTTTGTGGAGAGGAAGCGAACAGGCATCCAGTGGTGCAATTTAAGGATCAAGCATCTAAACTTTAATTCATAATCTGAACTTCTCCTGAAATTAAAACGTGAAGTCCAAACCAAAACAAAAAGACTAGGAGACCTGAAGTTAAGACTCAGGCTTCATCCAAGTAGCTAGTAAAGAGCTTCTTTCCAAGGTTCTCTTATGCTTTTGAGAAGAAGAGATGAACACCACGTGTCTATCGACTACATGAACAATAGGCATTCCTAATACACATCCTCCTGTGTCTCTGTAAATTCCATTTATTTTAAAGAAAGGAAGATAATACTAAGTCAGCATTATGGTTTACAGGATCTTAAATGTGTAATGTGCATAGGCACGTCTTTGGCATATGCCTTTGTTCCAGTAAAACCCTGCCAGCTACTGCAGTAGCTTGAATAAGCACATGTCAATGCTCATATCATATCTGGATGTTGTCCATACAATACACGTAAGAAGAAAGCAGCACTACTTTCCACCCATCACAATAATCCCTGAAGATTTCATGGTGAGCAGCATTCCTCACATTATATAACTGTATTGAAACTGGGAAACTTTTATAAAATTCAGCATTAAAGACGTCTACCCATTTTCATATAACAGTGAAAGTATTATCGAGTGGGGGATAGTTTCAGGTTGCAGTTCTCATCCTAGTTTTAAAGGGAACTGATTCTGGAGAGAATGTTTATTTTAAAATTAACCCATCTAAACATCAATCCATTTATGGATACCCCATTATTTGCAATTGCTGCTTTTGCAGATTATATGGCAGTTCTATATTGACCCCTCATTTCTTATGGGAAAGTCCTCTAGACTTTAATGTGATTAAACTAATATCTTAATATAAGTTAATCTAAAAAGCTTAATTTCTATAGATTTTTACAGTCCTACTTCAGAATTATATCCCTGTGCTAGAATTTCTGTTTTCTGTAGGATAGCTGAAAAACCCATAGGAAGATTATTCTATATATGACAGTTGCATAAGGGATTAATTTTTTTTCCCCACCACAAGTGATCTGGCGATACAGTAGCAAGGATAGATTCTGCCCTCTCTTATATCAGATACACATGAAAGCAGAATTTTAGCCAGTGTGGTGGAATGTGTTTCATCCCAGTCAATTTCATAGCCACAGAGGGAGATGTCAGATGCTGGATTTTGACTTTTTTGCTGCAGGATGAAGCAGTGAGGGAAGCTGAACTGTGAATGAAAGTTCCTCAATACGACAAATTTTGCTCTGTTATACTGGTGTAAGTCTTGACTTATACCAGAGTGCCCGAGCAGAGTTTGGCCCAACGAACATTCAATACCTTCTTGATACATTAGGGACTCAGTCTGGCTCAGTGTGCTGTTAGATTTATCAGAGGCAACCCAAGCGCATATCTGGAGGAGACAAGTTTCAAACTGCCCTTCTGAGATTCCCCAATTCTGGGCCCTCACTACACTGGACTGATCCTCCAGGCTTCTCTAAGCTGTGCCAGGTGACAACAGCAGTTGTTGGCTTTGTACTATGGCAGATGTATGCCACCCATGGACACCAACAACCGACAGTCGGTTGTTCTGCCCAGGTTAGAATTTCTGGAGGTAGAGGTCAATGCTGGAACAAAGTTTGAGCCTATCTTTTTTCCATACGTAAACTACAAACGGTCTAATTAAATCTTTCCCCAATATTTTAATTGAATGTGGGGGAGAAAAGTGAAAAGCAACTCATCATTATGTAAAACTTCAAAATTCTAGACGGTAGAAGCAGAAAAGACCATTGAATTATCCAATCTGCTACCATATGCCTGTTTACAGGCAGAAATGCATTCTGACTTTTAAAAATAAATATTTAGGATTGTATTCTGTTCTGTTACACCTATGCAATTTCACCAGCTTTAATATGGTTATGTGGATGTAATTTAGGGCAGGATTTTATCCTTTCATGTAAGAATTTTCTTGGCTGTTTCTTACTGAATTTAGAGACGAGCAAAAACAAAACTTGTTTCCTTTTCCTCTGTTTTCTTCCAGCTGTGCATTTTCTTAAATTTGCTAAGATAAGGTCAGTCTGAGCAAATATCAGAAATATCAATAGCTTCTGTAGAATCATTGTTACCCTATGCTGTGTGCGTGCATGTACATATTTACACTGTGTGTACGCAGATATTTATCTTTAGTTTCTTCTCCTTTCTGGTTAAAGTTGCTGGAGTGACAACACAGGAGACAGAAGTCCTCTTTTTATCCACAAAAACAAGGCAGCAACAGCACACACTTCCCCGGACTGTCAACTGCCAATACTCCTCAAGTTTGCTTTGACAGAATACACAAGAGAGGGAGGATGTTTTCTCTAGAACTATTAATTTCTTGCCCTTTCTCCAAGGCTGCCAACGAAGTGGCCAGCTGGCAACCACTGTGCAGTTTTTAGTCACAAAAACGCTCGTATATTGCTTTTATTTCATATAGGCTACAGAACACCCCTCTAGATGGTAAGAACTTTTGGTTGCTATCAACTGAGCTGCTGGATTCAAACAGGATACTTCTTCACACTAAGGCTTGCAGGTCAGGGACTGTCCCTGTCTATTCTTTACAGACAACAATGTCAGCACATAACAAATCCCTAAATTCTCCCTTCATCTATTATGTAGGGGTTTGGAGCCCATTGCAATCTGAGTTGATATAATTCCTGGTAATGATTCACTGACGTTCTAATAGATGCAGAATTAAGGCCTAGCATATGAAATCTAGCTGCAAAAATGCAAAGAATCTGGTCAAGTTTTTTCTAAAAAAACAAAACACAATAGTCCATAGAAAGGATTAACTGCCACTGAAAGATATTTTAAAGAATAAGCCTGATCGAGTTGTCAGAAAAAAATAAATCTTTATAATTAGACATGCAGTATTTTATTCATAACTTAAAAAACTAGAAGGGACTTCCTGGATCATCTAGCCTAGCACTTCCTCTTCCCAAATAGTTTCTTGCATGGGTCCTGATACTGCAACTTTCTCCACATGAGCAGTCCCTCAAATTCATATGGAGACCCTTTGAACTCAGGGGGATTCTGTGCAGGTGCAGAGATCCACCCAGACAAAGCAAGTTGCAAAATCAGGGACATAGAATTGAAGTCTTGATTTATCTCTGGATTTTTGTTTTTTAAACTCAGTACTAGTTTCCCCCCTTAGTTCCTAAATGTTACCTCCAGATCCTTCCCTGACCACCTTAGTAATCCTTACTATTCAGGAGTTGATGATCACTTACATCCCCTCTATCACTTCTTCTAAACTCTACACATCCAGTTATCTCGTGCCTTTTAATACTCTGGTCACTGTTGTAGCCTTCTTTTGGACTATTTGAATGTTTACAATCTGGGATGGGGGAGCTTGCCAGGTGTTTCCATATTTTGTGAACCCACTCACTCCTGTGATGAGACCTCATGTGTCAAGTTTCAGTCCAGAACAAAAATGTTTTGTCTGAATTACAAACCCTATAAAATAAGGTGATAAGGGACTGACAAGTGTTATGCTTAACTATTACAGGAGTGGCAACACTATAATAATCTAACCAAGAACAGGCAAACAAGAGGGGGAGGGGGTTGTAATAATCAGACAAAATGCACTGACACCTATGAGTAAGACAACAGCTGTAACCAGCGGCGGCTCCAGGCACCAGCGCTCCAAGCGCATGCTTGGAGCAGCAAGCTTCGGGGGGCGCCCTGCCAGTCCCTGTGAGGGCAACAGTCAGGCAGCCTTCGGCAGCTTCCCTCTGGGAGGTCCACCGGTCCTGCGGATTTGGCAGAAATTCGACAGCAGGTACGCCGAAGCTGCGGGACTGGCGGACCTCTGGCACACAAACCGCCAAAGGCTCCCTGACTGCCGTGCTTGGGACAGCAAAAAAGCTAGAGCCACCCGTAGCTTCAACCACTTTGGAAAGACATATAAACCAGGATAAAATGATGTGGTTTAATTTTCTACAGCTTTAAGTAAAATTGGTGGAGCAATTTAGACAATGATTTCTTATTGAAACAAAAATCTTGTGTATGAGAATGTTGCATGAAAATCTGATGAAGATAGCATGGAGCACACAATGAGTAACAGAAATGTCAAATGGTTTTTGTCCCCTTCTATCAGAATAATTAACTGAGGACTCTACCATCTACAATTTGTAAACTTGCCCCATTAATTATTTTCAGCAAGCTTACAGAACTATACATCATCTGCAGCATAACTTCCAGTGCCCCAAAACCAACAGCTGCTCCAGTAAGTGGGGAAGGAACTTTACTTTAAATATTTCCAAAATGATTACACACTGGTCAACATTTTTCATTTTAAAAAGTTATTGGCTTCCCATTTTAAATGTAATATCACACAGAAGGTTTAATCAGCTATGCTTGTAGCACACACTTTAGAAATCTGAAGACAGAGAGGCCTGTTCGGTTAACAGATTCATTCATGGCATTGCTAGAGACATCCAGCTGTTTCTTCCTCCCTTACCATACCTATTTCCCAGGCTTTAAAACATCCCCTCCACACACACCAATCTCTCCCAATAACCTCTCTGCATGGCTTAATGGAAACAAAAATCCACTTTCCTTACTGATTCCCTCCCCCCCATCCGCCCAGGGCTGCGTAAATTGCACTTGATTCTCCATTCCATTACACAGTTTCATGCCATAGTAACTCCATGATTTTCAGTCATTAAGGATGAGGTTCTATGCAGCAGTGTAGTCAAAGGTAAAACATGGCTGAACTGAGTTTACCCTCTTCTCATTTGGGGAATGTGGAATTTACAGTAGTTTACCCACTTCTTTTTATACCACTATGTTACTGGTGCTGCGTCTTAAGGGTATGTCTACACTTGAGGTGGAGGTATCATTTCCAACTCAAGGAGACATTCCTGTACTATTCTGATGAACCTCATATGCTAAAAATAGTGTGTAGCCATGGATGTGTGGATGGCAGGAGGGGTTAGCTGCCCCCGGGACATACCTAGCTCTTGGATGGGATTGTGTTCATGGTGGCTAGCTGCTCACACTGCCACAACTACATGATATTTTTAATGCACTAGCTCAATTGGAGCTAGCAGAAGAATGTCTACTCAAGCTGGAATCACACCTCCAGCTCAAAGAGCACATGTACCCTTAAAGGTACACATAATTGGGAACCCAAAGGGCAGAGGGTGTCTATGACAGATTTAAGCTACATTGTGCCCTTCCAACTATGGGCTTCTCTGGGGACAGCCGCTGCCACCAGCGTAACTTAGACAAATCTGGGGTGTTGTCAAACTTATGCCAGCCTCCCTAGGCCATCCAGAATCTCCACAGCCCCCAGGACACCACCTACGCTAGTGCTATCAAGGGAATCCTCAGGTAGGATTATTTCAGCTAAACGGCAGCCCTCAAATGTTCCTTTTAGACATCTTATGCTAACTTTTCCAGAAAGACACACTTGATATTAGTAAGTGAAAAAAGTCTTAACTCTGACATCTCTCAATTTGCCACATAATCATGTTGTCCTCTCCCTTGTCCTTTCCTTTTCTGCCCATGATGTTGTCATCTTCTGTTTTATTTATAGACTCTTCTATTGCACTTATAACCATAGCATCAATATACGTCCTATATAAATGAATTTAACTTCCCTTTGAGATAAAGGAGCATTTCTCTATGAATTATATTGAGTTCAATTGGCTCTGCACAGGCCCACGCAGTTTTCTTTGTAGAAATGGGGCTCTGGATGATTTAGCTCTCAAGCAGGGACTCCATCTTCACTTGTATTGCAAAGAACGATTCACGTTTATAGTGCTATATAAGAAGAATTTTACTTTATCTCCTTTTCCTCTCAATCATAACTGAAAACTAGAAAAAAGTCCAGCTAGAATAGACGTGTCCTGATTCTATGCCTCATCTTTGGAAGCTGTGGTCCATATGCAACGCTCAATAAAAACAAACTTTGGGCCCTCAGATAGCTACTATGCCATCCCTACTTTCAGCAGCTCACAAAATGAGCAAGACTGACTGACTATTTCAGACTACAAGGTGTGAAGCAAAACTGAAACAGTATCTAGAGCAATAAGTGTCTTTTCTCATCAGCTCCATTTTTTTTCAAATATTATCTGAAACCTTTTATTCTTCCTTGTTTGTCAATAGATCACATTTCTCTGTTCCCTCTATTATTCACCTATCACTGTCTTATTGTATAACAACTCAAGTGTTCTGCGTAAAGAACACTATTCCAGCTAAATTGCTCTTTGAGATCACTGTCAAGTTAAAACTCAATTCATTAAAATAAAAAAAAAAAGTATAATTCTGAAATTCCTAGTGCTTTATGTCCATAGATCTCAAAGCACTTTAAAAAGGTGGGTGAGCACATTACTCCTGTTTTATAGAGGGGGGAACTAAGGTACAGAAAGGATGAGTAGCTTGCCCAAAGTCACATAATGAGAAAGTAACAGTCAAAAAATATAACCTAGGTATCCTGACACCTATGAACCACAATGTATTATTTTTGTTAATAAGAACATCTAATGAAAAGGAAGACTTACTTTTTGCATTTCACCTAGGTTGGACTGTTCAGTAGACTGATCAGTTTCCTTTTTGTTTACAGTCCATTTCTATAGGCTCTCTTATTCTCTCTCACAACTAACACCCACCCAACTCTGCAATGTTCTCTGGGACCATACAGCCACAAATAACCCCAAAACTTCTAATTGACGTTTAAATGTCACTTACACACCTCTGGCAAGATTAGCTGTATTGTAGGGTTCATAACACCTACATTTTTGGGCTAATCTACCTGTATGTGCCCAGAGGATGCCCTTTCAATTCGTATTTAAGGGCACTCTTTTTTCATTGTAGCTTTCGAAAGTCAGACAAGTTCTAACACTAAAATTAACAAATCCTAGTCACCTGCAGAAGCCTTGGTGTCACTAACCAGACTGAGCAAAGTTGTCCGCATGGGAGAAGCCTAACCCCCTGTGTGAAGTGCCCCAGCATTGCTGCCTAAACATTCCTCCCACCTGAGTCCTAAGGATCACACTTGCTGACTGGTCGCTGTCTCCCCTGCAGGTCCCAAATGCAGGTGTGATGCTCCTGGTATAATTTGCAGCTGGTAGTAGTTACTGACACCTAGGTATTCTGTTTTGCTGCCCTGTTAAAATTTGCTGGTTTGCCTTTCTCCAGCCTCTGGTCCAGGGGTAGCAAATTTGACAGATGGGGGCACTCTCATCACATTTTGTTATCACTGTGAAATCTCTATTTTAAACTTGGGGACACGAAGATATTTTTGTGATTTAGAAAAGCATTCTACAGAGTTAAACTTCAGTGCTATTGTAGGTAAAACTCTGAATGAAGGTGTTATTTCTTTACTAGTCTCTTTCCATTGCAGTTTATGTCTGCATACAAAACACTGAAAATATCAGACAGCATTGTAAACAGTTTTGAATACGTATGAATACCTTTTATATACCAGCTATTAAGCAGAAAATCCACCTTGTTCTGTATTAATCTCTCCACCCCATTGTCACCATGACACATATTGAAAAACAAGTTTTCAAAGCAAAATATGAACTTCTGTACTTTGCCAAGTATATGCATTGCCCTGTGATCTTATTTCAGAGATATTTTCTCAGGCCTTTTTATCAGTGAGGGAACTGAAGTGCCTTGTCTTTCTTTCCTTGTTTTTCTTTTAAACCTCAGGACAGTTCATATACCTTATCTACTCAGATTTAAAAAAAACACAACAAAAAACACCTTTGTAAGCAGTGAGGAAAAGGCCTAAAGGTTGGATTCAGAAAGGAACTAGGCATTGTGATGCTGAATGTTGCAATGCCCAACTTTTAAGTGCCTAGGGAAAAAAAAAATAAAGTCGTCACAGGAACAACAGTATGCTCCATAAAGCCTCAGTTAAATTCCTAGGCTCCCTATATAACAAAAGGGGAGATAAGTGCCTTAGACTGTAAGCCACAAAGCCAGCACATTAAGCAGGGAAATACCAAACCTAACCAATGTGAGATGCCCATGAGGGATGTGTCCTAACCTCACCGTGCTCTGAGTTCAGAGCCTAAATGGAGGCTGCAAGGAGGCACTTATCTTTCAGCTAGCAATTCACAACCAGCAATCCTTCTCACGGAGTCAGGCTGTTTAGGCACCTAAACTAAACTGTTTCTTTGAGAAAGAACTAGACAGGCACACAAAACAGCAGTAGGAGGTGGCGGTGATGTCACTGCCTTCCTTATAACTTTTAGCTCAGTGTTTAGGACACTCACCTGAGATGTAGGAGTTCCCCTGTTCCAATCCTTTCTCCCTCTCTGCCTGAGGGGGGAACTGAACCCCCATCTCTGACATCCCAAGACAGTGCTCTAACCACTCCACTAAAAGTTATGTGGTGGGTGAGAATAGCGCACCCATCTCCTCTTCCAGCCAGATTTTGAATGGGATCTGATCCAGTAAGCAGGCTTTGAGCCTGCCTACTAGATCAGGCACTATACATAGGCATTTACCCACCTGTCTTATCCCTGCTGGTTCGTGAATCGGCCTGAAGCACATGCCAGAGAGAAGCCTAGAGTAAGGCAGCAATGCACATGCTCAGAAAGGCAGAAACTAAGGCAGCATGGGCACTTCAACTCAGAAAATGTAGGTGCCATGTGAATTTAGGCACTTACAGAGTTCATCAGAAGTTCTGTGAATCACAGTGGAACCTAAAACTGAGGAACTTAAGTCTGAAGTTTAGGTGCTTAAGTATCTTTGTGAATCTGCCCTAAGTCTCTATAATGTGGCCATTATATGGAGTGTACATGCCTGACTAGTTCAGATCTTGCTAAGAATGTCAGCCTCCTTCTTTCCAAAACATTTCTCCATATTGTCAGCAAACCTATCCCTTACAGCAGACACATGCATGCTCTTGCATTGATCAGCCACTGATGTGAGGTGGCTGTTTTAAGCAGATATAACATTTCCCCCCTTGAGCGCTGACTGGCTCAGCTATCAGATGAGTAAATAGGGAATGACCTGCCAGGTGTGTTGCCTACAATGAAAATATCCTATACAGCTGCAGAAACAAATGCAGAACATGTCTAGTAACTGCCACACCCTGTTTCTGGGCCAGGTGATCAGCACAGCACTCTGCACCTGTGCTGAGAGACAACATCATAATGTTTTAAGTGAGCTGAAAATATTTTTCTTGTAGCCTAGCAGACTGTTTCCTTACTCCTTTGTGGACATGATAGTCATGGGCTCATTAATATTACCATGATAATGTAAGAAAGGCGTAAGAGAGAATGCTAGGTTTTTAAGTTAAATTTTCCTGAGAGCACACAGTAAGGGATAAGGTTTACATCATGTTTGGTTAGCGAGTTGGCAGATGAGATCAAAAAGGAATCTTTACAGTTTAAAGCATGAAAAATGTGGGTCAACTGGTTAACTCTAACGGGAGAGGAGTGCCACCATTTCACATTCATTGCTTACAGAGGGGGCCTAACTGTACAGTGATCAACACCCTTTGTGTGCACTACAGGATCTATCCACTGTCAAGCCTTCAATCTCCTCATCACAAAAGATGTCCTGACCAGCACAGGGCAGGGCAGAAGTGAGATCACTTTAAATCTGAATCTTAAACCACGTATAAATTTTGGTCTTATAAAATTTAAATCTCTGTGAAACATTATAAAGGCTTTTCTACATAGGGGAACCCTCAAGAAAGTTAAGATGAGAAGAAGGCAAACAGTGGAGCACTTTGGACTTAAAAAATGAAATGTGAGTTGCACCTGAAGTATACAAAACTTTTCAAATGTTCAAGCCAGGTCAAAGACCTGATGCTTAATAATATTTTGGGGAAGGACTCCTACAATCTTCCATGATTGCTCTGACTGCCATTGTCAAAACTAAGGACACTTGTCTGGAAGTAAAGAGAGTCTCCACAGAGGTTTAATGTGCTAAAATTTATGTGCATTAAATCCACACCTTTAGTTTGTCCATGTAGTTGATTCCTTAGTAAGTAAAAAGAAGGGAATAAGGGAAATTTGGGGGAGGGGGCTCTTAATTTTTTTCCTGCTTAAAATGTTTTAACTAGACACCAACAGAAATTGCAGATATTCAGGTGCAATTACCTCTAATGGCAAAGGAGCAGTGTTACTCCCATAATCGGTATCAGAGTCAAGCTATGAACAATATCTGCTTTTAACATCTGAGTCAGTATTATAGTCTGTCTCCTGAATGCTAAGAAAGTGTTTTTACCGCAGAATAATTAACAGGCATTAGCTATCCCACTGTAAGAACATAGGAGACATGGCACTGTACTTTCACCAAAAGGCAAAATAGGTGAGGTACGTGCTGTGCTTCCCTCCCAAATAATGCAAAGGAGTGACAGAATAATTCATTTTAAAAAAACCTCTTTGATTTTGGCAGCACAAAACAGTAAATTCGTCAGAATGAAGATCATCACTGAAATGACTCAGAACAATGTCGCATATAAGAGGACATAAAATTAAAATGCAATTAGAAATATAAACAATTCAGTAGAAAAAAAGATGTATGCAACAAGTGAACTAATAGAAGAGTAAGTATGTGTTTCAGTGTTTGCAGGATGAAGGACTACTTACACAAATATGGATCTGTAATAAATTTTCAATTAAAGTGTGTGTGTGGGGAGGGGGAAAAACCATGTCCAAATGGTACTGAATATTATAAGACTGTACTAGGTAGAGAGATTCTTTGGGAGAGGTAATAGTACATGCATGTAGCTAGTGCACCCTAAAGGCTCCAAAAACAAAAAGGCAACAAGAATCTAACATTTATTTATTTAAATTTCATAACTTTAGAGTGCATAACACATTTTTTTAATTCTTGCGGTTGTCAATCTTGGTTGTGTATCTATGTTTAGTAAAAATTATAGTAGAAATTTGCCTTTGCAAAGGATGTCATAGAAGACAGCATAGTATCCTTAGGCCAGATTTTTAAAGGTATTTAGGTGACTAGTGGGATTTTCAAAAGCATCTAGGTGCTTTCAACCTGGCCTTTAGTGAATACTTGGGAACAAAGTTATACACACAAGTAATGACATGTGAAAAAGCACGAGAATGCTGCCCAGAGAAGCAAAATAAATTGACAAAGACAATCCCACTGGCAGATCAAAGGAAACTGAAGGAAAATTTGACACTAACCCAGAAACTCAGCCAGCCTTTAAGTCATATAATCCTAAAGAATAAACTTTCATTATAGAAGAACAAAAATGTAGAATTAAAAGTTGTAATTACAAAATCCCAATAAAAACATGAACGGTTTATATTAGAAACAATGTGATGGTATTATTTACTATTAAAATATAAATTAAATAGCACACAGCCATTCCTCTGCTCCATGTTTACAAAGGAACACGATGAAGAGTAATAAAAACAACTATTTAAAAAGTAAATAAAGGAGACTCTACAGTTGCAGGGGACTGCCTGAGTGTGACTTTCCTTGTCATCAGACCAGTGAGCCAAGCCAAGTCTGTTAATTGGGATGAGACTTTAGTTATGCAGCCCTGTACACTAACTGAGAAGGGATTATTTTAAAAACCCTACAACGATATATGTCAATTACTGGGGGTAGGGGCGGCGATCTGTAAAATATTTTACCCAAGCCAGTTCCCTTTAGCAGCTCGGTACAGAATTGCCCTGTGCCTCTCCTCCCCCACCCCGGCAACTAGCTCCCCCATATGTGCCACCTCCCTGCCCCGGGCCGGGCACCACAGGGGGGACCCTGCCTCCAACAAGACCCCCTAGCTGGGACTCACCTGGTGGCGCAGGCGCCCAGTTCCGGCCCGGCCTGTGGCGGAGCCAGCGGGGCGGCGGCGAGCGCGGCTCGGCCGGCGAGTTTCCGGGCGGGGTAGAAAGTCGAAACCCGCGTGAGGGGAGGAGGCAGCGCAGCCGCTCAGGTGTCTTCGCCCGGCCCCTGCTCCCGCCCAGGAACGGCTCACGACCGCTCCCCGCCCGGCAGGGGGCACCTGGCTGCCGCCGCCGCCCTCTCCCCAGCGCCACCCTTCGCTTCCCCGCTCCCCTCTGCCCAGCCCGGGCACGCGGCACTCTGAGCTCCCCAGCACGCGCCCTGCCCAGGTACCGGGGGCGGGGGGGGTGGTGAGTGACAGGCACCGGCTCCTGCCCGGCGCCCCGCTTCCATGCCGCGCGCACCAGCCCGCCTGGCACTGCGCGCTCAAACTTGCGCACGGTGCCCTTCCCCCTCCGACGGCTGGTGTCACTTTCCGAGGCGCGCAGCGCTCGCCCGGACACACCCGGAGCACCTGGGGCGGGCCCCAGGCGCGGAACTAGCAGCGCCAACCAGGCTTCCCCACAGCTCAGCGACGAGGGGGGCTCGGCAGCTCGGGTTTTCCTCTCAGCCCCCGTCTAAGACTAGGAGGAGAGGAGGCTCAGTCACCACTCAACCTAGTGCCTCTCCCTCGGGGGGATTCCTCTACCACTTCCTGTCTTTCCTCTCTCCTGGCAATTGGTAGCCAGGGGGGAGAGGGAGATACGCCCTGCAATGATAGCCAGGTGGTTTGCTGCCCTGTGTCTATGCAAATACCTCTCCGTCCAGTCTCCCCTCCTCAGGGAAGGAATAGACTGTCATTACGCTGCTGCCACTCCCAAAAACGTGCCCTTTTATTATAATGAATGGAAGAAAGAAGATTGGTCTGAGACCATAGAAAGCCGCTGCACACATAAAACAGGGGCCATATAATCTGCATAACAGTCTGAAATCTCTCCCCACTTTAAATCCTACTTCCATTGTGGGAAGTCAGTAATTGGCCAATTAATGCACAGACTGAGAAGCAGTTGGACGTCACTGTTCAGTTTGTATGAGTGCAGCCAAATGTAAATAAAAATTATACATATTTGGGCTGTATCCTTCTCCTTCCTTCATATGTTGCTTGTCGTCTTAATCCCCAGTCCATTCAATGAGACTGTTTGTAGAACATAAAGTTAAATTCATGCCAACTAAACACTCACCATTTTTGCAGGTTGGAGCCTTAAAGTTAAGCTGTTTGGTAGAGGAACTGCGTCTTCATATCTGTTTGTGTGGACAGCGTTCTTGGGCAGTGGTTCTCAGTGGGTCCGCAGCCCCTTCGGGGGCCAAGAGCAGGTTTCAGGGGATCTGCCAAGCGAGGCCAGCGTTAGATTTGCTGACACCTAGGGCAGAAAGCCCAAGCCTGAGCTCTGCCACGCAGGGCTGAAGGAGCTGAAGCCAAGCCCTACTGCATGGGTGGAGGGGCTGTGTTGCTGTACAGGTCACTTGGGTGGCAGGCTAGCTGGTGGAGGGGTTGGGGCTGTGCAGGTCAGCCATGACATGAATGAAAACAAAGTGACCATGACATATGCACATGGTTGTGGAAGATACCTCTCACCTCCTGACAACTATTGATCAGCACCAGCAACAAGATTCAGACTGAGTAAGTAAACCAAAAATTATATTCACTTTTTTATTTTTCTACCTATATTATCCTTTTCATTTTTATATTCTGTATGTATGTGTTTATCTGTATGACTATCAATTTAATACAGTTTTTAATCTACTGGGTATGCATAAAAACAGTTTGGCACAGGTGGGCCATGGAGTTTTTATAGCATGTTGGGGGAGGGGGGGTTCAGAAAGAAAAAGGTTAGGACTGCTGTTCTAGGGTATTCTGCAGGTGTCTAGTACTGGCTTAACTTAACTTTTAAGGTTGTCTCTAATCCTGCCTCCTTGATTCTTAGACAATCATCTGATATATTTAAACTATCTATGTAAAAATTCCACCAAATACTGTGAAAATGTATGAATCCTTTAGCTTTTTAAGACTGTTGACACCTTTCAGCCATACTAAAAGTTGGTCATAAACAACAGCATTTAAAAAAAATGTTCATGGAAGTTTCTGAAAATTCAGTAATTTTCAAATGGCTCTTGTTCTTAATTTGGTGACAGAGCAAATCCTAAAAGTCTGTGTCTATACTAGCCAATTTTGTGCTCATTTGCCAGCTCCAGGGCAGCTGTATCATTGTTAGTAATAATACAAACTCTAGTGTAGACAGGGTTCTGGGGGTTGCAATGTTGTGCCCTGGAAAATCAGACCAGGGCTTCAGGAGGCAATGGTGGAAATGCCTGAATCCTGCCTGCACTAGCACTGAGAAACTGGCACTAAATTTGCTAATGTAAACCCTGTCAAAGAAACTAATGCTTTAACTACCACCAGTATTACCACTGTGCTACAGTGGGTTTAGATGAGATTTAGGAAAAAAGACAAGATCTAGGAAAAAATCTTGCTACAGAGAAGAAGGATAGCCTTTTAGTTAAGGCGCCGGCACCCAGGTGATGTAGGTTCAGTTCCCAGCTCTGTCACAAACTTCTGGTGTGACTTTCAACCGTTCACTTAATCTCTCTGTGCCTTGGTTCCCCATCTGTTAAAATGGGGATAATACCGGTTACCTCCTTGTCAGGACAGGGTTACGAATGGAGGTTGTTGGGAATATTCCAACAAAATGTTTTTTTATCTGACTATGCCAATTGATTGAAACAAAAATGTCTCACAGAAATATATTGGTTTCAGAGTGGTAACTTTTGTCAAGCCGCAGACTGGTGTCAAAGTTAGAATCAGGACTCACAATTTGTCAGACCACTCTGTTTATTAGCGCAGCGCTCCGCCAATAACATTCAGAATATGTGAGTGGCCATGCAAGGCCCAAACAGTCTTATTTATACAGATAAAAGAGCGGGAATTAGACAAAGGGACAAAGAAAGCAAAAACAGTAAAAATTACCTCAGGCACAGCATGCATATCCTACTTCCTTACTAACTATTATCGATCTAAGGCTAATACTTCACCAATTGCCCTTAAATGGTGCAATTGTTCTATGTTAATATCTGTATTCCTGACACCTGGATTGCAACAGTCCAACAATTTTGCTTAAAGGTACAGACAACATTTCTTTAATCCTTTCTATTCTAACAATATAATTCATTCTACTTTCACACTGGATTTTGACAGAACTCCTCCTGGTTTTCTGCCAGCTCACCTGGCAGGCTTCTCGGGAACTCAGACTTTCAGGGTTCACAGCTTCTGCGTAGCCCTAACAAGTGAGCTGCTCTGGTGCCAGGGATCCCAGAGCTTCCAGGGTCCCTGGCTCCATGATAGCCCGGTTGTGCAGCCTGCTCTCCCTGCCACAGAGTTGGGATCCTGGAAGTCTGAGTGTCCCAGTTCGAGATGCAGCTCTCAGGATGGAGATGGAGCTCTGTGTTCCCTGCTTTGTGGTGGGAGATTCCCCTCACTCAAGGGCAGCTGAAAATCAAAAACTTCTTCAAAGTGTCAGAATTTCCATGGAATGGAAATCCTGAGTTTTGAGCAGCTCTAGTCATGTGGTTACATTCAAGGATTTATCAGAGATTCTCACATAACACAGAGATGGATCCATAGTACAACATATAATGAATGTGCACTAAAACCCTTCCCTCTTTATCTTCAGAACATTTCTGCAAATCCACCTGTTCCACAAGGTATGCCAGCAACAATCTTTCGTTCACCAAACTGTACTCAAACTTGTTTTTTTTTAGACTGTAAGCTCTTGGGGGTACTTTTTGTAGGGGTCAAATGAGAGAGCTGGTTTTGCAAAACCACTTCTGTACCATTTCAGCTCTACAAAATCAGTACCTGGGGAAGATCTGGGTTTAATTTTATCTGAAATACCAACGTTCAAAGGGATAGAGAAGGACAGTTCACATATAAAGCTCTGGTTTTGGTGTATTTCTGTTTTATTGTTCAGCAGACTTACCAGTTGCAAGGCACATGTTTAGATATCTCACTATATACATAAATGAGTTGATTTAAGGCTGGAGCTTGCCCCTATTACCTGAGGGGGGGTTCCAAAGAGGATGGAGCTAGGCTGTTCTCAGTGGTGGCAGATGAATGTTTGTAATAATCCTTCACATGGATACAGTATTTCACAAGGAGATTTAAAAAACAATTTAGTGAAATTCAAAACAGAAGAATAAAATAGATAAAATATGTTGGGAGAAGTGGGGAAAATAGCCAAATTGAAGGGAGAAACAAAGTCAGATCACCCAAAGATTTAATGATTAGTTTAATTAACCTCGAGTTTTCCTATGATCATCTTGTGGGAATGTACAACAAGGCAATCGTTTGGGTCCCAACTTTGATATTTCATCACAAGGAAACCCAAACTTCCATCCAATCCCACACTGCAAGAATGAAAACAAGCTTCAAATAAAAATGATTCTCACAAGTGAGGAGTGGGGGTTGTCCCAGGAAATTACAAGTAGGTGGCTTGGGAATCTCCCTTTACTAGAAAGTGAAAAAAAAAATTACTGATAAGAGCCCGTGTGAATGCAGACACTACTGATTTGATTAATCAAGAATCACGCATATGTTGGTCAGATTTATTCTTTCAGCTAGTGCTGCAGCCTTGTTCATTTTGCACTGTTTTATTACAGATTTGCTACAAATTAGCTCTATGTACAATACATACAGCTTCTATGAAATGCAGTCACTTCTGGGGAAGGGAAGTAGTGGAAGTCCTATTGCTTGAGACACTAAAAAGTAGAGTGGACAAAACAATAAAAAGGTTAACATAGAAAATCATCTGGCGTTGGCCAGAGATGACTACAATACCTTTTCCATCTCCAACTTCTATTATGCTTTTTATTGTTAATATTATATTACATTAGTTATTAGTGCTGGAGTATTTGGGCTGATAGGTCTTTAAAGTGTTTTCATTAGAAGTAAACAGACTGATCCTCTGTTTATAGAAAAGTATGTGTTGGTAGATAAAGGACATCTGGCTTCTCTCAGCAGGAATCCATCTGGCTTTTCTCAGTGGAGGAGGAAACTATAATATTTGCTGTAAGCACTCATACACTTAATTATAAAAACTGAGGCGCATAAAATGAATAGTTTGCACTAGATCCTTCCTTAGCTTACTCCAGTGAATAATTCTGATGGCTCTTTTGTAATTTTTAAGTGATGCTTACTCTTCAAATGTAGCAACCGCTTTTTAATGAATATTGATGAAGTATATGAGAGTTTGGACAGTGATTTCAATGGCCCCTGTATTTGGCCTATAATGCTGGTATTTTTACATATTTAGGACTTCATCCTGTGCAGGGCTGAGCACCCATAACTTTCCTTAAAGTAAAGAGATATTTAGCACATTGTCACCTAAAGCATTCAGAAAATAGCGTCATTGCCTTTCTCTCATTTCCATATATATTAGCTGGCATTAACTATATTTGAATCAAATTCAGGATGTAATCTGTGTAATAGTGCCCCAGTGAAGTGCTACTGTTATATCAAATATTGATTATTATTAATTAATTATGCGTGTCTGGGTTGTGTGTCTGGGTTATGGAAGTGATCATATTATGGTGTGAGTGGGTCAATGGCTAAGGGCCTGCTTCTGTCATTAGGTGATTTCCTGCTACTCTCCCTAACAAGAGGCTTTTCCTCAACTTGAGTCCCTAAAAATCATAAGTGTCCTCTGTCCAGTTTGAGACTGTACTAGCTGGCTTCATTTTCTCTTGTGGAGTCGGAGTTGCAGGCACCACTATATCCAATTTGCACCGCTATTTCCCCCACTGCAGGCAAACTTATCGCCACTGATGTTTGGCACCCAGGGCAATGAGTATATCAAGGCCTTGGAGTCTAGAGCATGGAGTGATATTTCTGGATTTGTGTTCAAGTTTTGCACATGATTTCAGGGTAGTAATGGGCCAAATTCTACTTTTAGCTACATCAGTGTAAATGTAGCATATCCCCTTGACTTCAGTTTGTGGATTTGCAGCTGCCATTCACTTTGACCTCTCTGAATGTTAGTGGATGCTCTCTGTGTGACCATAAACACCAGCTCCTTTCCAGTGCCACAGGATGTACTGTTTGGGTAATTTGAATTTCAGACAGATTATTGACAGAACAAAGGGTGTCTGTTTTCTGCTTGGCCACACACAATAGCACTTTTTGTTTGCGAAAAAGACATTTGCAATCAGGAAACTAAATCAGAGACTTGGTGAATACCACCTTAGAACAGCGTCTTTCAAAATAGCAGTTCTTTCTGACTAGTCCTCCATCTATACAGATGTGGCATTCTCCTATCATAAATCACATTGTGCAAAGATTAATCCAAGAAATTACTGTGTCAAATATTATGAAGAAAAGTTAGCTATCATCAAGGAATGATTGTATTTTGATAGCTATGTAAGAAATAATTAAGGTACAAAAATGAAAATCCTAGAAACCACAAAAGGGCTTATATGTCTTCTTGAATGGGTAGGTTATACCCACCAATTCCTCATCAATTGATTTGTGGAGGAGATAATGGGCCTTTCATCCCAACAGATCCCAAAGCAGGGTGCAACCACCATTTTCCTAAGGAGGAGGCCCAGAGAGAGGACTCCTCCCCAGAAGGGCACCTGTCCCAGGATGGAGAAGATAGTAGAGCACAGGGTGCCACATGGGCATGGATTAGCTTGGCATACAGCTTGCAGAGGGCAGATCCAGCTGCAGACAAGTTTGCGGGGTTGCAGCCAGAAAGGAAGCTCTGAGATGTGCCAAGCCCAGGCCTCTGGTACCATGGCAATGCATGGAAAGTGCAGGCAGGGCCGGTGCAAGGATGTTTTGCGCCCTAGGCGAAACTTCCACCTTGTGCCCCCCGGCCCTGAGGCACCCCCCATCCATGGCAGCTCCCCACCCTCTGCCCTGATGCACCCCCCTGCCCGAGCTGACCCCTGCTCTGCGCACAAGCACCCTGAGCACGCCGTGGCTGCTTCACTTCTCCCTCCTCCCAGGCTTGTAGCGCCAATCAGCTTAGGTGCTGAAAGCCTGGGAGATGAGAGAAGTGAAGCAGCTACAGTGTGTTCGGGGAGGAGGCGGGGTAGGGATGAGCTGGGGTTGAGAGTTCCCCTGCGTCCCGCCCCTCCCTTACTTTCTGCAGGCAGGCCTCCCCATGCTCCCCTGCCCCAGGTCCCTCTGCCTAAATGCCGGCGGCAACCAGGACGGACGAAGATCCGGCCACCGCGGTCGCTGCTGAAGAAAATAGCGCCCCCCAAATCCCAGCGCCTCGCCTAAATGGTTGCACTGGCCCTGCCTGCACTGCCCTCAGGCCCAGCTCAGTCCCTCTGCCAAAGAGCAGCACATGTGACACAAGCAGAGGCGTTCCCATAGGAGGCATCACCACAGAGCTGTGGGCTCATCTGCAAAAAGAGAGAGATGTGTGTGTTCCAGTTTTGGATTGTTGTCCCTTAGCAACTTTTTCTCCTGATGTTACCTTAACATAAAAGAGAGAGATGTGTGTGTTCCAGTTTTGGATTGTTGTCCCTTAGCAACTTTTTCTCCTGATGTTACCTTAACATGCAGGGACTGAGAGGGGAGCTTTGCGCCTCCCTGATGTGATGCTGGGGCAGGCAGGGACAGAGAGGCCACAGTATCAGGTCAGAGCAGCCTGTGGACAGCCCTAGCTTGCCATCCCTACTCCACTGCCATAGTCCCCATAGGCATCACTGTACCAGGGGATCCCTATGGTGCAGGCCTGTATCTTCCTGCCCTTGATCTGCCCTGAAACATCCCATTTCAGAAGAATCTATGGGTTTGGCACTGAGCCCCTGGTGCAATTCACCCAGGGGAGCCATGCAGCCCGTTTGGTGCCAGCCCAGCTTCACCCTACTCTGGATACATAGCAGGTGCAAAGCGACTGCACAGGGGAGGAGAAGGAGCCTCCTTGGTTGAGTTCTCTTGAGCCTACCTCTCTCTATTTTCAAGAAAACCAGGAAATTCAAACACAAGACCCTTTGTAAAAACAGTTCAGGTGGCTGAGAGACAGCGACACAAAAACCCAAAATGCACAATGCTAGGAAACACAGCACAAAACCATTCACCTACATCCCTCCTCTTTCTCTCTCTCACTCACACACTGCTCATTCCCCCAGCCAACCAGTCCTACTCGGCTATTGTCACCACAGTCAGACCCTTAACTCTACCTCCCATGGAATGCCATGAAACAATGCTTACAGCCCTGAACAAAAAGCTACATAAAGAAATATGCATAGCAGAGATCAGCACATGCACCCTGCTCAGGACACATGACCAAAGGAGCCCCAGTGACATCAATCTAAAACTATTCATTACACCCCAAAAATTCTATATAACAGCTGGAGCTTACAAGTCCTCTCATATGCTACCTGTCACCATTTACAAACAAAGTCACAGCACATAAACACTGCAATCTGTGCAATATGACTTACCAAATTTCAGAACCCATCAAAAAGATTGAGATGTAATATTGCTTCACACAAAACAAATATGTTACCCACAAAATCAAAATAACTTGGTTGGTGGCCTACAACTGTGAGATGAAGGTTCAATGTCTTGATATAACAATGCCAACTCCAAATACTGCCACATTTCACCTACTTCCACATATACTCTTATCATTGTGCAGATTTCCCATCTTAAATTCATACTGAACACATTCAAAATAAATGTTTATTTAAAAAAATTCTTTAGGTGACACCTCTATTGGGAAAAATACTGGTAACATATTCTAGTTCACAATATTAAGATTACAAACAAAAAGGACATGTAGTTGTGATTCTTGACACGTCCTAAACAGAAATGAAATGAAATATCCTATCTCCTAGAACTGGAAGGGACCTTGAAAGGTCATTGGGTCCAGCCCCCTGCCTTCACTAGCAGGCCCAAGTACTGATTTTGCCCCAGATCCTTACGTGGCCTCTCTCAAGAATTGAACTCTTCAAACCCTGGGTTTAGGAAGCCAATGCTCAAACCACTGAGCTATCCCACTCCCACTCAAAAATACATCTGATGATCCAGATTCAAGCTAACCATGAGAAACACAGATTAATCCCATAGGAAACACTGGCATTAAACAGGCCCTGTCTACAGGTGTGTTTTGATTTTGTAAACACTTCTCTGCTGGCTAGTCTGGGGCTTACAGATGGCAGAGTTAAGGGTATCTGGGTGGCCTGTGAGTGTGGATAAGTAGAGCAGCTTTTCTCTGGGAATGGATGATATCTGGGAACAGGGATGTGTGGGACTGATGTACCGAGATACATGGTGTTACACTGTGTTGTGTGTGTTCCAGTTTTGGATTGTTGTCCCTTAGCAACTTGTTCTCCTTGATGTTACCTTAACATTGCACACAACCCCTTAGCAACTTGTTTTTTACCACTGTAACCTGTGTCCCTGGGGACACCCCTGGGTGAGTCACTGCAGCAGGGACTGACCCTGAAATCTCTGCTTCCCCATGCATGAGCTGCTGCTCCCTGAGCTAAAAAACCCCACTGCTTGGCCATGCTACAGCTCCTCAGCCTCCACCTCTGGCTCAGCCAGGCTGAGGGGAAAAAGCCTCGAGGGTGGGGATGGGTCACAGATCTCTGAACTAAGGTGGGAACCAGAGAAGTTCCCTACTGGTGCCAGGCCTGACCTGGGGCACTAGCACGGCCAGGCTGGGAACCTCGCTGGCTCCCTGGGCTGCTAGAGACTGGGAGCCAGGCCAGAAGGGGGGCAGCCGCAGGGGTAGGTCCCTGCCAGCCGCCTGGACCCAGAACCGCGGAGGGGAAGGGGCTGCTCCTGGGCTCCCATCCAGCTGCCCCCGCGCTGGGGCTCCCCGCACATGGCCCCCTTATCTCCTCCACCAGGGCGGCGAAGTGCTCCAGGGAGGAGGCGGGCAGGTCCCCATAGAGCAGCTCCCCAGGGCCGGGCGGGGCCAACAGCGGCCCGGGCCCCCTGCGCAGGAAGAACAGCACCTTGCTGCGGCCAGGGCTGGCAGGGAGCTTGGTGCTGCGCGCCAGCTGCCCCGCCAGGCTCAGTGTCACCAGCAGCAGCGGCGGCTGCCCCGCGGCGCCCTCCAGGAAGCCCTGCAGCAGGGGCTGTGCCTTGGGGCTGCCCACACAGCGCTCCCAGCGCTCCGGCTTCAGCTGCCGGCTCAGCAACACGCGCTCCCCGAGCAGCCGGACGTGGGGATCCGAGGTGGGGGCGTCCCAGGAGCGGCGCCAGGGTTTTTGGCGCCCTGGGGGTGGATCCTTCCACACTCCTGGTCTTCAGAGCACTTCGGCGGCAGGTCCCTGAGTGAGTGAAGGACCTCCCGCAGAATTGCTGCCGAATACCCGGAGCGCGGAAGGACCCCCCACCGCCGAATTGCCGCCTCCCAAATCCTGGCACCCTAGGCGACTGCCTAGGTCGCCTAAATGGAAGCGCCGGCCCTGAGTGCAGGGGGAGGTACCATGCAGCCCTGCAGGCCCCAAGCGCTCCCACTCCCTGTAGCAAGCAGGGCCAGCTTTAGGAAGTGCAGTGCCCAATTCAAACAGTTTCAATGGGGCCCCGGCAGGGATGACTAAAAAACAAACAAACCACACATGTAAAAAAACACGTGGGGCTTGTACTCACCGGGCAGTGGTCCGAGTCTTCGGTGGCATTTTGGCAGTGGGTCCTTCACTCGCTTCAGGTCTTCGGCGGCACTGAAGAACCCACTGCCAAAGACCCAGAGCAAGCGAAAGACCTGCCGCCAAGTGCTGCCGAAAACCTGAAGCACTGCCAGGTGAGTAAAAATTAAAAAGGCGCCTCTAGCCAGGGAAGGGATTCTCACTCGGTGCGGGGCCCTCTTAGGCATGGAGCCCGATTCGGGGGAATTGGTGGAATAGGCCTAAAGCTGGCCCTGGTAGCAAGTCTCAGAATCCAGCGTGCAGCCCCTTTCCACTGCTGTCCTGCCAGGACAACAAGCTCAGGGAAGTGCCAGACCTCCCTTCCTTGACTGCAGCACTGGGTCTCTGGCAGAGGCTTCCCCACTGGGCAACCCAACCCATTATCTCCTGTGTGGGTGGTGTGTCCCCAGACAAGGGGCCACTACTGTCTTAGGCATGGCTGGGAAGCGGTGGCATCTACTGGGCCTCTGCTCAGAGCTGGGCAAAGGTGGGGAGGGAGTGTATGGCCTCTCCCCCTCATTGCACCCCTGTCCCAAAGCACTTTAAAAACATAGAAAATGTATTCATAGGAATTTCTCCAGTGTCAAGTGAAATACAGCCATCTCTAGGTGGGAGATGCTAACATACAGCAACATTCCACAACACATTAGGACAGCAAGTGAAGAAGCATCCTACTGTCTGGGGACATAGATAGAATGGAAGTACCCGCTTTGGATTTTGGCCATTTCTTCTGTGGTTTGTAACTACTAAAAGTGGTTAGCACACTTGTGGCAGGGTCATAAATAATAATTTTGGAAGATTTGAAAAGATGCATGAGAGCTGGCTGCAAGGCTCATCTGGGAAAAATTTACCATGGAGCCAATCCCACACTAGGTTGGTAACACCCAGCCAATTATTCTTCAAAACATTATGTAGGTGAAGTGACACATTTCTGATAAAAAGGAAAAATCATGAAGAAAACTGAGATCCAGCTGGTAATTAATATCTGCTGCAGCTGGATATCCAGTAAATAGGATTATATATCAACAAGATAATCTAATAAAAGTTCATTCTGTAACATCTCTTGTGAGACAGCAAAGGAATAAGGGGTGTAGCCATTGAAAGTCCACTTGTACCCTGACAAGTGATGCTCTGAAAGTGCCATTGTGTAGTTCAGTGTTACTTGCCTCTCATTGACTCCAAGTCAAATTTGTTCCATTTCCAAGTCAAAAGTTTAATTTTGCTAACTTCCAGGAGAGATAGAACCTGTCTTTATGCCTCTTACAATTTCTCTAGTGATACAGAGAAAGAATAGCGTTGTGGCTAACACACAGGAGTGACAGAAAATTAGGGTTCCATTCCCTGCTCTGACACAGATGTGTTGCATGATCTTGGGCAAAATTATTTGTGTCTCAGATTCTGTAAAATGGGGATGATGATACTCCCCTACTTGCATGGACCACTATGATGTTAGTATTTGCAAAGCACTTGGAGATTCTTGGATGGGGTACATTATAGAAGTGTAAAGCCTCATTATTATCATTTATTAGAGCTAGAAAAATAATGCAAAGCAATTTATATGACTATTTACTCAAGTTTTTAAATGAATTCTGTCATAACTTGGTCCAGTTTCTCTTTAGACCATTACCAGTCTGTTGTCAGTGGACTCACCACTGAATTCCATGTGCTTCTAAGCCAACGGGGTCTAGGAAGAGACAGGTCACTGTTCCAAGCTCTGGTTCTGCAAGGCACACTCCCAGGCTCAGACTCCTTCCACAGTCCTGCTGCTCCCAGACTCCTGAACTTGTGCCTCAGACCTCCCCAACCCACTCTAGTTGCTTTCATATGCTCCCTCAAATTTCTGCTTTGGCTGTGATCAGCTTGAGTTTCGTAGTTTAACCCTTGAAGGAATCCAGTGGAAGGATGGCAAGGAATACAGGCTTAACAAATTAATTTCTTCACCACAAGAAACTTTACTCTTAAAAATCATTAGAGAGTTATAGATCTTTGTAAAATAGCAAACACCCCTACACCGTACCTCTCCTATGAATCCGAGGTCTTGTCAGGGTTTCAGGCTAGGCAGAGTCCCTCCTATCTTTTGTCTCTCTCCAGACAGTTCTTCCATGTGGTAGTGGAGGTCCCCCCATCAGAGGGAAGCACCAGATCTTTCGTTAAATAGTCTCTTTCACTTTTTTTGTCATGAGCCCAGGCTGACAAATTCCAGGCCCTTCCCCGGTCAGGTTTCTGTGTAGCAAGTCGATTGCTCCATGGGATTGGGCCAGCTGTTGAGACAAAGTTGATGTCCTCATTGCTCTGTGACGGCTTTTCAGTCATAATAATTCAGCTAGGTGTCAAGCACCTTTCTTCGGCCAAGCACCTGTCTGGAATGTATTACAGCAAACTGCCTTGGAGGCATTTGTTCAACACCAACACAAAAAGGATTTCCAAACCCAAAATTGAGGTTACAGTACAAAATGGAGTTCACAGTTTGACCTGGTCAGATTCCACTCCATCACAATTTCTTTAGCATTTTTTGTGTTCACTTTTCATGAACATTCAAGTCACCAAGTTTTACTGACACAAATATTGCAGAAGCCAAACTTTATATTTCTACTTACTAGTTTTCAAAACAAGTGATTGGATGAATATTCATCCAACCACAGAGCAGAGGCAATGCTGTGTGACTTATTTGACCCCTCATAAAGAAGCAACAGTGCTTAAATTTCATATATTTATGAAATACGAAGAAATTTTGTTAAATAAGTTCGAACAGTGAGTTATGGATATTCTGCAAGCAGAAAAAAGAAGCTGTATTTTCCATCTTACTAATTGTGAATATTTTTTTCTGCTCTAATTATTAAGATTTTGCAGCTGGAACTTAGCAGACAATTTTGGCAATCATACATGAACCAGAGGTAGTGAGCACCTACCATTCCCATTGACAGTGTCCCCCTCTCTCAAATTAGATGCACTAGTGCATACAATGGGACAAATCTCTAAGTCTGTACTCAGCAAAATTCCTGTTGATTTTGCACTAATATGATTATTAAGACAGTGGGTGCAAGCAGACAGACACATAACGGGGCATTAATTAATTAAAAAAAAACAGATAACCTGTTGCCCCTGAAAATTAAAACCACTCCCTGGGTCATAGCATATACTCACCCACACTAGTAGATAAAAGATGGAACCTTCATCTCCATTCATAAGAATTATGATATTCATAATGTTGATACTCCTTGGAGGAGATTTGATTAACAGCCCCATGTTCTGGAGATGCTGTCCATTGGTCATTTAGGGTCAAATTCTGATCTCTAACTGATATACTCCTGTTAGTCTGTTGTTACTGAGACCAGATTTTTGCCCTTATTTCCAGTGCTGTTGTCCTCCTTACCTAACTGCTAAACGCTTCTTAGATCTGCAGCTTTCAACTTAATGATTCTTTTAAAAAAGCTACAGTCAGCTCTGTTTGTCCATCTGTCAGGGACATCAAAACTGGGGAGTTTGTTACATGGGATTTACTTGATATTATTACACTGATATATATTAATTTAAAAATTATAAGAAGAGTCTCTCAAAAAGGCCATAACTCCCTTCTAGGTACAGCTTTATGGATGTATGCACTCTCTTGTCACTCTCTTACAGGCATGTGCATGCAGAGATACACACAACACATACTCTTCTCAAGTGGTCGAAGACGCTTTCCTTTTAGACTCAGCCCACAGGACACATTCTGATATCTGGTCTAACGACGTTCCGCATTATGCAGGAAAGTTGCACACAGCTTATGAGCACATTCAGGGCCGACCCACAACATTTTGGAACCTGAGGCGGGGAGCTCAAATGACGGCCCCATGCCCCCTCGCTTGGGCCAAAACTTTGAAAGGTCTCAATTCTGCCTTCTTCCTGTTCTACTGCTTTCATGGTACTGCTCTGCTATCTACCCCAATAAAGGAGAACTAACAACTTAAAATGCCTTGTTCAAAAATTTTAAGTAACACTTAACTTTCAAATGCTTGAACAGCAAATGTCACTTTTCTTGTCTGAATAGTAAACACTGGCATTTTTATCTGTTTGAATAATCAAAGTGGTGCTTTCCATACCTTCTTGGTTGCAAAGATTTGAACCGCTTGCTGAAGGTCCACACTCTGGGCCACCTCATGCTCTATTGAGATGGTTGCAAGGCCGACCAGCTTCTCCTGTGTCATTGTGGAGTATAGATGTTTTTTTATTAACTTCAGCTTGGAGAAGCTGTGTTCTCCATTGGCAACTGTTACAGGAAGTGTTAGAGGTATGCACAGAGCAACAAAAGCATTTGGAAAGAGGGTGGTCATCTTATTTGTGCACATATATTCCAGAACAGCCTTTGGAGTTGATCCTGCTGAAATGTATCTTGAAAGTGCTTTCAGTTCATCACCTGAATCACTCACATCAATATTGCGTATGTCATCATATGTCAACGCTGTCTCTAGTCCCCTGCAGTGCTGGTGTAGGTCTTCTTCAGGTATAGTGAGGAGTTTTGGAATATCATACAACAACCCAAATATACTGTTGTGTTCCTCGAGCTGCATGAAACATTCATCAACAGACAGTATTGCACAATCTTGCACCTGGTTAAATAATTCAACTTTGAATTGTTGTTTGGGGTCTCTTATGGAATTATCTCATGCCTCATCATCAAAATGTCTTCTTCGGTGACTCTTGTATTCTTGAATAGGTGGGAAAATAGCTTCAGTGTGAAGTTTCTATGCCAACTTCTGTGCGCTCTTCAGAACGTTTTGAAATCCCTCATCTGACTGGTAAGACTTTGCTTTGTCCAGTTGTTCTATTGCTCCAGATATATCAAGGTCAACACCTTGGAGTCTCTTGTTTACAACATTTATTTTAAACAGTATGTCATGCCCCAACACTATGCCACACAGAAATTTGAAGTTATGTATGTTTCTGGTGATTCCATTTTCCTCTGCCACTGTTCTCCCATGAACAGTTCTTGTCATAGCATTATCCTCCATAATGGCAACTATGGCCTCATCTTTCTTCCCAATTTGGTGTTTGATAGGCTTTCTTGTCTCCACTTGATTTTCCCATCGTGTGGCACTCAGTGGTTTCAATGTCAGAGAGGATGTTCCCAGTTGTTGCTTCAAAATTTGCCATCAATGAGTTGATGCAGAGAAAAATACATAGATGCTTTGAATTACATTAAAAAATTCAGCAGCCTCACTGGAAGCTAATGCTGCATCACTGACCACCAAGTTCAATGAATGAGAACTGCATGGAACGAAAAAGTTTGAGGGTTTAACTCTTGGATCTGTGTCTGGACTCCTCTGTTCTTTCCTCTCATATTGGCACCATTATCATAGCCCTGACCTCTCATGTCAGCTATCAGAATTCCCGTATCTTCCAGCTTTTTAAGAAGCACATTTGTCAGACCAGCTCCTGTAGTATCATCAATATCAATACATTCTAGAAAATGCTCTCTGACAGTCACCATTGCAGGGACATTTTCACTAGATTCTGTTATTGGTACAAATCGCACCATTAAAGTCATTTGTTCCGTATGGCTGGTGTCAGGTGTGCAGTCCAGAATAATAGAGTAATATCTTGCTGACTTCAGATCTGCCACAATCTTCTGTTTGACTTTTGTTGCCAGTAACTGTATGGTCTCATTTTGAATTGTTTTTAGGTAGTGGTGTGTGTACATTTCTTGGGTGGTGACTTTTCTTAGATGCTCTTGGAGTACAGCATCAAACTCAGCCATTCAGCTCCACAATTTTAAGGAAGTTTCCATTGTTTGGCACGTACAGCTGATCTGAAGTGCCATGCAGTGCTAAAGTTTGGGTAGCAAGCATTCTCACAATGGCAATGAGCCTTTTTCAGAACATTTTGCCAGTAAAGAGACTCTGATGCAATCTTCTCTTGATGCTGATCATCTATGGTGGCCTTTAACTTTAGTCTCATCTCAAGCTCTTTCCACCTATGGAATGTACTCTCTGGTGATTTGCTGTCCTTCTCATGGCATGCCAGATTTTTCCAGTCCTTTGTTCCTTGTAGAACCCAGTGTGGCTGGAACATTAGACTGGAAGAGTTTGCAACAAAAACAGTATGCAGCATTCTGGGTTTTGAGTACATAAACCATGGGAGTCTCCTCTTTGTCACCATTGGGGGGATTTCACTCCAGTATAATGTGTTGGATGGAAACTTCTATTTTCATTGTCTTTGGGAACATGAAGTTTTTCACTCGCTGTGGCCCATGCAGTACAAAGAAGTCCCTGGGCTACTGCTCAAAGTGGGTCCACAGTCCTGGATCATCTAGACTTAAGGAACTAAACTCATCAGCAGCTGTTTCTTGCACCTCCACCACACTCTTCTCTGATCTATACTTTTCTTCAGAAATGTGCATGGTTACATCCATTTGAGACGGAGATATGGATGCTGCAGTAGCTGCCAGGTCACCTGAACTCTTACTAACTGGAAGATCAGGCATCTTTGCACCATTCATGTCCTCGCTGGGGTCGGAAGGCTCACTGTGAACATTTGTGTCTATGTATCTCAGGAGAGCTCCTTCCTGCTTAGACAGAAAAACTTGCTTTGCTTTCTTTCTTTTTCTGAATGCTGCCCCAGAGGGGCATTTTCTTCTTTTACTCATGACTGCTGTTCTGTGTCAGCTATAGTGGCTCTCAACACTCAGTTGAAGGGGATAAATAAGCAGGCTGGTAGCAGGGCCTGAGTGAGGAAAGATATCAGCGTCTTAAGGGCCTAACTGGCTCCTGCTACTTCAGTTGACTGCCTGTTCTTCTCATGTGGATTCAGGGAAGCAGCAGGAAACAGGAAGCTCCCTGAGAAGCTGGTGTTAATCAGTCCAGGGTCCTGGGGGTGCTAGAGAGGTACGTAAGAGGCTCCTCCTCCTCCTCTCTCTCCCTGCAGCTCCTGCTGCTTTCTGTTATTCTCTCTCACCTTTTCTCCTGCCTGACTGTCAGGGCCGGCTTTAGGGCAATTCAGCCGATTCCCTGGAATCGGGCCCCGCGCCCCTAAGAGGGCCCACCAACATCCTGAAGGAGCTGCCGCCAAAGTCCCACCACTGTCTTCAGCAGCAGTTCAATCGCTGCTGCAGAGGAAGGTTCCTCCGCTCGAAATGCCGCCGAAGTCCCGGCACTGTCGTCGTCGTCAGCTCAATCATTGCTGCGTTCTTCGATGGCATTTCATCGGGGAGACCTTCCTCCGCGGCAGCTTTTGAGCTGCCACTGAAGACAACAGACTTCGGCGGCAGCTCCTTCGGATCGGGCCCCGTGGTGCCTAAAGCCAGCCCTGCTGCCTGTTATGTCTCTTGTGCCCTCTTTCCTCCGGCACAGCACTCCACCATCTTTGTGCAACTAGAACAGAGAGTACATATGCACCAGCAGCAGACACAATTTTCTATATTCTGGGTTCTAGTGGCGCCCACCCCACCATTTAGCACCTGAGGCGGCCGCCTCAGTTGGCCTCATGGTAAGGCCAGCCCTGAGCACATTACTAAGTTTCCCTCCCTAATCTATAACAACACATTGCCCTTCTCCAGCCCCTTTCATCTGAGCACCTGAAAGTACTTTGCAAACATCCGTGAAGCCTCACAGCACTCCCCTATTTATGATTTTCATTTTACAGATTGTGAAACTGAAGCACATAGAGGTCACAAATGATTTTTGCAGCACAGCATTGAAAGTCTGATAGATCCAGGAATGGAACATGAAAGGGCTGATTCTGCTCTCATTTACATGGCTGAGTGTTTGCAGATTCTTTTGGTACATGTATGAGGGAGAGGAGGATTGACTTGATTCAGCAATCTTCTCGCCTTCTTCAGGGAAGAAGGCTTTTGGAAGCATCTCATTTCTGCTTGGGAAAAGGCTGCTTATCTGAGGAACATTTTTAAGGGTTTGCAATGTAATGCTCTGGCCTAGGCCAATTGGGATTAAATTTACCAGTGATGTGACTCTAATGACGTCGTTGAAGTTACACCAGGAATAAATTTTGCATCTAGGCTGAAAAACAAGGCACAGGTATGTAAGAGTCATAATAGTATTTATCTGGCTCAGGATTGTGAAACATATATTGTGAAATTCCCTCTTCCTATAGAGCTAATTAGTGGGACTATGAGAGGGACCAGATTTCTTGTTGGATTCATGACTAGATAATGTTGCACCTTTGGGTGAAGGTGCATTGATCCCAACACGTTTGCCCCATCCATAGGAAAAACAATTTAAAAGTTTGTGGCAAGGAAGATGATGGTGTGGGAAAAAGAGGTCAGCTTTCTATAATAAGGGACATCCAGCTATTCCCAGAGGGATTTGGAGATATATCCTTGCTCTCCTTTCCAACTACTACATGATGTAATAGAATCATAGACTTTAAGGTCAGAAGGGACCGTTATGATAATCTAATCTGACCTCCTGCACAACACAGGCCACAGAATTTCACCCACCCACTCCTGTATCAAACCCCTAACCTATGTCTGAGCTATTGAAGTCCTCAAATCATGGTTTAAAGACTTCAAGGTGCAGAGAACCTTCCAGCAAGTGATCCTTGCCCCACACTGCAGAGGAAGGTGAAAAAACTCCCAAGGCCTCTGCCAGTCTGCCCTGGAGGAAAATTCCTTCCTGATCCCAAATATGGTGATCAGCTAAACCCTGAGCATGTGGGCAAGACTCACCAGCCAGACACGCAGGAAAGAATTATCTGTAGTAACTCAGATCCCATCCCATCACAGGCCATTGGGCATATTTACTACTAATAGTCAAAGGTCAATTAATTGCCAAAATTAGGCTATCTAATCACACCATCCCCTCCATAAATTTATCAAGCTCAGTCTTGAAGCCAGATATGTCTTTTGCCCCCACTGCTCCCCTTGGAAGGCTGTTCCAGAACTTCACTCCTCTAATGGTTAGAAACCTTCATCTAATTTCAAGTCTAAACTTCCTGATGGCCAGTTTATATCCATTTGTTCTTGCATCCACATTGGTACTGAGCTTTAATAATTCCTCTATCTCCCTGGTATAACTATATGAACAAAACCACATTTTCTTTTAAGCTGCCATAAGGAAGAGGATAAACACAGCTAAAATTTAACCCTGCAGCTGATCTAAGTGTTCTGGTGGACCAGTTCTCTAACAGCAGGATTATGTGCATCACTTTGATTTTTAAAGATTCCAGGGAAAATTTACATTTTACGCTAACTTTGTTGTAACCCATCATCAGTTGCACAGCAAAACTGTGTTAATATCAGCTTAAATCATGGGAGACAGTCAGGGAAAACCAAGAAGTTGTGCAATTATAAAGGAAAATTCAGAACTGCGTAGTACATGGAAGCTGTCTTGATACATTTTGCTGCTTTCAGCTAAGGATTTGCTTTGAAGTTGCTTCCGAACAGCATTGAACAGCATCCTTAACAAAGCACCTCAGAACCCAGTTCTGCATCTGCAAGGTGTGCACGTTCTCTGTGTGACTGACAGTATCAAAATTATGCCAGAGCACAGCAGTGCCTCAAGCAGGCCCAGGAGAAGGCCAGGCACCTGTCTTATTATGAGTCAAATGGAGTAAAAGAGGGGCTCCCCTATAATGTTCATGCTGGATAGTCAGATTACACTACATGAAGCTGAGGTCCCTCTGCTTCCTGCACCTAAACTCCAGCATGGTGGAGATACAGAATATAACTAAAATGTCAGCTTCCCTCACGGTTCTCTTCTATCACAGTTTTCAGGAGTTTAGGAGTTTTCACCTCCGACACCAGCACTCTCCAAGCCCCTGGAGACTAAGCCCTGGTCTAAACACAGTTTTTGTACCAGTATAAATATCTTGGGGAGGGGTCATTTTTTTCGTTAACCAATATATTTACGCTGATACAACCTCTAGTGAAGATGTAGTGATACCAGTATAAATGTGCTTGTACACATATACTTATTCCCCTTCTCATATGGGATTTAGCTGTGTTAGTATAAGCACATTTATACTGGTATAAATGCATCCACAGTTGGGTGTTTAATTATACCAATTTAATTAAACCAGTACCCCTTCTATTTGTAAGATAAGATAGTTTAGTCTATCCAGCTGCTTTCACTATGTATGGCCTAGGGCACTGAAAATCAGGGAATAAGAGTCAAAGACCAATTCTCTGGAGACAGCCTACACAGCCCCTGCCTTCAAAAACCATTTGCCAACATTTACAGTTTGTTTTTTTGTTTTCTTTTCCTTCTTACACTTACCCACAGCTATGTAATAATGAACCACTTCAGGGACAGCAAAGTCATAAGCAGCTGTGGATTCTTTTAACCAATTTTCTGATCTCTAAAAGTCCCTCTATTCTTCTCTAGCTAACTATGAGATGGGAAAAGCAGAAGTTAGTTCTCTTATCCTCCTGAGCCACATCAACTCAGCAGAAGTTCAAAGTAATGGCGGCCTCTGCTGGAATTCTTAAGAACTAAACACTATTGATTATAAGATTCACGTTCCAGTAGTACATGTCTGAGTCTTCCTTATGCCCAAATATTTACCTTGGAAATTCATTCCATCAGTAACATTTTTGTATTTCTTTTTAATTTTTAAGGCATTCACTATGGTAAACTGTTTCCCTTTTCAGCAAGAGATCTGATGACAATTTATCTCTTCATTATAATCTACAAATTAAAATGTTGCAAAATACCAGTTCACAGGGGTCTAGTGAACTGACTTGCATATTTCAGTATGAAAGATACCGTTCATAATGAAAGTGTTGTTAATGTTAGGGGCTGCGAGTGATGTTAGAGCTAGCGCTCAGGATTTTCACTCTAGTAGATCTTGATCCAAATCCTGGCATAGGTTATAAAAAAATCAGTTTCATAGCATCGTAGAAATTACAGCTAGAAACAACCTATTTTGTTATACTTTGCGCGCACATTATTTCCTCCAGAAAGTTCAGGATGGTTTCTTGCAGTTGCTGTACTGTAGGGCTTCCTGAACTGGAAGAGTAGGGTCAAGAATTTAGATCAGGAAGGAGGTACACTGGCAGAGCTATGTAGAGACCCAACCTAAGACTGGGATTGGGGTGGATACGCTGGGATCCTGGCTCTGCTGGCAGAAGGGTTTTGGGTACAGTAGTGAATCAGAGGTTGTGCTGTAGTCCATAGCTGAAGGGTGCCAGCTGCCTGCTAGGGTAGTCTGGGTTATTTTACCTTGCAGGACAATCAAGGACGTAGAGGTGGGAGTGATCAAGAGACCATTTATTGGATGCTGTGAGGAAGAATGTGGCCTGGGGCAGTGTAAAAAAAAAAAAAGTTTTTGCAGTCTATTTGGGCTTGAGGTGGCTAGACAGAGAAGAGGAATTTATCTTAAGAAGGAAGGCTGAGAGGACGAGTCCAAGGCGAGAGGGGGTTTAAGGCTGGGGGATCCAGGCCCTGTTTAGTTTTAATCTACTCCTGACTGAAAGAGTTGGGTGAAAAGAGAGGCTGCAGGCCAAGACTGGGGTTCATTGGCAGAGCTAACGGAGTGGGGCTGGAAATGATCCTGGCATCCACTTGCACTGTGTCTGGCTCTAACCATTCACTTTCAAGAACACCATACCACACATTTTTAAAGAAAGAACATTTCAGTTCCTTTGGACAGCTAATTGTACTGTTGTCTATCACTTGCCTGCTGTCTGTGTGTCTGCAGCACATAGAAACCAGCTGCCTATGTTGGGTCCTGGCACACACATTTAGTGAGCTGCTCTATAGCTGGGCAGCTGTTGGAACCCATAAAATTCCACATAAAACTATGATGGCTCTTTTAAAGCTGGTTTAGCAATGATCTTCTGGAGCAAAATCTGGCTGCCTCTGGTGTCCATAAAACATCAGGCCCTTTCAGACTATTAAAGCCATTGTTCAGCTGGCATCACAGAAAACAGACCCCAAAATATCACTTTGGTTTGATACAGAGAGTAGGAGGGGAGTAAATTAATTCATCTAGTTTGTCTGTTGTCCTCCTCACACATTCCTTTGGAGGCCTGAAACACAAGCAAGGCAGCACTCATGCTTTTGGAGACCCTTCAGTAGTCTCAGCAGCTTACCCAGGAATTGAGTAGCTGTAGAACTGGACAGAAAGCAACACAGCTTGATTTGCTTTTCTGTCCTTGGTAGCTTGGAGCTCTGTTAATCATTAGCTTGACCCTGCCTGGAGGTGTCCTGGGCTATGCATGTCATAAGGAAAATATTATATGTGTGCTCTGCACAGGGAATGAATACAGTGCCCTTCTGTGGGCCAAAATAATAGAGTTACATTGGAGATGAATTTGCCCAGTGGGTCTGTTCCTATTGGTCAAGATTGGCTGTGAATGCTCAATCACAATATATTTTTGCAACTAATGTTCTAACCTGCACGTGTCATACGCCCTATACTGCTAACGGCTAAAAAAGCTCTTCCTTTAGCTCATGTCAGAGTGGGGGTCTGTGCTTTTGTACACGTAAGAGTTCAGCTCTTTCCCTGGTATCATTGTGAAATTCTGAGATGCCATGGTGTTCAGCACATGGGTGAAGCACTAAGTGGGCACAGATTTTCTACAATGTTGAATCGGTTTTTATATCAGCTATATAAGTACTGCAGTCAAAGAGGTTTATTACACCAACAGGTGGCTTACATTTTCCCAGATCAGTCTTGAAGGCAAACAGGTTTGCTTTGGTTTACATGGCTTTATTAGCTTTGCTGTACTGATCCATATACATAGCTACTCAGTCTAATCTTCCTTAGCCCCGGTCCCCTTTCACCAAATGCGTGCTTGTGTAAAAACAGGATCTTAGGGGAAAATTGGCTTCTGAAGGAGGGATCAATCCACAGAACAAGGCTTGTTTTTTCCAGGGTGATGGGTGTTCTAATCTGATTAATTTGATTTGTTTTCTAAATTCTAAGGCTTTATCTGCCTTTAATTGTACTTCGTAAACCCAGTGGTCAATTCCAGTAGAGATCAAAAGAATCCCATCAGATTAAGGGGGCTTCATGATAAACACCCATTCTGGGACCTCTTTCAGGAGTCAGAGACACAGACTGTCTCCATGATTTCTCCACCCCAACCTTCTAACCACTGCTTTCGTTACACTTACATGCAGATATCCACACAGGCCTTCTATGCCATTATGATGCTAATATATGCTCTCAGCATCCTGGGGTCACTAAAGCTGCATAGCTACAGAAGAACTTTGTAAAGTTTGTTCCTTGGAGTTACAGAAATTAGACCTGGAAAAGACCTATTAGGTTAACCAGCCAGTGCAGGGCTATTCCTTATAGCACATTTTATAGTGGTTTTTAGGCATTTTTTATTAGCTCTAGCTATCGTTTTTCATAGGACATTTCTTCCTTCCCTCCAATTTCCTGTGAAAATTGTTTAATTTTTCAACCGAAATCTCCAGAATTTTAGTTTTTTTTAAATTGTTCTTGTTTAAAAAATGAGTTGTTGATTAAAATGTTGCTTTTGGCAAACCACAATACAAATAGATAATAATATTAATAATTTAAATAGAGCACAAGTTTTTCCCCTTTAAAAAAATCTTTGCAAGAGGAAAAAGGCCACAGGATTAAACTTGGCTTATACTCTTCTGTTGCTGTCCACCACCATAAGATGAACAGTCAGGGCCATATTTTGATACTCTTCTCAGTTACAATATATTTAATATTTGTCTTAAAGGTCTCTGCACTTCAGTTTTCCCACTTGTAAAATGAGGATAAAAATGCTCACCTGCCTTTTTAACATGCCTTGAAATTGTTGGAGGGGGGATTTCCCTACACCTGCCCCCGAATTCCCCCATTTTCCCTTCCCCCTGTTCCCTGTCGTCGTCAACTCGGTGTCGCCAATTTAATCATTTTCTAATCCTGCCTCTGTATATTTGAACACCCTCTCTAATTTTAATTCTTGGGGAGAACACAGTGGAGGCTATATGGGGACTAAGTGTTAAATCACTATTTTATGTTAAACTTTTGACAAATTTTAGGCATACATGACTGTACCATATATCGCCTAGGAGCTCTGAAAAAATAGCCCTAAATCCCATACAATGAATAAGTCTAATTCAGGTTCCCCTCTTGAGATAGAAAAGTGGGAGGAGGGGAAAGGTGAGGGGAGGGAATATACATGTAACTGCAAAAATTCATGTTGTTAGTTACAACTACATTAACCTCATGTCAGGAGTCATGACCTTGTGCTGACCCTGGCTGGGAAGCAACAGCTCTCTGCAGTACAAAACATGAAAGTGTGGGAGGTATAAGTACAGTAGAGGAGAAAGGAGTGGCTTTTCATGGAGGAGGCTTGCAAACCTATTCAGACAAGGTGCCTAACAATAGCTGTAGAAGGGCAATGCAGAGGCCATCTCCACCCAGCCACTCACTTAACACTGGAACATTTCCACGCTGTGCTGGAAAAGCCTTTCATACCCAGCTGCAGACTGACCTGACCTTTCAACGGCATGATTCCTTTTAAAATAAAGTGCTGTGATAAAGCAAAGAGAAGAGGTTTGAGCTCATACAGGCAGCAAGTCTTTAGCTCTCTCATTTCTATGCATCTTCCTCCCACTGCATAAAGCCTTGTCTGCACAAGTTGCTGTGGTTAACACAACTAGAGATAGGTCTGGAAACTCCTCTCTAACCCCACCTGCATTTCAGAAGGGGGAGGCAGGGTAGTAAGAAAAGTATTTCACAATTTCAAATCTTCAGAGTCAAATGCACTCTATATAGTTTATTTTGCCAGAAAGGGCCAATCCAAGATGGTAGAAATCTCTGCAAAGCAAGAGATCTAGCTTTACTTCCATCATTTTGGGTTGCGTTCTCATGAGAGCAGCTTGCAGGATTTCCCAGACATCTAATCTGAACCCTAGGTTTGGTTCAGCCTTCATAAGAACCTGAATTTGATTCTAAAACTAAGCCAGTTCTGAATTTGAACATTGCCTCCTCAGTTGATCTCTACTGACAACTAGTATCATCCAGCTATAATCTTGACAATGCTAATGTAACGCCATTGCATCATGCAAAGAGCCAATCTGGATGCGCTGAGCAGCAGCTTTGGGTTGGGGACTAGATAGAACATGACTAATGGAAAATGTCCATCTTCGTAGCACAACTCCTATTGCTTTTTGCAGGTTTAGGATTCTTTAAGCAAATGTACGTCAAGCATCAATATAGCTACAAAAATAAAAAGGCCCATGTTTTTCCATAGAAGTGAAATTGTCACTGTGGGAGTTCAGAAATTATAAAATATCAAACTGAAGATGGGAGAATATCTTCAGATAAAATAGGAACAAACTGGATTTTTTCCCCAGACTTTCATTCAAACCTAGTCTGGGGTTCTAAAAATAGGCCTAATTTTCCATTGTCATATAGTGCTCTGCACTTCGTGATTCCAGCTGAAAGCCAACCTATTGCATATATTGAGAAATGTTGTTGTTTTTATGAGATTTCGAGCCTGGTTTCTAAGACACAAAAGTTTGGAATAGTTCAAAGACAGTTCAAATAAACGTGAATGTTGGGTGTTTATTTGAACCAAATTGATTCGCAAACCTTCTGAGGATCACACATTTCTATGCCAGACACTTTAGGAGCATAGGAATTGCTAAATCATCAGACCAGTGGTTCATCTTGTCTGGTTTCTTGTCTCCAACAGTGGTCCATGCAAAGTGCTTTCAGTAAGGTCCAAAAAAAACCATAATGGACAATTATAAAATAACCTATTTTAAGAAGAAGTTTTTCCCTATCTTCAATCAGGGAGTGACTGGCTTATGGCTTGGAGCATTTGAGTTTTTGACAGCTTGTCTTTTTAAGAACTTGCAGTATAAATAATGACAAGGTTGCTAACTGCAAGCATTCAAAACCCATTGAACCAGGCCTCCAAAAAATCATGATTGGCTTAAAAATAATAAACGTTGGGTTCTTTTTATTTGCTTTCTGATTTTTGAGCCATTAGGAGTCATATTTCAAGCTTTTTCTCCATGATGGCTAAAACTTACTCTCTTTTTAAATGAAGGCTGGAATTCTCATAGAGATGCAGGAATCCAGGACCCGGGCTATTAAGAAAAACACTAACTATTGTGAGACTCACAAGAAAATCAGGGCAATAGTGAAGAAGACTCTGAACCATAGTGAAGAAGACTCTGAAATGAAATTCCATACAGTATCTTTGTGCCAGGCCAGGAAGGTACCAGATGTATATAGGCATAGAGTCTCAAAGGAGCTGTATCTGTTGTTTGATCTCCAGAGGTCAACACTAGATAGACTTCCCCTTTGAGAACAGCCAGGGCCAGCTGTGATTGAGCCACCCCCACTTCCCTCTGCAGCCCATTCATTCAGCTCAAGACTGCTGGCCCAGTGTTCTGTTTACACGTTCCCAGATTCAAGGAGGAAAAGTGAATATCAAACAGGCCTGCTCTCTTTTGATGCGGCCAAGGGATGATGTCAGATCTGGGTAGAGAGGGGTGTGTGTGTGTGCTTTGAGGCTTGTTTGTCTTTCCCTGATCCTTCTGTGCAGGCCTTTAACTAGCCATCTGAATCTTCAAAGACTCCCTAAGCCCAAAGCTGCAGCTTCTTGTGAGCTGGCACCATTATCAAGTCTAGGTGCGGGGTGAAATGAGAGGGAATGAGTGTTCTTTTTCCTCTCTGCGTTTCTTGAGTCATATTTGTGTGTGGGCTTGTGTTCATGGAGATTTCCTCTTTCTTTTGAAACCAGCACAATCTAGTTGGCATGGCTGTGGTAACTGTCTGACAGAGAGTCCAGAAGATTCTTTGAAATGGGAGAGCTGGTGCAGGCCAGTCTTAGCCTCTGGTATTAAGATTCTTCCTTACAGTGGAGTCAAATTTAAAACATGCCTCCTCTTCCTTCATGTGGGACTCATAAATACAGATTTATGAATGGCATTGCAGGCAGAGAGGGCAATAGCTGTATTGTTTATAATTTTACTGGGGAGGGCAGATGGAAAACACTTGTATGTTTCTGAGAAGCGGATTAGCCCTCTGGGTTTTCTTCTGAACCAGTTTATACAAGTGCTGTTTGAGTGAGTTTATTATTTATGATCTAATAGCTTTGGATTTGTTCCCATCACTTACACACATTCATACACACACTATCCACACTTGTGCACACAAGCGCACTTACACTGGAATGGGAGTGTAGTTTAAGTGACTGAGTTTAGGGATGAGTGCCTGTCACTTCAAAATTCTAATAACCCCAGTTCTGCCTCCACTTTGCTCTGTGGCCTGAGGAAATGATCTAAAGAGACACTATCTACTTGAAGTCTACTCAAACCCTCAGGACTTATTTTTCCTTGTTATCCTAGTTCTTTCCATGTGTTCTGTGTAGAAAATTGTCTGTATTAGGGAATATCATACAAAAAGTCTTTTTTAAAAGAGAGACTAGTCACCCCAACTTGTCCTTCATGTCTCCCCAGGAAGGGGGACCACGCAGTCTGGGAAACACTGATCTGAAGTATTTGTCATGAAGGGAAAAAATATTAGTTCATTAGAGGGATGTGATTATGCTTCCACATTAGGAATGCTCTTGAAATATACCTTGGACCTTCCTTTCCCAGTTTTAACACTATAATTAAATCAAATGCCAGCTAGTGATTTTGTTGCTACATTCCCAAATGTTGTCAGGCTCTGCCCTCTACAGTTAAGTAGCTGCTATTACTGCCAGAGGGGATGAAATCATGATGGAAGGCAAAACCAGTCAGAATGTGCAGGGATTTTTGCTTGGTTGGTTGGTGTTTTATTATTTTTTATTATTATTATTATTATTATTATTATTGCATTTTGAAAAACAAGGGCCATTGCTAAGTAAAAAGTACTCAGATTCAAAGTTTGGAACTCAAATTGTGAGATATGACATTGAAATCTTCATGTTTTTTAATTTCATCATTTAATTAAAAAAATTGAAAATTTTTGCATGAAATTTTACAGAGGTCTTTTCTCTAGGCACTAGAGAGACCCCATCTGGAATACTGTGTGCAGTTCTGGTCTCCCATGTTTAAGAAGGATCAATTCAAACTGGAACAGGTTCAGAGAAGGGCTACTAGGATGATCCGTGGAATGGAAAACCTGTCATATGAAAGGAGACTCAAAGAGCTTGGCTTGTTTAGCCTAACCAAAAGAAGGCTGAGGTAGATATGATTGTTCTTTATAAATATATCAGAGGAATAAATATGAGGGAGTGGAAATTATTTAAGCTCATACCAAACGTGGACACAAGACAAATGGATATAAACTGCTATGAGGAAGTTAGACTTGAAATTAGAACGAAGGTTTCTAACCATCAGGAATGTAAGTCTGGAACAACTTCTAAGGGGAGTAGTGGGGGCAAAAGACATATCTGGCTCAAACTAAGCTTGATAAGTTTATGGAAGGGATGGTATAATGGGATAGCCTAATTTGGCATTAATTCGTCTTGATTGCTAGCGGTAAGATGCCATGGCTTGTGATGGATGTTAGATGGGTGGGATCTGAGTTACACAAATATCTTTCCTGAGTGTCTGGCTGTGATTTGCCACATGCTCAGGGTTTAGCTGATCACCATATCTGGAGTCAGGTAAGGCATTTTCTCCAGGGCAGATTGGCAGAGGCTTGGGAGTTTTTCATCTTCCTCTGCAGCGTGGGCACAGTTTGCTGGAAAGGTCTTCTGCACCTTGAATCTTTAAACAGATTTAGGACTTCAATAGCTCAGACATACAGGATGGTGGGTGAGTGGAGGGGAGCAGTCTGGAGTGGGTGGGTGAGATTCTGTGGCCTGCGTTGTGCAGGAGGTCAGACTAGATGATCACAATGGTCCCTTCTGACCTTAAAGTCTATGATTCTATGATTCTAGTGTCACAGTTTTATAGTTGCTACTAATGAATACTTTGGATAAATAGTGAATTCAGTTCAATATCAACAGCTGTTGTACTGTTCCAGCTTGTAGGTTACCATAAATAAAGAAAACAACTATGCCTTTCTGATGTACAAAGAAGGGTTCTTGTATTATATTTATAAGTTTTAGATTTCCTAATGGTTTTTTACCTTAGAAATATCAGAAATGTCAATTCTGTCTATGCTGTCATGGGAGTTCCACTAATGGAGAACTGCAGGATCTGTTCCACTATGTTTGTTTGTTTATTATTTGTGACTCAGCTGGGAAATACCAGAAATTTTGCAGTAATGTTCATTTCAACATAATTTTTCATTCTAGACAGCTCAGTTAGGCATGTGACATCTACAGTGCTTTTGAAAATAAAATTTGTCTAAACTTTTTACGTCCAGTGCTGAGTTATGTCTCAGAAGAGCAGCCCTGCTGGGGTGTGGGCATAGGTGACTCTAAGCCACCGGTATGTTTTCTGAATTCTGAGATCTGCTGGACCACTAGCAATTTAGAGGACCCAATGGAATGTTTTAAGTTATGGTAGCCTTAAACAGCCACCTGCAGGCCACTCCAAGCCCAGTGGATTGCTCCATCTGCACATTGTCCTCTGGCCAAGCCTCCTCATGTCCCTGGACAAGTACCTATGCTGAAGCCTGCCCAGAAATGTGTTCTCCTATGTGGCTAAGGAAACCTGCCCATGTTAACGAGATTCCCCTGTGGGAAGACTTGCCTAGGTTCCAGTCTCTTGATGCTGCTGGAGCAGTGTATAGCGACCAAAATGTGTGCCAGAGCTGAGGCTTTTTAATTTAGTCCATTACTAGGGTATAAACTGGCCTGTGTATTGTAAGCTCCTTGTAGGAGGAGCCTCGTCTTTTTCTTCACATGTCAAATGCCTGGCACACAAATGCAGGGGTTAAAGTAGGAGAGGGGCAGCTCTCCATCCTCTGATAAAAGTTCTCCCTTGCTTAAATAAACTGTGCTATCTCAGCTCCCTGGCTGGTGTGGTAAGCAGAGCTTTGTGAATAATTGATTTTTTCGGTGCACTGGCTGAACCAAAAAATGCCAAATAAATAAATAAATAAATATTAAATTTCAGGTCAAACTTAAAACAAAAGCCTTTCACATTTTTTTGGTGAATGAAGCATTTCATCGGACCAAAAATGAATTTTTTTGTTTCATTTCTGAGGGCTTTTATGCCATTTAAAGATAAAGCTGAACTAAAATTGGAAATGGAAAGTCATTTCTGAATTTAAAAAAAATCAAACTTTTTGACATTTGGAATTTTGGGGGGGCGTGGGGAGGAATAGACAAAACCAATTTGGTGAACTCAGCATGAATTCATTATATGTTTTGTTCAACCTAAATCTGATTTTTCACTGAAAAAAGTTCTTTCTGAAAAATTTCACTCTGCGTTAGTGGTGAGAGTTCCCCCTCCTGTTTCTGTTTATTTTCATTGCTGCAATAATAGTCCTATTTAAGGCCATAATCCCACTGTTATTATTTGTATTACAATAGAGCCTATGATTTCCAGTCATGGACCAACACCCCATTGTGCTAGGTGCTGTACAAACATGATAATAAAAACCAACAACCGTTCCTGGCCCAAGATGCTTACAATGTAAGTATAAGACAAGAGACAACAGATGGGAGAGTACAGGGAAACAATGAAAAATGGTCAGCATAATTGGTCAGCACGACAGGCAGTGATTTCTTCTACAAGTTACAATGCATGACCAATCCCCCATGGACTTCAGCGGAACTCCCCATGGGCACTGGGATCCTCACATGTGGAGTAATTTGCAGTATTGGGGTCTAACTGATCAGTAATATTAATGTACTCTTAGCCTTCTTTATCCAGACTTCAGTGTATGACACTAATGATGAAATACTGCAGGTCGAGTTTGAGGTAGGTTGGCCACTCATAGCTGAATTTCATGACAGCACTGCTTCAAGCTTCTCTGTTCTGACTCCTGCAAGAAACTTGGCTTTTATTGAGATTGCTAGCTGGGCATGTCTTTCTTTCTTTAGAGAATGGACAGAGGCCATTATAGCATATAATGTAAAATCCTTAACTGGGGGCTTTTAAGGGTGCCAAAATACTATTTGGAACTTTTTGTTTTCTTTATCCCAGGTGACTGAAAATATCTGTTTAAGCCAAAGCATGCTCCCTCCATTTCCTGTTGTTTGTCATGAAATCATAATCCTATACTTAGGGACATGGTGATAATTTCCATGGCAACTCAGAAGGATTCTAGAAACAAAGAACTCTGACTACACTGTATGGAGGTGGTGCAAAAACAGAACTGTAGAGGGCCTCAACATCAGTAATAGCCTTGGGAAAAATTCATGGTTGCATTTTAGACTGTCCCCCCACATGTGAAACCCTAATTTTCCAAATCACCATAAGCTGAGGATCTGTGGACTTCAGCCGTGAACTGCAGTGCTCTTATAGAAAATGCACACCAATGTCCAGCTAGTAAATCTTCATTTTTCTTGGGTGAACAGATATCCCTAACTAGTGCTTATGTGCTCTTAATTAGTAGCAGATCCCCCCTTAACTCTAATATTCCTATACCCACAAGATATAGCTTCCTAAACTAATCCTAAACTGGACCCATTCACACCTAAAATAATAGACATAGCAAATATCTGACTGTAGTTTAAGATTTAAAAAAGATGGATATAAATACTGGAGATGGACCTGGATCAAAAACTTGATTCAGATTTAAAATCTAGGTTCAGATCCAAGTTTGAGTTTGAATCTCTCTATAATGGGCAGAATCCAAGCATCTCAATTTGGGAATGTTTGGGTTGGGATCCAGATTTCAAACTGCCTGTTTCATAAGTATTTGAATTTGGGGTATCAGTTCTGATCATTCCAGAGACATTAAATTTTGGCCCAGATCTGGAGTTTCTGGTTTAGACCTATCTCTAAGAAATACTGGGTGAAATCCTGTCCCTATTGACTCAGTCAGTGGAATTTTTCCCGTTGTCAATTATTATTGTAATTGTCCTTGATTTCACTCATTATCATTTATTATTTGTTAAGCACCAATGATGTGCTCGGTGCATTACAAGCCACAGATAAAGAGAGTCCATGTCCAGAATAGCTAAAAGCCTAATGAAGAAGGAAATTCACTGTGTCTTGGCCAAGGACTGGATCAGGGTCAGTTGCATGTAAAGCTGCTATGCTCAGCACTATAGCTACAGTGTTGACCCATCCTAATATGTATCAGTTGATAGATAGGAAGAGACGCTCACTGAAACTGATCTTGATCTTTCCCAACTCCCTGCATACACCCACCACTGCAAGTAACAACTGCTCATTATTTGAACTAATAGCCTTTCAAAGGAAAAAGGAAATAATTGTCTCTTTATGCTGCATTGCTCTTTTGTTGTGGTTCTTTTTTATATATCAACAATCATACAGCTGTGCATTGTTCTTTAGAGAGAAACTGTTCTTCCTACCTCTCTGCGGATTTGATTAATGCTTTATTTGCATGGTAAATAATGTTACTGAATTTTTTCTTTGCAGATTACAGTGGGGGGATTTTGTTTTGTTTTTTCATTCTAAACATGTTGATGCTGTTTTTCACTGGTAGATAGAAGGGATGAGGAGAGTTTATACTTTGTTGTTTGGTTTTGTAGGATTTGCTCATGACATAGTGGGGGCCCGATCCTGACTGGGACTTTTGAGTGCTACTGTAATATGAATATTAAATAGTGAGAATCCATATAAAAATCAGAATCTCCTGGAATGTGAAGGCTTTGGCTTATCTCTGGTGCCCTCAACTTTCTCCCCTTTTCATAGATCAAAAATGCAAACAATTTGAGAGATTGAGCTGCATCAGATCAAGTGCACATACTGTTTGGTACTCAGCACTCAGGTTTATTGCCCTGCACTGTGTGTGGCTACTTGCACCTGAGCAAAGTGGGTGTAAAATGTTACCATTCTGATGTGTTAACATTTTGCACTCACTTTACATTGGTATAAATGACTACACGAGGTGCAAGGCAAAAGGAAATCAGGCCCTAACCCTCTCTGCATCAACTCCCACATCCTTCATTCCCATCAAAAGCCAGTCTGCATTATCAGTGGAGACCATGCATGAAGACTTCAAAGCTCCATGGCAGATGTCTGTGTAGAGTTGTAATCAGACTAGGATACAATGGGTCAAAACCACTCAGCAGTTTGTGTGACCAGACGCCCCGATAGTACAGTCTTTGTCTTACATGGGCAGCTATTGCCTCCCCCGCCCCTCCCCCGGTCGCAGTTTTTCACACTTGCTATCAAGAGGTCATGTCCTCTACTCCGTACATGGTCTATAATATAGCTGGGTGAAATTTTTCAAATAAATAGTTTATTTGACAGAAATGCAGAAGACCTAACTTCAAATCCCTGTTCTGAAACAGACTTCATTGATTCACCAAAAATTTCAAAGCATTTTAGATTCAGTTCAACCCACACTGATTTTTTTTCCCCTTGATCTTTCATAACTGCCACCAAACCAAAAAATCAAATATTTGTCCAGCTCTACTCCATAGTAACCTTGCTGGAAGTCTGGCTTGTTGAGGCTAAGAATTCCATCCCTCAGCCCTGTAATATTTTAATGCAGAGCAAAAACTTTTAAAATTGTCTTCACTCTTCATTCCCCAGTATCTGGATCTATACGTTCGTTGTACCAATGTCAGCTCCAACTTACACTCATGCAATCCAAGTGAAGTCCTGTTGGGTCTGCAAAAAATCTTTGTTGCAGTATTTCAGTGCTTTTGCTTTCTTGTTGCAGCTGAATCCTGAATGTTTCAGGGAAAGAGAAAATGAAACATAATGGGGCAGGGGGAGAGTTATGAACTTTTTAAAACTCAGAAAATCATTTGGTTTAGTTTCACTTTTAGATAAAAGTCTTCCAACAGGTGTGTGTGTGTTTGTTTTTTACCCACATTGCCTCACCTGTCCCTAGAAATTAATGAAAACTGCCCAACTAAACTGAGATTCTTCTTGCTATGCTTTTGACTGGACGCAGATCCAGTAGCAAATACTCAGGCAATGCTCCCATTGGAATTTATGGGATTTTGGACTGTGTCCTTTATTTTGGAAAAGAGCGGGCCTGATTCTTACCTTGTGCACACCAGTGTAAATCAGAAGTAATACCAGGAGAAATCAGTGGAGTTACACTGGGGTACATGGGACAGGGCTATCTTTACAGCTGTGCACAGCCGGGACAGAAGGAGGGTGACCAAGATCCTCGTTTTCACCACAGCAATGGAAGGTGCTCCTGCTGGGCTCAGACAAGCTCTAAAGCGATCAAACCATTCACAGTGAGAAGGAGAGCTGCCCTTGCTGAGATGCAAGAGGGTGGTAGGGTGGGGTATGGAAGCCCTCTGATTTATTGACTGACATGTTTTTGTGCCCCTTTCCTGGCACCCCACAGAATTTCCTGTGTGATGCAATTTGATAGTCAGTCTCATCACCAGGGAGCCTAGAAAGCTGTTTGCCATGGAAAAACATGGAAAAATGCAGAATTTGTTTTTTTACAGAGAATCTTTAGTTTTTACATTGTGTGAAAAAATAAAAACATGTATAGTGGAACCCCATTATTGTCTGATCTAATTGGGACTGGGTCCGGATCGAATAATAAAAATTTCAGATAAGCAGGAGAATGGGCAGGGCTCTGGCTGTCTGCCCCAGGGGGCAGGGCTCCTGCTGTCAGCATAAAAATTGTAAATATATCAATAAAACATTGTGTTCAATTTATATCTATATTAGGGCTGTATATTAATCGCGATTAACTCGCAATTAACTCAAAAAAATTAATCAGTTTAAAAATTTAATTGCGATTAATTGCACTGTTAAACAGTATAATACCAATTGAAATGCATTAAATATTTTGGATGTTTTTCTGCATTTTCAGATATATTGATTTCTATTACTACACAGAATAAAAAGTGTACAGTGCTCACTTTATATTATTTTTTATTACAAAAATAATAAAATGTAAAAATGATAAAATAAATAGTATTTTTCAAATCACCTCATACAAGTACTGTAGTGCAATCTCTTTATCGTGAAAATATAACTTACAAATGTAGTTTTTTTTTTGTTACATGACTGCACTTAAAACAACGTAAAGCTGTAGAGCCACTCAGTCCTACTTTTTGTCCAGCCAATCGCTAAGACAAACAAGTTTGTTTACATTTACAGGAGATACTGCTGCCTGCTTCTTATTTACAATGTCACTTAAAAGTGAGAACAGGCGTCCGCATGGCACTTTTGTAGCTGGCATCGCAAGGTATTTACATGCTAGATATGCTAAACATTCGTATGCCCCTTCATGCTTCGGCCACTATTCCAGAGGACATGCTTCCATGTTGATGATGCTCGTTAAAAAAATAATACATCAATTAAATTTGTGACTGAACTCCTTGAGGGAGAATTGTATGTCTCCTGTTTTGTTTTAATCGCATTCTGCCGTATATTTCATGTTATAACAGTCTTGGATGATGACCCAGCACATGTTCGTTTTAAGAACACTTTCACAGCAGCTTTGACAAAACGCAAAAAAGGGGCCAATGTGAGATTTCTAAAAATAGCTACAGCACTCAACCCATGGTTTAAGAATCTGAAGTGTCATCCAAAATCTGAGAGGGACGAGGTGTAGAGCAGTGGTTCTCAAAGCCAGTCCACCGCTTGTTCAGGGAAAGTCCCTGGTGGGCCGGGCCAGTTTGTTTACCTGCCGCGTCTGCAGGTTCAACCAGTCGTGGCTCCCACTGGCTGTGGTTCGCTGCTCCAGGTCAATGGGGGCTGCGAGAAGAGGCATGGGCCGAGAGATGTGCTGGCCGCCAGGGGCTTTCCCTGAACAAGCGGTGGACCAGCTTTGAGAACCACCCTGTTACAGCATCACATAAAGCCTGCAAGTGAGATCATGGCCCCACTGAGCTAGGCCCTGCATACAGATATGGTAAGAGAGGTCCCACCCCCCAAACAGTTTACAAGGTAAATGGGCAAGACAAAGGCTGGGAAAGGAAATAGAAGTGAAGTTACTTGACCAAGTGGCAGAGCCAGGAATACAACCCAGATTTCCTGAGTCCCCACTCCACTGTCCTGTCCACACTGCCCCTTTAAGGATGAAAAGGAGCCACAGATGAACACTTAAAAAGGGGGTAACCCTGTTTAACAGTAAACTCCCCACAAAGCAGCGACTTGGGGATTCCATAGTAGACTCCCCCTTGTGACAGCTGAAATTACAGAAAAGTTTGTCGTTGCTGAAAATAGCCCTCAAATGCTGAAAGGCCACCTGTTTGCAAGATGAGACAAGACTGGGTCATGGCTAAAATGTTTCCCTGAATGATGAGCAGGTATCCATGTTTTCCATGATAAAAATACACAGTTTTCCATGATTAAAGTGAAACACTGAACTTTTTAGTTTCCCTAGGCACAATATATATAGATTAGGGCTGTCAAGAGATTAAAAAAATTAATTGCACTGCTAAACAATAATAGAATACCATTTATTTAAATATTTTTGGATGTTTTCTCCATTTTCAACTATACTGATTTCAGTTACAACATAGAATACATGTACAGTGCTCACTTTATATTTATTTTTTATTACAAATATTTGCACTGTAAAAAACAAAAGAAATAGTATTTTTCAATTCACCTAACACAAGTACTGTAATGGAATCTCTTTATCGTGAAAATTGAACTTACAAATGTAGAATTATGTACAAAAAATAACTGGATTCAGAAATAAAATAATGTAAAACTTTAGAGCCTACAAGTCCACTCATTCCTACTTCAGCTAATCGCTCAGACAAACAAGTTTGGTTGCAATTTGCAGGAGATAATGCTGCTCACTTGTTTACGATGTCACCTGAAAGTGAGAACAGGCGTTTGCATGGCACCATTGTAGCTGGCGTCACAAGATATTTACGTGCCAGATGCGCTAAAGATTCATATGTCTCTTCATGTTTCAACCATCCCGGTGACGGTTTCTGCTTGATAACGATTCAAAGGAGAGCAGACCGACGCATGTTCATTTTCATCATCTGAGTCAGATGCCACCAGCAGAAGGTTGTTATTCTTGTTTGATGGTTTGGGTTCTATAGTTTCCACATCTAAGTGTTGCTCTTTTAAAACTTCTGAAAGCATGCTTTACCCCAGTGGGTCTCAAACTAGGGGCGCCACTTGTTCAGGGAAAGCCCCTGGTGGGCCAGGCCAGTTTGTTTACCTGCCACGTCTGCAGGTTCGGCGGTTTGCCGGTCCAGGCCAATGAGAGCTGCAGGAAGGGTGGCCAGCAGATCTCTTAGCCCGCGCTCCTTCCCGCAGCCCCCATTGGCCTGGAGCGCCGAACTGTGGCCAGTGGGAGCCGCAACTGGCTGAACCTGTGGAAAGGGCAGGTAAACAAACCAGCCTGCCTTCCAGGGGCTTTTCCTGAACAAGCAGTGGACCAGTGTTGAGAACCACTGCTGTAACATAAGTAATAATAAACCTCAAACATCTTAGTGTGCAAACAGAGTCTGGCCCCTCTGTGCATTGCTCCTCGCCTTCATTTTCAGATTGTTGCTGTTTGAATGTTAATGGTGATGCCATGTGATCCTTGCTCAGCCAGTGACACCATGCTTATGGTCTCTGTGTGTGTTTTTTCATGCTTTCCATGAGGAACACCTATTCTGAGCTGGTCCACAAGACTACTACCTCCTTCTCCTTCAAATCCTCCCCTCCTGCCATGACACCTACAAGAAATGAGCTTGTGACATTGCTTTAGTTTTACGAATGACATTTCTTGGAGGGTGGGTGTTTTTGTATATGTAACCTCCTTTGCGGCACCATCTGAGTATTAATAACTGTCGCAGCCCTAAAACTTATGCTCAAACATAGCATCTGTTTGGCCAATTGTCGGTCAAAAGGTCACATTCGTACTGTGTGCAACACCGTAGTGCGGTGTGCAATATTATAGTGCCATGTTCATATTCCCACTCTTTTTCCCTGGTCAACTAATGGTCAGACTAGTGCCGTGTGCAAAAATACCAGTGTGCCTGCTCTCGAACCTTCTGTCGATCAAAAGGTCAAGTTGGTACTGTATGCAAAAGCATAGGGCTGTGTGCAAAAGTAGTGTGCTGGGTGCAGCTCCCATTGACGTAGAGGGCACCAGCTCGGAACCTGGTTGGTGAAGGAGCTAGGGACCAATCAGACGCTGACACACGTAAGAGTCTTTGCATAAAACTAAGTGTCACACCAAAATCGGCAGGAGTATCCGGGGGCTAGCTGAAAGGCCTGATCACCCTTTCAGCCAGGGTCTCCTCCAGATTTAGCCGGCTCGGATCGCGTCAATTCGCTTTCTTCTTTTGGATTATTTTTCCACCAATTCGTCATGCCCTTGTGTCATAAACAAATAGTAGGAGTTAATAAAACAGAAGTACTTTATATCTCTTTTCACTGTAAAGGGTTAACAAGTTCAGTAAGCCTGGCTGTCACCTGACCAGAGGACCAATTCGCAGACAGATAACTTTCAAATCTGAGGAGGGAGTTTCTGTATTCTGTTGAATTTGGTTTTGTTTCACTCTGGGGGTCAGAGGCGACTTAGACGCAACCAGTTTTCTCTCAATCTCCCTGATAAAGATCTTATAAGTTCAAAATTCATGATACTAATAGATAAAGCCGATAGCTTATGTTTGTTTTCTTTATTTGCAATGGCATTTGTCTGAGGAATTTTAAATGTGCATTTGCTGGAAGGATTTAATTGTGTATTGGCTGGGAGGATTCAAATTTTATTTGCTGAAGGATTTAATATGTACTTCGGAACTTAGGCTGTGGAGGGTAACTTCCCAGTGTCTATAGCTGAAGACCCTGTCACCCCATTCATTTAAAATTTACAAAAGATAATTTTTACTGTTTTCTCCTTTAATTAAAAGTCTTGTTTAAGAACCTGACTTTTTTTTAATTTGGTTGAGACCCATCGAGGACTGGGTCTGAATATCACCAGGGAATTCGGTGGGAGAAAAGGAAGGGGAGAAGAGAGCAATTCTCTTTGTCCAGATTCACTTTCTCTCTCAGGGAGAGTCTGGAGGATGGAAGAGAAGAGGAGAAGCGTGGAATTGTCCTCTCTGTTTGGTGATTCAAGGAGTTGAATCACAGTGATCTTCAAGGGTAACCCAGAAGGGAGCCTGGAGAAGCTAATGGTGAGGGAAACGGATTTTACTTCCTTGTGTTAAGATCCAGAGTCTGTGGTCTTGGGTCCCCGGCAAGGTTTGTGTGGTGGACCAAGTGTACCTAGGTACTGAATTCCTGGTTGAATGGCACGCTAAAGTTTAAGCTGGTAATTGAGCTTAAGATATCATGCTGAACCCCATCTCTTTGAATGCCTAAGGTTCAAGAGTGGGATTTTACCATGAACACCTTGTGTCTGTTTGCTGGTAGCAGCTGCGCCTGAGTGTGCTTAAATACTCTGGTTTGTTTTAACTTCTCCCCTTTTTTTTTCCCTCCCTACTGGTACCAAGTTGGTGTATATAGTATCATGAGTATCAAATTGTTGTTATTAATTGCTATGTTTTAATTGTTTATTTTACAATATTCGGTTAATGTGCCCCCAGTTTACTTAGTTTGTGTAACTGTTCGGATTTTAGTAAGCATAGTTGACTCAAATGTTTTTTGTTGTGAATGTAAATGAGTTCAATTGTGTTATATTCATTTCTGATAGTATTGTTAGTTGGTAAAAGTACTCCTCCCCAGCCCAAGTTGCAACTCATTCCCCATTAATAAACAACCACTTGGTTTTGAATTACAATCTGTTTTCGTTTTAATTTTCCTCTCTCAATCAAAACTTACTCGAACCTGCATTGGTCTCGGACAATAACCTTTGCCAAACAACTATACCTTCTCCTGAATGTCTCCCCTGACCTTCCTTTGCTAGCCCCTCCCTGCTTCTTTGTTAGTGGCACTCCTCCTCCTTGCGTCCTGTCTAACTAATCCGAAAGCTTTCTGGAGCAGGGATTGCATCCTCTTTTGTAGGTGCCTAACATGCACTGGGGCACTATACAAAAATAAACAATAGCAATTTTTCCCTTTCATTTTGTATCTTTATGTAACTACTAATACCATATGACAGCCCTTGAACTTGACGTCCTCTGTTTATTCACCAGCCAGATGCAGCAGTGGCAATAGGAGCTTTGTGCCTTCTAACTGATCCAAAGGGACCCCCTCTAGCAATGGAAGTAAAAAGAGTAGTTTACTCACCCTTACTTTTTCATACTTTGGTGCTAATTGCAATGGTGGGTTTTGTGATGAGAACACTCTTCTACTAAGAACTGCACTGAGGCACCCAAACTCATGGCTGGTAGGTCACTGAACAGCCACAACATGATTTTCAATCATTACTGACAAGGGTTGGATTGAACCTTGCTCTGAAGTTGACAGGCTCTGTATTTAACTGCCTATCTCCTGAGACAGACAGCCCCCTAATAGGTTCTATTTTTATGGTAGCTGTGTTCCCATGTATTGTTTAACGGATAAACCTGTTTCCCACATCTGTATAGTAAGTGTGCTAAAACAGAGCACTTTGCAGCAAATCTTTGGCCAGCTAGTCATCTCTATATTGTACTCAGAAAATCACGGAAACAGCTCCACTCAGACATCTTCCTCCTGCTTCTGCAAAAGCATAGGCCCTTGCCACTCACTGCACCCAGAGCTATGCCAATTTACATCAGCAAAGGACCTGGCACATTATTGTTTAAAATGTTACAGTAGTACTGAGAGGCTAGGGTTATAATCAGAGAGCCCTGTTAGGCTTGGCAAACACAAAGGCAGGCATGATCCTCGCGCCAAAGAGATTGCAATCCAAGATTTGAGCTAACAGAGAATCTTCTTAGCTGAGTGCAGTAGTGGGTTCTTGATACATAAGGGACCAGTTTTTATTTTACCCAATAAGGGACAATGGTAATGATTTCCAGAGGGACAGTTCTTTACTCAAGAGACATTTGCTTACGTCATAGTACAAGAGGAAGACCCCACTCTCAACACACCCTCTTTATACTTCCTCACTACTCCTTACTACCATTTGGGAGAAGAATTGTGTTTGATTCCCAAGCTGATGCTCACTCCCTGATTTGACTGGCATTGTTCTATGGAATGTGTAGGACTGAATTATTATGGAGGCGGCATATTGAAACCTTCTAGTGCAACATGGACCCCTTCTGGCTGTTACCTAGCTACAAAGTCAGCCTCATTCAGAGCTCCATGGCTTTGCTGCCTCCTCTTTCATCTCCATCCCTCCCCTTGAATTATCCATCTCTTTTCACCCTGCTCTGGTTCCCCACTACCGGTCCAGCTTGATCTTCCTCCATACCCATCTTCCTTATTCCTGGCATCACTGCTTTAACTGCGCACGCTTGCTAGCTGCTCACCTGACACCTTCTGGTAGATCCTGCTCGCTTTGCACAGTTCTGTTCTGTATTATGATTATTTGAGGCACTTACAGTGTTTGTCTGTGGAGTTGTCAAACCTGGGACAGTGCTTTCAAGCTAAAGTTGCTTGGTGACAACAGATTTAGACCAAGCTGACTGAAAACGGGATGGCGCTCAAACTGATTTTCCAGCTCATATTTGAATCCTATAGCTGTTTCTGTCCATAGATCTTAAGGGGGTTTACAAAGAAGGGTAAGTATCATCCCCCATTTAACAGAGAGGCAAAGTGACTTACTAGAGGTCACATGGCAAGTCAGTGGCAGAGCAACTACAAACCACAAATCTCCTGACTTCCAGTCTAGTGTCCTGTCCACTTGACTGCACTGCCTCCCATATTGCCTCTGCAAAGCACTATACATCAAAACTAAACTTTTTAAATTGCTATCCATGCCTGTAAGAGTGTGTATCCTACAAAGAAAAACTTATTTTTGCCACAAAACAGGTGGTTGGGGCATTCTGGTTGATCTAGGCCATGGTTTTGTGGGGAGTTTTTTGTCCTTTGAGAGCCAGTTTATGGAACTTGGAGCCTTTCATAAGGCTTGGTTTAGTGACCGCATTTCAAGTAGATGGGATAACACATATTGCTCTCCCCCCACCATCCAAGATGCCACAAGGTTCTGCTATTGGTAGAATTGTAATGATGATATAATTATCATTGTGAAAATCCATAATTATTTTGAAAAAGACTACCTTTAACCAGTCTTTGGGGTTTGTAGAGCTGTAGAGAGCCTTGGCTTAGACTCATGGATCCTTTTCATTCCCTAGCAGCTTCTGGAAATAGAGATGTGGAATTGCAGAGGGCTACATGGACCCTGTTACTCTAAGCCAGGGGTAAGCAACCTGTGGCACGTGTGCTGAAGGCAGCACACGAGCTGATTTTCAGTGGCAGTCACACTGCCCAGGTCCTGGCCACTACTCTGGGGGCACTGCATTTTAAATTAAATTTTAATGAAGCTTCTTAAACATTTTGAAACCTTATTTACTTTACATACAACAATAGTTTAGTTACATATTATAGACTTATAGAAAGAGACCTTTTAAAAACATTAAAATGTATTACCGGCACATGAAACCATAAATTAATGAATAAATGAAGACTCGGCACACCACTTCTGAAAGGTTGCCGACCCCTGCTCTAAGCCAAGAATGTATTAGTGAGTTCCTGCCAAGGAATTGGTTCACCCGAGTCATGGACTTTGGCCTAAAAGTGTTGTAGAATTCCATGGAATCAAAGAGCAACAAGAGAAAAGATTTCCAAGTGGAAAATTATAGGGGGTAAGTGGGAGGAAAGTTCTTGTTTGGCTGTATCAGTGAGGCTACCATGTGGCATGAATAAAAGAATTTCAAGAACAAAGGGATCGTACTTAGCTCTAATTAATCAGAGGAGGTTTTATATCCTGTGTATTATGTAAATAGTTTATTGTCTCTTTTATTGTCTGTAAAGTTTTAAAGAGAAAGTGGGTGCTCTTCTTCAAGAACTCCGTGTAACCTGGAAGCTTGTCTCTTTCACCAACAGAAGTTGGTCCAATAAAAGATATCACCTCACCCAGCTTGCCTCTCTCATATCCTGGGACCCAACATGGTTTGAACATCGCCGTAAAGCTGTAGTAAGATATATGTATTACAAAAACCCTGATGCTGAAAAAACCTCGAAAAGGTGTAGTAGATGTATGTTAAGGTTTTATGCACTGGGGCCATATGCAGGAATTAAAATTATTATTCAAGGTGGCATTTGCTGCAGTTCAGAGATGGACAAAATTCTGCATTGTATAGGCCTGTCTTAAGGGCTTAAATGGTGAGAGAGGTCTTGCGTGAGCCTTCTGCAGTGGGTGGCATTTGCTCCTCAATGGATAGCACGTTAGCTCCCCAGAGCAACACAGTCTGTGTTTACTAAAGAGAAAGGAAAATATAGTGTTTTTAAAAATTGTCCTAGACACGTACAACTGGGGCTGACTTCAGAGGCCTGGTGCCTCAAACAAGAGAAGGCCTGTGCTTTGAAGACACCTCTACTAAGCAGTGGTCTGGCAAGAATTGAAAATGGCAATGGTGATGGAGGTAATATGCGCCTTAGCAATTTTAACTCATCATTGGGCACAGTTGCCTGCACTTTGCCTAGAAGTAGTATAATGCACATATACTACTGTCTGATTCCATTTTGTAGCCATTGAATTGACAGAAGTCACTATGAGCTTTGAGCACCATCTAATGGACAGTTTATAGTCAGTCACGTGAAATTTACCAAGCTCCTAAGCCTTAAGCATGAACTCAGAATTCAGAGGTCAGGGTCATTTTGAGAGCAAGATAATCAGAGAGGTTAAAGTAATACACAGGACTGGAGTAATACACAGGACTGATCAGAAATTTTGGTTATGCGTGTACATGTACATAAATTCCCACTGTCTGCAAATTGACAATGAAACCTACTGGTACACAAGGATTAATTAAAGGCAGATGTCTCTGCTCATGAAAAATCTAGAGGCTTTTTGCTTCTTGGCTTAAAATACATTAAAAGGTTTTTATTTTTATATCATGGCTTTTGTCACCAGGGGAATCAATAAAGAATGTTCTACTATGTCATAGTTCAAGCAGCAGGGCTCTGCTTAGTGTGTGTTATCAGTGGCTGGCATACCGGCCCCTAATCCTTTCTGTCTGATTCAAGGTTCCTGAACAACCCTCCCTCCCTCTGGGTAATGTCTGGAGATGGAGAACTTCAACTTACAAACCCAACATGTGCAGACTTTATGACCCTCTTTGTCCCTGTGTTCCAGAGCCAAGCTGATCAGCTATGTACAGTATGTACCCTTCATGCTCTGCTATTTATTACGGTGCTACCCTAATAAGCTGTCTCATCATATAGAATTAGACTTGGGCTCAATGGTTCCTGAATGTGGGCTTAGGAACCTAACTTTAGACATCCTTCTTGAAGTCTTCCCTTCAAAGGATATTTTAAAGTGGTTGATAAGAATTTATCAGGGAACAATTGGGGAATATAAATTTGAGCAGCCCCGTGGCTGCTCTACTTTAGCTTAAACTGAGGTCTATAACATTGTGTATAGCCAGCTTTTTCCTACCTTCCTCCTCTTAAACTGCAGTTTAGAAGAACTGAGATTAAAGTCTAATGGCCTGATTCTGCAAACACTACCACAATCAGCCCCACTGAAGTCAAGGGAACAACACACAGAGAGGTGTGGAGATGCTAGAGCAGTAATACTCAGACGTCAGTGGTTCAGGAGCCAAATTAGCAATCAACATTATCCAAAAGAGCTACAGAGTGTGAATTCATTGTTTAATTTACTATAGCTTCTTGGCTCTCTGAGCTAAGAGGTGAAAACTTTATCTAAAAGTTGTATTCATATTTAAACAGTAAGACGGGAAATATTTAGTGTGTGTATATGTACATATGGTATATATTATTCTCACAGCAAAATGACTGATCAAGTATTACTTTATCAACTACAGTTGGTTAAGAACATAGTAAAAGTATCCTGGTAAAAGCACAGTGTTTTAATATGTGCTGCAAACAGCCGCAGGAGACGTGCTAAAGAGTCGCTTGTGAGCCTCAGTCTATCACTGTGCTAGAATTACCGGTAATAAAGGCATGACATAAGGCACGAAGAGTAGTGGAAGTAGAAGGGAAGGAGGTTTACACAATATGAAGTGATGAAGTTACTTGCTTTTACCTTGTCTACGTCATGTTCCACGTTCTTATGAGTTATTTTAATTTGATTTGATTAAGCTGGTGCTAGATTTATGCTGTTTAGTTTTCTTTTTTTAGCAATTCACACAACTGGGATTGGGAAACTAGACTGATCAGTTACACTTCCTGGTTATATTTGGTTTCACTTTCTGGTTCTTACCTCATTTATAATAATAGCATCCTAAACTGAGAATAAAATGATCAGCTTGAGCATCAGTAGAAGGAGGAAAAACTCCTAGGCATCAGAGATCTTGATTTTATGTAGCTGTCATCATTATTAATAACATCAGTAAAACACACACACAGAAATATAAATTAAAGAGATAACACAGAAGCAGCACAGATCTTAAATAATATGACCTAAGTTTTCCAGGACTGGTTTCCTCAGGGTCTCTTTAATTGTTTTTATGTCCTATTAAATAACTGGACTATAGCAATCAGTTTATTTTAGTGTGTTAGCTCTTTTCCAAACCTGGATTTCTGGGCATACTTAGCGGTGCTTCTGCTGCCACTGGTATGTTATGATAAATTAACATGGTCTGGTGAGCGTAGCTGTTTGCAGTACACTATGTCTGTCATTTCTCCAGCTGACAGTGCAGCCTCCTACCAGCAATTGCAGAGGTTATCCATGCCAAAAAGCATGGACGCAGTTTGGGAAAGGAAAGGGGGCATAGCCCCTCAAAACTGAAAGCCTAAGGCAAATGCGGAATTCCCCCCCAACTCCCCCCCACGGCTCCATGGACCCGACTGGAGCTGCCCCCCACAATAGGGAAGTCAAACTACGCTTATGACAAAAAAAAGTTTTAATTAGATGCTGTTTGGAGTTAGAGGTGAGTAGATGATTAGCTGGTGAATTTAGCCTCGGTTTTGCTCATCCATTATCCATGATGAGATTATACCCTCTAGCTTTGTTGCTGTTCAAAAGCATTAGGAATATTATTTTAATTATTTTGCCGTCTATTTCTGAATTGATGATAAGCAGTTCTCTGTGAATGTTGAGGCTGTATTTGGTTAATTGTCATTGGTTAGAAAAAAACACATGGCATTGTTTCTGTTCTCCACGTGGTTTTGTGCACAAGTATTTCCAGCACAAGTCTAAAATTCTCTGTGTGAATCCTTGTATGCTGCTTCGATGCTGTCATTAGTTATTATTTGTATTATGGTAGCACCTCAGAACCTCAGCCATGGACCCAGACCTTGTTGTGCTAGGCGATTTACAAACACAGCACAATAAAACAGTTCTTCCCCAGAAAGCTGCTTATTTAACCCTTTCAATGCACTTTTGTACCAGTAAAACACAATCACTCAGCTGTTCTTGGAAAATGAAGGCAAAAGAGGCTTGATGAGGCTAAAGCAAATTAATTTCAAAATGCTATTGAACAGTCAGATTTTGTTTTTCAGTATTTACCCTGTTAAAATGCCCAGGTAGATGAATTGTTCCCTTCTAATGTGATATTTTAGCATAACTCATTTTGAGCTCTGCTGTTTTGTTCAGGTTGGCTGTCTTTGTGTCATGATCCATAGGTCTCGAACCTGGATCTGCAGGAGCAGCCAGGCTCCGACCCTTTACCTGGCAGCATATTGACAGCTACTTACTTAGGACCTATAAAGCCGAGCCCCAGTTTGAGGCTCTGCTGCTGAGGTCCTATTGGCAGAGTGTCAGAGCAGCAGATTGGCTCACAGGCCCTACTTAAGTCAGCAGCAGGAATGGGAAGCTGTTTGAACAGCTGAGCTCCACCCTGCTCTGGATTGTGTGCCATCCCACTTCTGCCCCCACTCTCCTAGCTTGACTTTAGGCATCTGACTTGTGGTTCCTGACCTCCAGTTTGTCTCCTGCGTCTGACTCCTTGGTATCCTGACCCAGCCTGACTCTGGTTCCTGACTCGTGGTTCTGGTCTCCTGGTGCCCTGACCCTCCTGACTTGTGACTGTGGACTCTGGCTCTGACCATTAGGTCTGGATGCCCATGGCCCAGCCATCACGTTTGTTTGTAACTTTTTGAGAGTGTTGCTCCACAATGCAGTATCATCAGCAAAGTCTAGGTCTCCTAGCCTTTGCCATCTACCCGTGCAATACCAGTGTCTATGTTGCTAATACACTTGTTCATTATTCACACTTTGGCATTGCCACACAGCAGAAATGAAACACAGCCCTGCTTCACTCCAGTGTCTATGTTGAACAACTCTGTTGAACATCACACTTGTCCATCTGCCCACTGGAAAACTATTTTTCTATTTAGCTGATCTGGTTTTGTCATTCACCATTCCAAAGCTCATGACAGTAGATGTCAAAAATGTCCAGTTATTTAGATCTAAAATCTAAATTATTTGTCTTCTGATGACAAAATGTCCTGACTGAGAGTCATAAGGATTTCCTGCTATGAAGAGACTTGTTTGCTTCATGCAACTTGTTTGATCATGAGTTTCCTATACACAGTCAGAGACAGAGGCAAGTGGTGTTGAGCAAGAGAAGTTGTATGTTGACTCCTTCCTTCCATTTGTTTCTGTTCAGTGGAAAGAGATGGAATTTAATTTTCACATCATTCGGGTGATCTGCCTAATCTATCCATGCCGCTGCACTCATCAGGGTGGTATCTGTTCACCTCCGCACTGAGAACAACTGAAATTGTCTGAGGAAGTAGAAAGGAACAACAAGAAAAACATACAGACACTAACATATTGGTCATTGAAATGGAGAAATGTGGTTTGACAAATAACCTGAGTTGGCATGATTGACTGACTGATTACAACCCATTATAGGAAGGTCTTCAGATTATCTAGAAATAGTTCAGGGTCTCTTTATGTAAGGAGTAGTCAGAGATCAGGTTTGTTTAAAATAATCAAAGTAATTTGAAATTTCATGGGCATGGCTTTTCTAAGTTGTCTGTTTCATTTTTTATTGCAGCACTGAGAGTTCTTTGGTGTTGTAAATGAATCAGATAGAATAGGAAAGAAATCCGTGCATGCCAGAAAAGCAAGCATAATCAACAGTGACCCCAATATCCTGAATATGTAATATACATTAGCACATCCACCTGGAATCAAAACTGCAGTTTATGTCCAGACAGAAACTCTATGAGAAACTCAAGGAGTATTTTGCAATATAGCGTGGGAACCGTGCCCAGAGCAGAAGCACGCACACATGAGAGATGTGGAGCCAGTTTGGTGCAGGAAGTTCTTAAAGTTACACACACTCTTCCAGCAGGGCTGAAATTGTTTCTGAGAAACTATCCTTTGGATTTGTGTGTGTGTGTTTCTATTAGTTTAGTAGCTCCCCCCGGTTTTGACCTCGCACTATGAAACTGGCATAGCGAGAAAACATTTTGAGTTGAAACATTCATTCCACATTACGTGATTCTTGATTAAAAGGCCCATTTGAAAAATATTTAACCCTCTGACTTCCTCCCTGAGAATTCTAGACAATTCTGAGTTTTAAAGACTAATGGCAAATTGTGTCTAACTGGATGTGAACACAGGCACTTCCTTAATCAGAAATAACTAACAAGTACTCTTGCTGACAAGCCAAAGTAGAGAGGCCAAGGACTGATTGATTGGGCAATGAAAATAGAAAATATCCTCTCAGTCCTAATCATGGTTCTTCTAAGTCAGGGTTGAGGCATAGTAGAGTGTGGGGGAAGCTTGCATTGCCATGTGTATAAAGACATGACTTCAGGGCTGTCATCCTCACCCAGCACAAAAGTTCACATGGGAAAAAGATTAAATTTAAAAACAGAAAATAGATAAAACTGTCATTCTTAATCATCAACACAGCAAGGATTTGTTTTGTTGTTTTTTTAAAAAAACCCTCATACTTTAAAACAAAGTACAGTGAAAGCCATCTAAAGCCGCCACTCAAAGACCTAACAAAAACCATGATTGATAAATCCCAATAGATTGTTTAACAAACGAGGAGCAAAATGGTACTCAGTACATTGGGGGTTCTTTTAGAGTGGTATCTAAATAAAGGAAGTTGCCAAATAAAGGGTGATCTTTTGTGTAGGTTTGTGACTCTTCAGAATCAGATTGAATAGCATTAATAACCTCTAACAGAGCGAGGAATGCTGCTGACTGATCTGCTCAGGGTGATGGTGGTATTAGCTCTGGTGTTGACATCTTAAACCCTGTATTTGGCTGTTGGCAGTTAAAGGGATATATAGGAATTGTTTCACTGACCAGTGACATATGTACTCTCAGTTACCATAGCAATGGAGTCATACAAATATCTGACAGCTCACAGCAGCACTGCTGCAACAACCTTTTTGGACAGGAAGTGAAGAATAGTTTGAGGTGAACAACTGTCTGAGTTGGAATGTGGCTAGGATACTAGAATTAATGCTGCTCCCCTTCCTAGCCCCCACAGGTGGTCAACTGAAACCCTGAAACATGAGGTTTTAGGAACATAAGACATAAATCAGAAGTAAGCTCCAGGGCTGATGAGCCTTGCCCCCCACCATAACAAGGAACCCTGTCCTACAATCACATTCATAAATTTGTTTCAGCTCCCTCTTAGAACAAATAAAGTTGTTTGCTGCCACAATTCCTATTGAGGGGGTTTCCAGAACCTCTCCCCTGTGATGGTTAGAAACTCTCTTCTAATTTCCAGCTGGAATTTGTTCATGGACAGTTAGTGTCCATTTGTTCTTGTGCCAGCATTGCCTTTAACTTAAATAGCTCTTCACCTTCCCTGGTAATTACTCATGATGTATTTATAGAGAGCAATCATATCTTCTCTCAGCCTTCTAGACTAAACAAGTTAAGCTCTTCCAGTCTCCTCTCATAAGATAGGCTGTCCGTTCCCCTGATCATTCTAGTAGCTCTTCTCTGCACCTAGTTTAAATTCACCTTTCTTGGGCATGGGTGATTAGAATTGTACACAGTATTCCAAATGAGGTTTCACCAATGCTTTGTGCAGTAAAATTAATACTTATCTATCTCTACTGGAAATGCCTCACCCCTACATCCTAGGATTGCATTTGCCTTTTTCACAGCCAAATCACATTGGTGACTCATAGTCATTCTGTGATTGACTCATACACCCAGGTCTCCCTTGTCCTCTGTCACTTCCAACTGATGAGCCCCCAACTTGTAGCAGAAATTCATATTGTTAGACCCCAAGTGCATGACTTTGCACTATTGAATTTCATCCTATTTCTGTCACTCCACTCTTCAAAGTCATCTGGATCTTCTTGTTTAATATTCTGATCCTCCTCTGTATTGACAATGCCTCTCAACTTTGTATCATCAGTACATTTCATTAGCACACTCCTACTTTTTGTCCCAAGGTCATTAATAAAAGATTGGTCTCCAGATCAATCCTTGAGGAACCCTACGAGTGACCTCCATCCAATCGGGTAATTCACCTTTCATCACAACCCATTGCCTTCTCCCCTGGACTCCAGAATCCCCAGGAGCAACTTTGAGACACACTTTCTTGTGCTTCTTCCCTTTCCAGATGTTTTAGGGACAGGCTTTCCCCTATGTAAAATGAAAATATATATGGCAGCATATTGGGGGGAGGAGGGTCCCCTCCTCTACTGGATGGAAACAGAACTGTTCAGCCCTCTGTGATAGAAACCATTCTGACAAATAATTGAGGTTCTTTCAGGTTAGGTGACTGGGGCTTGTGTTTACAGAGCAGGAAGCTGTGAATTCTATCCCTACAGTCGCCATCAAGTGCCGAATGACTCTGCTGTGCAGTAAAACCATAACCCTGACAGATTTGTTACAATAATACTTTAAAATTGTGTGTATGTTTTGAGGAGGAAGGTTCCACTTTAATTTGATATTTAAAAATTCTCGACCCTTTTCAGCATGATGTAGCAGGATTTTGGGAATTTTAAAGTGAAATAACAGTGTGGAACACAGTAAATTACTGGAAACCTGGATCACGGTCAAGCATGACGTAATTCAGCTCTTTGTGAGAGTTCAAAGACTGTGTCTGAAAAGGCACAACCCCTATTTATCTAGTGAACTCTCTAAGCAACAGAGAAAGTACAGTTTGTCCTCCAGATCCAGTAAGCAAAACTCACATCTTTCCAAAATGACCAGCTACAGATTGCTAGCATTTTGTGTTATTACCCAGAATGAAAAAAAACATTGTCCATAGGAACAGTCTCCACAATCATTCACTATAACAGCACTCAAGGCATGTGTACTTTTCACCCATCAAATTTAGAAAATGTGCACCTTCCCCTCAGCTTGCTGTGGAGTAAACAGTAAGTGTCTGTGAGACAAGATCCAGAGGCTTTGACTTGAAACCCATTTGGATAAAATGGAAAGTGTGAAAAAATATTTTTTTAAGAAAGAAGGATTGGTCTAACTGCTCTCAAATAAATCAGCTCATAGGTGTTTACCAAACCTGTCAACTCATCTATCTGCTTCACATTTTGTTTTTATCTCTCTACAGGAACCCACACTGATACACTATAATTTAAGATAAACTGTGTCCCTTTGTAACAGATTGCTTGCACCCATCACTAAGGAGATTAATGGCTGAAAGGAGAGTAGAACTGAGTTTGAGAACCCTTTTCATAATCCAACAATCCCAAAATCTTTAAGAATCTGGCAGAGCAGGGACTCTGCATTTTAATTCAACAGCTGTTCTGTGCTCATCAGTAACTTGCACAGGAGTTTACAAAACAGAACCTTCCTGATAAACTGGAGGGAAGTCAGAGAAGATCAGCTAAAATGATCAGGGTGTTGTAGGGACTGAGATGTATGAGAACAAAACGGTTTAGCTAAACACTGACTAAGCAAGAGATTGGGATGTAACTGAGCTGAATGATCTGAGCACAAAGCAGGGTGAGGAGCTGTTAAACTGGTCCTTGAGAGTGAGAGCAAGTAGGAGAGATGGGGTAAATCTAAGGGCTTGTATACATGCAGAATTCCATTGGTTTTACTCAAAGTGTGATTGTAAACTGAGTTACTTAAATTAGAGCAAAGGGCTAAGTGGACATTCCTATTTTGGTTTAAAGCAGGCTTCTTTGGGATTTATTTAAATCCTTTTGGACTAGGTTTTAAACTGCAATCAGCTACTCTTAAACCAAAATATGAGTGTCTGCACAAGAGATTGCACTAGTTTAACTAAACTAGTTCAAATGTGTATATGGAAAGGTCTAGAAAGGGAAAAATTAGGCTGAAAAATTCAGTCTCTAGGTTGTGGAAAAGAAGTTGTGGAATTTCCCTTGCTTGGAACTTCTAAAACTAGACTGAATGAAGCACTAGGAAAAGTGCTGTAGGGGACAAGCCTGGACTGGCCCCACTGGAGATGGACTGGATGGTCTTTTCCAGCTCCAAAATCTGGGGTTCTGTGAGTTTTAAATGAAACATGGGATGTTTAACTTTCATGTAGACAGCTCACCTGTGTCATCCACAAAAATAGCTATCAATGAATGAGGTTAAGAACTGCCTAAAAATGTATGGGAGGTTAGGAATTAGCATGTGTGTCACCTCCATTCAGCAGTTCCAGGGCCAAACTCAGACCTAGCATATGTAGCTGCTACTCCAGTGAAGTCAATGGAATTGCAGTTCATAGAACTGGATGGAACCTCAGGAGGTCATCTAGTCCAACCCCCTGCTCAAAGCAGGACCAATTCCCAGACACATTTTTATCCCAGTTCCCTAAATGGCCTCCTCAAGGATTGAGCTCACAACCCTGGGTTTAGCAGGCCAATGCTCAAACCACTGAGCTATCCCTCCCCCTAGTTACTTGTGGCAAGTCTGAGTTTGATCCACTGTCTCCAACCTTAACATTGGATGTAAGGAGATCCAATTGCCATCATCGACTTGGCAATTTCACAATATCTTTCAGCTGGCTCTTTTTGGCAATCAGGTGGCCATTCCAGATTATAGACAAAAAAGTTTGTTTGTTTTATTTTGTTTGGTGTCTTGGAAATGGACTGTTTCCCTCTCATTCCAGACCCGACACGAATCACATGCAGAGGGAGATGATCATCTAATTTTCTTCTCCCTTCACAATCCATTTGATATGCATCTGGGGGAAGTTCAACCCATTATGGGAACAATGCTAACAAGGTCTCTTTAACAGGTTCACCATGCATCATTTCCCGTTCACATCAGAACTCTGGATAAGACTGAAGCCCACACAACTCAGCACAAACCCCATAAGCTAGAGACGGGCCTGAACCAAAATGCTGAATACAAAACCCTTTGAAATGTAGAAGGTGTTTGAAATCAAGTTCTGAATTTCCTGTGTGGTTCCCAGCATTAATACCCTCTGAATCTAAATCCTGGATGCCAACAGCCCTGAGCTTTGGAGTGCTGGGTGTTGTGGTTTAAAACCATCTCTGTTGTCAATGGAAGCAATTCCCTAGTGTGTTTCATGTATAGATCCAAAACCACTTTGCAAAGGTGGGTAAATATCCTTATTATTTTACAGATGAGGAAACTGAGGCAGAGAGAAGTTAAGAAACTTGCCCAAGCTCACACAAGTCTGTGGAGCAGTTTGGGATGGAAACATGACAGCCCTATCCAGTGACTCATGTTGCCTTTGCAAGGAATTACAAAGCATTTACAATAAATGCAATTGACAAAACTAACTACAGAAAATAACACTCATTTCATAAATATCTTTGACAGCGCGAGGCCCAGTCTTAGAATTATTACAATAGTGCATGGTGCTAGCAAGTGTGCCTTGCTCAGTCAGCATATAGCCTAGCTTGTCACTTGGACAAGTTTGCCCATTGTTAATTGTGTTCTCTTCCTGAAATTATGATGCAGCTCAGCTCATCATGCTTTGTATACAGATGAAGGAGGGTGGTGTGGGCTGGTGGTTGATGCAAAGGGCAGGAATGAATGAAAAAGGACCTGGTATCAAAGTCCATCTGAACCACTTACTCAGCTGTTTAACCTCAAGGCAAGTCATTTGACTTATTTATGCCCAAGTGAGCCTGGCTGCAAATCCCACTGAAAACTAGATGCTGTGTCTGATTTGAGCCAGTCTAAGATAATGGAAAAAGTTTACAAAGGAAATATAATTCTACTGATAATTTCTGTGCAATGGAATTCTCTCAACCAAGTTAATGTGGATTTATACCAGCGCAACTGAGAGCAGAATTTGGCCTGATGCTCTTACTGGAAACCCCAATCAATCTTCCCTTCCATTCCTTTCCTTGTGTGCCAAGCATCTTCATTCAAGCCCTCCTTCCTTCCAGCCTACTGGCACTAATCCAGGATTGGGCTGCAAGGGTATGTCGATACTGCAGCTGGAAGCAAACTTCCCAGCCTGGGTGGACAGACAAGTGCTATCACTGCTCTAGCTAGCATGCTAAAAATAGCCATGTGGACATTGAGGCAAGGGGCATGAGCTAGCCATCCGTGTATGTACTGTGTATGTATGTCAATTGATCTCTGATATCTTGTATTAACAAATTTAGGCATTAATTCTTTTGGAGAAGGTGGAACTTTTTATTTGTATGTTCCCTTCTTTCCAGGATCCACCCGCTTTCTGAGATTGTGGTCAGGTTGTGAACCTGGATGAAGTAAATCTTAGTGATTAAACTAAGGGCTTTCATTAAATAGGGGACAAGCACAATTATATCTTTCTGAATCACTACACTACATTAATACTTGCATATGTCAAACTAAATCTACAGTCCTGTTGCTTGTTATACCTTAAAGACTGTTGTTTTAGCTCAGTATTATCCCCTTGTAATTATAGTCTTATGGATTTTTCTAAACTGGGATATTATCTGTGTGTTCCTCAGCGTAATTCACTGAAGTTTATTGCACTTAATGTTCCTGTAAATTGCTGAGAGAGACTGTTAAATAACCATTATATCTTGGCTTTTGCATGCTCAAACCTGGTTCTTTTCCACTCTGGGTTAAGAACAGTATGATGGATGCCTTTGTGGTGTTGCTGTTGCCATAAAACTGGCCAGACCACAGAATACAGCTTCAAATAGCCTTGTTTATTAAAATAATATTAAAAAAAAAGACTTTCAGCTCACATACCAGCTCAGCCCTGGCCACCCTAGCATGACTGCTTGTCAGTTAATCTCCTCGTGCTTCAAATATGCCCATAAGAAGCTGTGTGCTGAGTAAGAATGGAGCTATGGTTTTCTTAGTGAAATTACTTCCAGCCAAATAGTGTTGCAAAAGCATCTTAGGTTGTCCAGCCCTCATTGATACTTTCTTATAAAAATGCAACATAAATCTCCTCTTAAATATGTTTGTGTGAAGCACTGAAGACAGATGGAGCAATGAGTCTCTGTACTCTTGGATTAATCCATAACAGTTACCTTCAAATCATTAAGTCCTGCTGCAGGCCTGTGTATGTAAAAGCATCAGGATGTATTGTTCCTCACAGAGATATCTATTTATTCCCTTAGTCTACTCAGAATAATGATCTCTTGTACAAGGATCAACCCTAACCAAATCCCTAACCTGGAGACTCCCAAGTTCTCTGAAAGTTTGGAACAGGATTAGTGTTTTGTGGTTTGGTCCATGTCCACTTATAGGTCATTTCTGCATACAATGCACAACTAATGAAGCAATACCTGTGTGGCCTTGTGGATTAATGTTGTGTACATACACAGGCACACAAACATAGTCAAACCAACTGCAGGCAATAAGATTGGATCATCTGCTGAGTCGGCTTTGTGGGAATTGCTCTGAGGGTTAATTAACTTTATTTATACAGTTAAACTTTTTTTTCTACAAACAATGCTAACAAAACTAAGGTCCTATTTTAAAAAAAATCACGTGATGAAGGTTATACTGCGAGATGTGCATGCCGAGACACTCTGCAAGGAGATGCTGCCAGCCCATTTTGTGATTTTACAATCACACTTCTCTATTTTTTTTATGTTTTTTTCTCTCCTGTTGCCATGTGAAAGACCCACACAAAAATGCAGGCAGCAGACTATAGTAAAACTAACTAAAAAGTGCTGTCAAAGTAAACAAACGGAAAAAAATTAGAGAAACATCTTTTTCCTCCAATCTTTCAGTTACAGTCAACCTAGGTGTTACTTGTAATAATAAAAATAAAAAAAATCAAAGAACTGTGATTTTTTTATGCTTCCTTTAAAAAGGCACTGTAATAATAAAAATCATATTTGAAAAAATCATTTCCATTATTAGTAATAACTTTATAACATAATTTAAAGTATCTAATTTGAATCTCACTTAGTTTTCACCATTTCTCTTTGGTTGCTTTTTGAATTTCACTTAGCTAGCACAGAATAGGGAAAGTAGTCTAGTGGAGTTTCACTTTCTGTATATAGTCAGTTTCATTCTCCTGTTGTCATGCTTTGGCTCCTAATGTTTGTGTTTGGGAATATTTATATCCCAAAGCAAAAACCCAAGACATTTCTCTTCAGTCCTCTAGGATTTTAAAAATCTTTTCTTATTAATGAAATGTAAATTTTAGATGTAAACTACTTGGCGATGTCCCCCTTTTAAAAAGTGCATAGCTTTTGACGTTATTTTTTTAAACACAGTTTCTAAACTCTTGCTCAGAAACATCCATTCAATAGGTCCTTTTGCTGAAGGAAACAGAGGATGTTTAACTGAGATCTTTAAAAACCAATGTGCCTACTGAATTTTGAGGGAATAAAGACATAAATATCAGCTTGCTTGCTTGCTTTTTGAACTAGCTGTCAGCAATGTCAAAGTGTAGTGGCAGATTTCCCTTTTGAAGACAGTGCCTGTTTCAAACGTCTCTTCAAGTCTTGCATGTTTGGAGACTTGGGCCGGATGAGGTGGAGCCCTCTCCGTTTTTCCCCATTGCAGCTCCCAATCATCCTGCCCACCTCCTGGCAAAGTTGCTGGAAGGCCTCGTGCACCCCCTCACAGTTCTCCCGGGCTGACACTTCACAGTAAGTGCCACCCAGCTCATTGGCCAGTTGAAGCCCTTCTCTGGAGGACACCTGTCTGGCTCGCAGCAGGTCTCCTTTGTTGGCCATCAGAAGCAGGGGGATGTTGGCGTTGGGGTGGATCTTGCGAATGTGCTGGTACAGGGGTCGGATGACCCGATAGCTATCGTAGTCCGTGATGGAGTAAACGAATACAAAACCATCTGCCCAGTAGATTGAACGGTTTATTTGCTCCTGGCAGCAAATACTGTCATTATCATCCTGCCATCAAAACCAAGAGATGAGAGATTAGAACACAGACAGTAATAAGAGTATGTCTACACTACCTGCCGGATCGGCGGGTAGCGATCGATTTATCGGGGATTGATATATTGCATCTCATCTAGACGCGATATATCAATCCCCGAACGCACTCTCGTCAACTCCGGAATTCCACCAGGGCGAGCAGCAGTAGCGGAGTCGATGGGGGGAGTTGCAGCCATCGATCCCGCACTGTGAGAACGGGAGGTAAGTCGAAATAAGATACATCGACTTTAGTTACGCTATTCCCGTAGTGAAGTTGCGTATCTTACATCGACACCCCCCCACACACCCAAGTGTAGACCAGACCTTAAGAAGCAAAAAAAAGCTACCATCAGACAGGGCAGCAGCAAGTGATCATACAGCATTGGGAGCAGGCAATTGCTCCATTTCATCACATTGCTGCTACTTAATCTGACACGTGTATAAAGCAAAAAGCATCTCCAACTGCTGTTGAATGTGCCAGGTCTAGGATGAAATCAGGGGCAGTTCTAGGAATTTTGCTGCCCCAAGCACGGCAGGCAGGCTGCCTTCCGCAGCTTGCCTGCGGACGGTTCGCTTGACCATGCGGGAGGTCCTCCGAAGCCACAGGACCAGCAGACCCTCTGCAGGCACACCGCGGAGGGCGGGCAGCCTGCCTGCCGCCATCGTGGCGCCGGCAGAGCACCCCCCGTGGCTTCCCGCCCCAAGCACGTGCATGGCATGCTGGGGCCTGGAGCCGCCCCTGGATGAAATACCATGATATGTCAATGGATTATGAACAGGACCTGGAAGCACAGATACTGGAGTGGAGACCAGGCAGTTGTTCAGTGGTTAAAAAATGGTCAAAACATTGATGCTTTGTTCAGATGGATTTTTTATTTATTGAATCTGTATTCAGCGCCTCTCCTCCCGTTATCAGGGGTGATAAATGGCATCATCAAGGTTAGAGCCAGAAAGTTAGACAGAAAAAAACTGTTAGATCATCTAGTCTAGTTCCACTTATCCAAGGGAAAGATTGTTCCCTAGAGTACCTTCGTTAGTGCCTCTTCCGGTCCATTGTTTAATATCTCCAAGGATGGGGTTTCTACCACTTCCCTGAGGAGACTTTTCTACTGTCTGATGGATCTTACCATCTGCAAATTTCTCTGGAAATTCAGATTTTTTTAGAAAAAATAATCTGCTGCAAGTGATTGTTCACTGGAGCTGAAAATAAATGGTGGCCTGAACACTGATTACTTTCTCCAGGAGGCAGTGGATTTCTGATTACTTTTAGCTGTCTTTTTGTCGTGCCTGCACAGTCCAAGAGCGCCCATATCAGGTGTCATAACATCATTGCTCCTAATCAGGACAGGAATAACAATTACCAGGGAAACAATGCAAAGGAAGCTGATGTGTTACTTTTTGGCCTGAGCTGTGATCAGTTCATTTCTAAGTATGAGGGTTTTTTAGCCTAATTGATTACTTTTAATATCCTTGCTGGGGTTTTATTCAATTAGACAGAGAGATTAGGCTTGCATGTTATTAGTCTGGCAGGCTTGGTCTAATAATAAATGTTTCTGCCAATATTATAGGCTCTTTGAAACCAACATACAAGTCCTTCTAATTTCTTCCACTCTAAGTCAGATCCTACAAGGTACTAAGCACTTTCAGTCACCACTAACGTCAGAGGGAATTAAAGTCTCCTGGAACCTTTGAAACCTAACCAGGGGATGCTCAGCATCTTGCAATGTCTGGCCCAATATCTTTTGCCAAATTAAATTCTGGGGGTCTTATCAAATTATTGAATGGCCCAATATCAATACATTGTCCAGAATAAATTGGCATAAAAATAATCCATGAGTTAATTGGCTAAATGAAAGCTGTAGGACAGACCCAAAATCTAATCACCCTAAATTAAAATTGAACTTCAGGAACCTCTCAGACCCTTCCCCGTTACCAAAACATTATTCTATTATATCGACCATTTGTATGGAATTCTGTTTCTCTTCTTCTCAGCATGAAACATATTTAACTTGTCAAATTCAACAGCAAGAAAATAGGAGAAAAGGCCAAAATGTTAAACCACGGCTGTCTAAAGTTAGGCTCCTAAATCCACATTCAAGCACTTAAATAAAAGTGATCTGTTTTCTCAAAGGTGCTGAGCATGTGCAGCTCCCATTGGCTTCAGTGGGGTTTGTTGGTGCTCAGCACTCGCCCCAAATAGGTCACTTTATTTAGGCACCTAAATATGGGTTTAGGAGCCTAACTTCAGGCACTTGGGGTTGAAAATGATGGCCTAAATGTATTACGTAATAACTGATCAGACAGCAGGAGGAACACTGTAGGCAAAACTAAAAGAGCAATCTTTGCTTTAGGGGGAGATTTCTCAAAGGTACAAATGGGAGTTGGGGCCCAGCTTTCACTGGAAGTTGGGTACCTAATTGCCCTTTGTACCTCTGAAAATCTTTTCTTTAGTTTAGACCACAGACATTGGAGGCAATGGCTCAAAAAATCGATTAACCCCTCGTCTCTTCAATCTCACAGTGCCATGACACTAGATCCCATCCTGTCTTTGGATTTTTCTTATTAGTGGCGCTGTGGGCTGCACACAGCAGTAAGGCCATATCATTGGTACAGCAGCACCCTAAGACATTAAAGGGTTGAGATACTCATGGATCATCTTCACATGGAATGCAACTCTCAGGATATAAGAAGTGACCACTGTTTATGTGAAATGAGCTGCTGGGTCTCAGTCCAGTTCCTGCTGAACAGGTGTCTAACCTCACAAACACCTTAGAATGAATAGATAGCTTCACTGGCAGTTCAAAGGTTAAGGTGAGTGAACTCTCTGGTGCCCCAGGTCAGCACATTGGTAGGGCAGTGTGAGGGGAGAGGGGAAGCTTGCACTGTTACTATAACTGATCTGTATATAAGTAGCCCTCCTTTGTATCCCCCAGCCCCTTTCACCAGCTAGCTCGTTTTAGCAGGGGAAAGAACTAGTTGCTATAAACAAGGATTTGAAAACTTCTTTGGAACAGATGCATCATGCAGAGAGCTTCCCTGAGCAGAAGTTCTCAGTTACAATGGTTGGGCCCAGCCAGCTGTAAGATAGATGTGATAATCCTCAGTGGAACGTTTTATTCACAAAAATAAAAGACTAATGAGTTAGTTTGTTTACAGACGTGTCTCCTTATGAATTAAAAACTACACATTGTCACTGGCTATAGATATTTCAAGTAGAAATTAATCATCGAACAAACCCAGTTATCTATCTGCTTCTGGCTTTTTTTGAACATTAACATTTCCAATGTTAGAAGTCTGAGTAACTCCACATGACTCTCTCCAGAAATCACTGCACACAGATCTCAGAGTGCAAGTGACTCATTGTTGCTCAAGGACCTACTCAGAAAACACATAAACACAACCTAGTCAAACATTCTTTTGATGGCTCAATTCAGAAATTAGCCCTTGAAATCACTTCAGTTACACTATTTGGTGCGAACACAGACCCAAGCTAAAAAGCTTTTGTGGGAATTATTGAAACAGTGCAGGGCTTTGACTGAGACAAAGGAAATGAAGCCTCCGTAATTAAATTAGAAATAGTGCTGACTCCAAACCTCAGAGGGTAACACCTCTGAATGTTGCAGAGTTCAGCCCTGGTTCCAGAAATCAAAACTCGGGTCAGTGTCTAGTCAAAATAGTGAAATCTGAAAAATGATTTTATATCTGGAGAGAAAGGAAGGGGAGTGGACCTCCTTTACTCTCCCCCCACTCCTAGGATAGAATGAAAGGTGGATTCCCTTTATTATATATTTATCATGCTTTCCTGGTGACACTGCCTAATTTTTGTCAACAGGCTCTCTGAGTGATAGTCACACCTATGCAGAGAGCTAGCACCAGTTAATTCCTACCTAAGCATTACTTTGAGGGCGTAAGTGGCATATAAGCCATATGCTGGCCTCTGCAAAGAGGTGAATTTCATCCTCTGAAAATGATAGTTAAGGTTTTTAGTTAGGGCTTCAGACTACAACACAACTTTTTGATCATCTGCTCTATTTTTATGAATAGATAGAAAGACTATACTTTGCAATTGATGTCATTTTGTACTTTGTGTCCCTGATAGGAGAGTTTCTTTTACTAAATTTCAAACCTACTAAAATCCTTGGTTCAACTAGACTCAAAACTTTGCAGGGTCAAGTTCTGTTTGGCTCTAGCAAAAATGTGAGATCTGGGCTTCTGCATGCATTTTTATTCTTGTTTTATTCCTCTGGAAGCCTTACAAGTACGGTAAGAATTCCTTTCAAAATAGAATATTGTTTGCATAGCACAGACTTCTGCTTCATTAGAAAAACCTGTGGTTTTTAAATTAAATTTCCTTGGAAAAATAGTTGTTTATAGAAAGAGAATATTTTTTTTTATTTCTCCCCACAAAATCTGACCAAGTTTCCAAAACATTTTGTAAAGGGTTCTGGAGGTTTCCCTGCCTTCCTTTTGTCAGTGTGGATGATGGTAGCATTCAGAATGAATGATGACCAGGATATATGTTCTTCTCTCTCACCCACCTACATTCTAAAAAGGCATGGGACGCGATTGGGACTTTTGGCTTTTCACTTAAACCAATTTATAGTGATCAAAGAAACTGAGATGGACTCCTGGACTACATGAGATTTCCTGTCTAGCTCTGCAAACTAGGGATGGGATAACTTAGCCAGGACACAGAGAAGCACCCCTATTTTCAGGTGCTTATCTAAACTAAACAGGATCTTCAAACCTTTCGAGGTTTGACATGAGAGAGGATGAGGTTGTTAAATGGTGTTTGGATTCAGATGTGTGCTAGGTTAAATGTGGGTTTGGATTTGGTTTCAAGGAAAAACCAACCTAGGATTTGGGTTCAGTGTTGATGAAAATGTGTTTAATTTTGGCCCTAAATCTTAGAAACTTAATGAAAACAGTTGATCTTGTGAGATTTCCACCATTCAAGGAGAAAAAAATCACAAAATTTGGTGCTTCTGTGAAATTTCCACCATTTTGGTCTGCTTCCAAACCAGCTCCAAAAAAGAGAGTCAGTGTAGCACTGCTCTTATATGGAGAGGTCCCTAGCCATGAATTATAACCAGAATGCCCTGAAATCTGATGGGGAGTTGGTGTGGTGGGGCTTATCCACCTCATGCACCTGAGAAGTAAGGAGTGGTTTAATGCAGATACTATGAAGGTCCCCAGCTGGAGATTTCTACAGCTGCTATAAAGACTGTCCCTCAGAAGGAAGAGAGATTCGCTCTGGGAGAGGAGGTCTGACCTGAGCAGCCAGATTGGCCTCTGGACAGTTGAGAGTTCCTTCTGCCCATCCAGGGACAGGAACTCCTGGCCAGCAATTAGATTAAGCAAGGACTTGGTTGAAGCGAGCTAACCCTGCAGTTTTATTCCTCAGTTTAAACTTGGGCTGCACTAAGTCATTTCTTTTGGTCTTGACTTAACTTGAAAGGGGCCTGACTTAAAGGAGTAGGCACGGCAGGGCAGAGCCCTTCTGAGCTGGGATGTCCACATTTGGATTTGATGTTCTGGCTCAGGCACATCTGCTAATGACAAGAGTTACGTATAGGGGAGACCAAAGAGCTGGCAATGAACAAAAGACACCCACTGTATTCTGAAGTATAAATGCATTAAGCGGACATTTTACCTCCAATGAGACAAAGGGTGTATCCTGCACCTGTAAGGAGATCTGCTCTCCATCTATGGTGAATTTTCTTGAATACAAGGCACCTAATAGAAAAGTAAGATAATTAGAGACAGTACATGTAACGGAGAAAAAAAAGTAAGTCCAGTCAAAATCAGAATATTCTAGTTCTGAGTCCTGGGACTTATATGGTACGTAGGTCCCAGGCTAGCCCTTTCAACCGGGGTGAATTTTTGGTTGCCCAGGTAACATAGTATTATATATGTTCCTTGACTGGGTGTTTCTCCCACCCTGGGCTGTATCTAAATTCTTCATTTTTAAACTCTTTATTAAAAATTAAATTAAATTCTTTATAAACTACTTTACCCGTGGAACAATCAGGCCAGATTATTTTATGTGACATGTTTAAAGAGCAACACAACAGTTTCAAATCCAGAATCCATTTTCAATGGTTGCAAATACTGGCCTATGATTTCTCCTGTGACTCACATTACTGACATGCGTCTGACAACCCACGAAAGCTTATGCTCCAATACTTCTGTTAGTCTATAAGGTGCCAAAGGACTCTTTGTTGCTTTTTACAGATCCAGACTAACACGGCCTCCCCTCTCATACTTCACATTACTGAGGAATATCTGTTCTTCTGTCTGACAGATGACTCCTTCCTAATGGTCTGCTACCTCTTTTGGAATGAGAGAGGACAACCTGAATGGGATTTCTGTGCACACTTAAAATAAGCTTTTGATTCCAAATAGAGCAGCACCCTTCTTTAATGCAGATTGGAAGTACTTGTAATCACAAGTGAATCAGGAAATTCACTGTTAAAGGCGTGAGCTGTTTTCCATGGATTTCTACTGGAAGTGCAAGGAAAAGCATGCCAAATACATACAGTATTGTAAATGGAGCACATAACCATGCATTAAGACTAGAAAGTTTAGGTTATTATTATGGGTCTGCAGAATCTCATCAGTCAGACTATGGTTCTGAAACCCCCAAAGCAGGGGTGGCATGTATCCGGGTTCCATTTTATCCAAATCAGTAAGGTTCAGCACATGAGGGCTGGATAAAAGTTTCTAGGCTTGGGTTTGAACTATATTTGTTTTTGTATTGCAGGTCCAACAACATAAAGAAAGCTTAGGTTTAGGGTTTATGAAGTATCCATGGTTAACATAATGACAGCTTGGAGACTGATGTCCTCTTTGTTTAGCTATAAAACATAATACAAGTGACATGGTGTGACAGGCCCTTTGTGGCTTCATGCTGCTACATGGTTCTACTACACTCAGCCCCAGTAAAGGAGCCACGAATGTGGGTCCTCCAGGCCTGCCTAGAGAGGCTGCACAGAGGCAGATAATCAGGCAGATAAACTGCTGGGCCTTAACAGAGCAGTTCCTGGCTGGGACCAGAGGAGCAAGGGAGGAGACTCTTCCCTGGCCACAGGAGCTCAAGGAACAACCAGAGTGTGGTTGTGGCTGCATTTGCCTAAGATGGGAGAGAAAGAGGACCTGAGAACTTTAACCCTACTGTCAGGGATGAAGATAAGGGAAGAGGCTCAATGAAATAGCAGCAACGAATTGAAGTGAGTAGTATATGGCTGCTGTGCATAGGGTCCCAGAATCGAAATCTGGAGTAGTGGGTTCCCAGGCCAAGCGATGTAAATCCTGAGTAGGGGACAAGTCTCATTGGGAACCCCAAGTGAAGGGCTGAAGTAAAAGGGCCCAGAGCTGGACTGAAGACCCTAGCGAGGGCAAAGAGACTGTTTCATTTATTGGACTCTTTACTACCCTGGAAGGAGTTCATTTGGACTTTGTGACTTGGCTGGAAGGCAAAGCCACTGACAACCTGCCAAGTGAGGCCGACAACCTACAGGATACCAGGAACGGGAAAAGGACTGCAGTACTGCACACAGCAGCAGGAGGCACTCACGAGGTAAGAGCCCCTGTTACACATGGCTAAACAGAGAATTACAGTCTCAACAGCTGTCAGTGTGGCACTGTTCATACTCTCCCAGTACAAGCTTCACTGCTACTGCCTATGCAATATGTTTCAACTTTGACCTGGAGGAATCCCCTCTAGGGGAAAGCAGGGAGTTGACTCTTCATGGCCTATTCAGTCCTTGGCCTCAATTCAGACTACTTATGAACAAGCCAATTAGCGCCAACTGTGATGCATGTGAACCTTAGTTTAAAACAATATATCATCCCTGTGAGAAATGTCTCTAAAATTTGGTTCACAGAAGCAGGTGTCTTTGCTCCAATGGAAAAATATCTGAGCTCACAGAAACATTTAGAATATGAGGACATTCACTATGGCAAAGTTCACTGCATTTGAATCCAGCATTAAAATAGTACATTTAAAACCTGACTGCACTGCATGAATAACTCTTCTGTGAGCCCTACGAAAATGTATCAGATGTTACGCTGGAAAAGATTGTGCTGTTTTATGGGGAGATACCTAACCCATGAACAAAGACCAACCAATATAATGTCCCTACTCTGTAATATATCACAGGAAAAAGTGCAGGTACTTCCAGATGCTGATAGTGTTCTGCCTTATATCCAGCTGCAGGAGAAGCATGGTCATGTGATCACAGATCTACTAACACCTGTTTCTTATCTTTAGCGTATTTGTTTCTGCTCCAGTATGGCTGTAGGGCTGGTAGCTTAATGGAAAAAAAACATGCAGTTCTTAGCAATCTGTCTGGCAGCAATCCATTGTGAAACTTAGAAGTCTAGCTTGATTGACAGTGTCTTGCAGGAAAAGTGGAGGAAAAGAAAGAGAAGCAGTACAGAGACTGAACTGTCAAGGTTTACTTAGGGTCAGTGGATGGGGGCAGTCAGTACAAGCTTCCAGACCATCACTCACCAGACAGGCAGGGTAGATCAAAGGCTTTTGGTTCTACTATCCCTATTTCTGACTCTTCCTTCTCAACTCAACATGTATCTCCCAAAGCAAAACAGTTACAAAATCACTAATTTTAATCCAGCCAAGCTTGATCGTTGACCCATAGCTATTAAGTGGCCTACATGTGAGATGAGTTAGCTGGTCTCAGTACAATTCCTAGTACACAGGTATCCACTTTACAGACCCTGCCAATACAGTGGGTGTCCTGGTTGGCAGAGAGGGTGTGGAGCAAATGGGTCACAGCATCATACCCTCTGAGACAGGGGTGGCCAACCTGAGCCTGACAAGGAGCCAGAATTTCCCAATGTATATTTCCAAAGAGCCACAGTAACATGTCAGCAGCCCCCATATCAGCACCCCTTCTCTGTTCCCAGAGCCTCCCAGCCCTGCTGATCAGTGCCTCCCCCTCCCTCGCCACACCTCCCAATCAACTGTTTCACGGCATGCAGGAGGCTCAGGGGGCGGGGAGTCGAGGGCATGGCAGGCTATGGGGAGGGGGCACGAAGGGGTGGAATGGGGGCTGGGCCTGTTAGAGAGCCAGGGGTTCAGCAGTGAGCACCCCCCGGCACATTGGAAAGTTGACACCTGTAGCTCCAGCCCCGGAGTTGATGCCTATACAAGGAGCCACATATTAACTTCTGAAGAGCCGCATGTGCCTTCGGAGCCACAGGTTGGCACCCCTGCTCCCAGATGTTCCCTGTGGGTCAGGATTGGACAAAATAGCAGGGCAAAGTGGGGAAAGCTTCTGTTACCATTGTACCTGTCCTGAGTACAGAGGACTTCAATCTAGCATTCTACATCAGCACTAAAGTCACTGAAAAAAGCAAACACATAGGACAAAATTCTGGGCTGATTCTTACACTCTAAGTGAAATCCCATTGACTGCACTGGGGTTGCACAGGGAGGGTAGCATTTAGCCTCTATTGTTCAGCTGATATATGAAACATTCCTTGATTCTGCATTTTACTGTAGGTATGTCCCCAAGCCAATCTTTCCCTCTGATCCTTTTCCATCAGGGTGGAAATAATACTGACTAAAAGGATCGTAAATAATGAGCCTTTGATTTATTGTTTTCATAACCTGAGGCAATTAACTGGAAATATGCACCTTATGGATATCCAACTGCTTCACTTTCTTGTAATACACAATGGCTGGAAATGGAATCTATCTGTAATGCCGCACTAGGAAGTAGACTTACCAGTATTGGCCTCATAGTCTCCAATAAATCTTTTAGTGAGAAAGCGCACAACCAGGGCTGCAAAACAAGGAAAAAATATGGGCCATTAATCTGAGTTAATATCAGCCTTTGCAGAATGCATGTAATGTCTTACTGGCTGACTTGGTGTAGCACCATGCTAAACATTGTTCACATATTACTCTGGGCATATGGCTCCATTTTTTGCCCGCGTAGGAAATGATTTGGGGTCAGAGCATGATACCATCACTCTGGGTTGCCAGCACCCTGTCCCTTGAGTTGTCCCATTGATTTTAATGGGGCTACTCATGGAGTAAAGTGAATGTCAATGAAGCTATGACAATCTGCCCTTTGGGCTTAAAATAATTTGATGAACTAAAACAAAGCAAATTCTTACAATACTACGGTTGAAGACCTGGTCTATGGATATCAGAGATCAGGCTGGATGATCTAATGGTCCCTTCTGGCCTCAGATCTGCGAATCTCTTCATTTTATCCACTGGACAAACTGCACATGCTGTGCAAGTGAGCAATCTGCAGCAAGTGAGGACTTCTTGCTCATCTTAATTCCTGATGATTTCAAAGATGCTAGGGCTAGAAAGCTTGGAAAACATTTTGCTGCCTCTTGATCTCTTATTGAGAAGAACTGTGGTATTTTTTTCACAGTAACAGCAACATTTCTATAGTGCCTTTCATCCCAAATCAGCTGGCAAAATTAATCAACTGACAAACAATGAAGGATCTGATTCTGCAAGCCCTATCTGCATGCAGCATTCCCACAGACTCCATTTTAAAAGCTTATTACACCCACCACTGACATGCAGCCCCATCTAGTCAGCTGTTTAACTATGCAGATATGCCACTATCTTCAATGAGCTACTTTAAATTTCTATAAATGGTGACTGCTTAAATTTTACTAAGTGGAAGTGGGACCTTCGATATAGTAAAACAAAGTTTGTTCCTATTAAAATTTGCTTATTTGTGAAATCACAGCCCACACATACAAAAACTAAACACTCAATTTCTCTCTCTTCCTTGCCTCTCACCCCAAATCATAGAAAAATATGTGGAAAATAATATTTTTTTCATCCACAGAGCTCAAAGTGCTACACACCAGGAAGGCAAATATCATTAGTCCCATTTTTCAGATGGGGAAACTGAGACACAGTGAAGTGACTTGTACAAGATCATACAGTAGGTCAGTGGTAACGCTGAGAATTGAATGCAGGACTCTGGACACCTACTCGATGCCCTATCCACTTGACAATGCCACCTCACATTTGAACTACATATATCGGATGTTCTGATCCATCTCACAGAAAATGCCGAGCATTTTTAAAGCAGTAATTAAACAGATACAACAGTTATGGTCTGGAGTATATACAGACTTGGATCAATTTGACCATAAAATGTAAATACAGTTACATTGTAAAACCAAACAAAGCCGTGTGGACTTACCTGTCTTGCCAACGTTACTGCCGCCAAGTACAACAAGCTTGATGATTTTGTTGGGCACACAGTCTAAGACAGGATTCTCGGGTATGGGAAGCAAGAGAAAGTTAGTAGAAAATTGTGACATAGTATTCTGAGAGATGAGACGCATGCCAGAACTGAGATCTGATCAGCTCTACTGGGAGTAGGGGGAGAAAAAGGGGAAAATAACTTCTTTGCTTCTTTTCTAGGCTGTAAATCCTTGGATAGATAAGTCCTCTCATTTCATTTAAGTAGCTTTTTAGAGAAGTATCAGAGCAACTGGTCTCTTCTTTCTGACGATTTTGCTCAGACAGCAACTTTGCAAAGCGGAGGGAAACTTTCTGATCAACTCCAGTGAAAACTGACTCCTGCATTCCTCGGCCAATCAGAAGTCAAAACGTGACATGTCCACTAGACATTCCACATAAAGTGTGTGCCTCCTATGAACCATGCTCACTCTGTTGCTTTATCTTTTCTTGCTGCCTGTTCTACATGCTGTACCTTGGCTCTGAGCTGAAAACACATCCTCCTATTTTTTTAATCGTCATGGTGGTTGTTTCAGCAAGATATGGCCACCCTGAACTGTTCTGATGAAATTGTAGTTTGAATAATTCTGTTCTGCCTATCTAAATTCCCTTTGTACTTTCAACTGGACCCAGTATTCTCTGCTGTCCATTCTGATCTGTTGGTTACAGGTGATGCACTTGGCTCCCTTAAGAGAGCTTGAGCTGATGGACATTCCTCTGCATTACAATAAGGATTTAATCAAATTTAGATTGTATTTTGCAGCCTCTCAGGAAGCAATACCTTTGGGTGTTTGTAAGTTATTAGATGACACAAATATTGTCAATACTTTTCATTATCGTTCAAGAACAGAATCATTTGTTGATAGCTGCTTTTTTTTTTAATTGTCAACGGTGTAACAATGCAATGAGTCTGTACTTAGACTGTGTGGGTATGCGTGTCAGCATTGTGTTAGGTCACAACTATCCTTTTGGAAATTTTAATGTGAATTTAGTGATGGTGATGGACTGTCAACCCTAGAGTCAAAAAAGGTCTACGTGCATCCCTACCGTGCTGCTGTGCCCAGCCCAGGGAGTAATGGTGCACCGTGGGCTCCAGTGTACATTAGGGCAGCTTTAACGTGTTCCATTGCTACAAAGGTCTGTGGGTGGGTGATGAGCCATCTCAGATGTGGGAATACACTAGCCACTACCCTCTCCTATCCTTGCAACACCTTTTGCACTGGAGCTTCCTGGAAGAGAAAAGAGTACAGAGCTGGCTATTCTGGATCTGCTCCCTATATGCAGGGAATTCAGGGCCTTGCAGCATCTTTCAGTCACAGCATGGCCCTGAGTTCCCCCTAGAGTAGGTTTTAAGATCCAAGAGTATTATGGTGACAGAAAACTAATGTAGCAGAATGGAAAATCAGGCCTCGGGTCTCCAGACTCCCAACCCTATTCTCAGTGCACTACGGTCAGGTTGTCAAAAGAGCTCTGGTTCCCATTTTCAAAAGAGCTCAGCATTCTGAGTGCATATTGGAGGCTAAACTCTTGAAATCTGGTCTTGGTTCACCGTGGTCTAGGGAAATAGGCACAGGAGTCAAGTGACTTAGGAAGCTTCAGTTTCTCCATTTGTAAAATGAGGGTGCTGCTAATTACTAAATAAAACTTGTATTGAATTGCTATGTGAGGGCCAAGTAGTATTGCTTTGTAAACTATTATAGTCACTTCCAGAGGTGGGACTAGAACCCAGAAGGATCAGCTGATTCCCAGTCCTGTGAATAAGCACCAGACCATGTAGCTTTTGGGGAATGGGGCCTCTCGCCACAGTTTCCAGTTTCTAAGAGTGAGAATCTGAAAGCAAGTTCTCAAACATCCAAACGATGAAAAATATGGCACAAGAAATTTCATTTAAAAATTGTTCCAATTTCACAGATGTTTTGTGGGAACAGGCCACATTTATTGGAGAGGGGGAGTGGAATTCTGATTTAATATATTGATCAAATAATAATTCAATTCTAAATGAGTTACTAAGCCATAGTCTGAATATATTAAAAAAAACTTGATTTGAGCAACTCTTGTGATCAACTGGTAAAGCTGTCTTCTTGTGTCTGTCTTTCATTGGAAGCTACTAATTAAAGGATCAAGGCGCCTTTTGTTGTCATTAGCTATTGAAAGCATATGTAGATGAGTAATATACAAATAAGGCAATGTATGCCAAACCATTAGGAGGCCAAAAGAGTGTCACCACAGGGAAAAGGCCAAATAAGTTAGCAATGTAACAAGGGATGATGTATATAAGCAAAAATGCTGATAGAAGAACATATACCTATTTAGAAGTCCTAAAGGAAGGCACGACAACTGATTCCAGTACATAATAGCAGAAACATTGTGATGATCTTGTGATAGAAATGCCAGCTACTCTGACAAAAATGTTTCTTGTTCTCTTCCTCCATTTATCCTGCTCTCTCACTGAGGCAAATTTCATGGAAGGTTGTTTAAGATCAATATACAGCAAATCTGTCAAGGTATATTTATATACTTAAAAACAAATTTGTCACCTGTGTTACTATACCTCAACTATTCAGCTCACAAACACAGAACTGTAAGAGACAGATCCTCTGTAGAGGAAAATTGGTGAAACAATCGACAATCTGGCCTGTGGTTATTTTTCATCATTAATACATCATTTCACTCAGGTTGGATCCTCAAACTAGACCAGTCAATTTCTGTTTCTAAACAGTTTTGCTTTCAGATTCTTATGCACTATCACAGTACTCTTGAGTTTCTAACCATTGTAGTTTCCAAAACCATGCAGAACTCCCTCTCCAGAACTTTTTTGTTGAAAGTTTAAAAAATATATCATGAAACATTTTTATGCTCAGTAAGTTTTGAAAACCCAACAACCTTCCCCAACTCATTTTTATAAAAATCTTAAATTTTAGAATCAAATTATTGAAACAGTTCTTTTAAATTATGTAGTAAATGCCTGAGGCTTCCTAATCTTTTCTTTATCCAATGTTATACATTGTCAAAATGGCATTTTGCTGAGTGAAACCATATTGAAAGGAATCACACTATTTAGGATTGTATAATTCAGAGCAAGAATTATTTTTCAAGAGGATCTTTATTATGTTTGTGTACAATGGGCTTACATTTTGCTAGGGTAACATGCTTTTAATTAAACTTTCCTTGAGAAAACAATGGCTTAAATTAAGGGGGGAAATGTTTGCAAAACTCTTAAGTATAGTAAAATCCAAAACTTTTTTCAAAAGTTCTAAATGTTTCACAAAGCACCTTTAGGGTGGTCCCATCCCAAGTTCTACATGTGTGCATGTTGTGGGGAGATTGTGTGTTATTTATTTCTGGACCAACTTTAATCGATATTTATTTACTAGTCTATGTTGCTTTTGGCTATGGCTTTAAATATGTGTTTTTACTTCTTTTATTTGGCACTCACACACGTTCAGGCAGGGAGCATCCTAAAAAACATATTTTGCATTTCTAGCATGTCTTCTACATGAGGATGACAATGTGCTTTTAAAACTTTAATTAACCCTTGCACATTTTACAGTGGGAGAGACAGATGAGCAGAGAGATGAAGCGATCTGCTCAAGGTAACACAAGTCAGTGGTCAGGCTTGGAGTCAGACCTGTCTCCTATTCTTGTGTTTCAACTACAAGACTATTCTGCCTTCCCTGAAAATGTATTGATAACAACTGTTAATTTAGATAATGTATATCCTCAGTTGTAGCAAACAGGCTCTGGACTGGTACATTCAGATGAGCCATTTCTGGGAAAAGAAGCTAAATGAAAGAGAAAATATACTTGTAGCAGGCTTTAGCTGGTGCTGTGACAAGACTCGCTGCTGGCAGTTTTTGTATAACTCCTCTGACTCTGAATACATTTTAAACAACAATAGATTGTTCTTTATAGCTTTGTTTGACTTTCTTTGTAGCAAACCTGCCGCCCAAAGGCCAGTTCTCACACCATGCAGAGCTTCTGCACTAAACAAAAATGGCATTTGTGTGATCTTTCTGCCATTGTAGCTTAAAATTAGCATAACTGTGAAATGTACAAAAATATTCTTGCATTATATAAGAAAATGTAACAATAAAACAGTATCAAACAACTGTGTGAAACAACCTTTCCATTGTCTGGTCAGCCTTTCACTTTGACTCATGGGCAATATATTTTTTATTTTTGATTTGAGGGAGGGGTAAAAGTAGGGTGTATGACCTAGCAATTACATCAGGAGATGCTCTTTCAGAGGACTGTCCTTTTTATTCCATGTTTTACATAGCATGTGAGAGTTCTGATTCTGGTGGACCATACTAGGTGGTACCATACTAAAAATAAATATTTGTAAGGATTTTGTACTATTTTGGTGTGGGAAAGAGGGAACTAATTTAAAAAAATCTAGTTAAAGGTTCTGCAAATCTCATTATTTCTGGATTTCCGGTTCCTAGTTTAGTTGCTTCACTCTCTATGGGAATGTTTAAAATAGTACTTAGCCTTCTTTATGTCTGTATTATTTTTTTAAATAACTGAAGGCTCTCCCGTGAGAGCAAGTACTAAATGACATGGAAAATGCAATCTGTAGGAAGGAAAATAGCTGCAAGCAAACAACCCAAACAGAGCTGAAGCCTGTGGGCCTCATAAAAAAGATTGTGCCTTGGAAGCTAAACTGTCCTATCCGTAGAGGTGTTTCCATAAGGTCAGAGCTGAGACACAGGTAAGGGGTAGTCTGTATTATCACTGCCCATACTGTACTTGTTCTGCAACTAGACACAGGGCTTCAGTCTTTGGTATTATTAATCAGGACCTTTCAACCAAACTACACATGTAGCTAATAAAAAGTTATCAGATTATTTCTGAGTTTGATAAACCATTCTACATAAAACTTAACTGTCCAGATAAACTCAGGCAACCTTTCTATTAATCTGCATATTTATATATTTTAAAACAAAAATAATAATTAGTTTCTGGTATGCAATGTGCCATCAGGCAAAGCTGTAATAGCATTCACCGATTTTTCCCATTGATGTACAATCACCATTGTGATCACTCGCAGAACTATGCACTAAAATAATCCATTTTGTGGTTCTGCTTAGATAAACATGCTGCAGAAGGGCATAAAATTACTTAATGCAAAACCACGGTCAGGCTTCTTTATCAAATCAAATCTATTTCTAAAATCCAATTTGTTGGTGGTCTGGTCTCTTGTTCAGAATACAGAAAAAAAAAATCCAAATAAAGAATTTCCATAAGGTCCTACATGTCCTCTTAGTTTCATGATGAAAAATGGCCACCCCACGAGGTGTGGCTATGTAGGCCTCTCCTTACAATTAGGCATAGCTGTAAACTCGCAGAGTCACTCTCTACATTTGTTCAATGCACAGCTCAATAGGTTGATCCTGAAGGGGGCCTCTCCACACTACACCAGAACAATTAATACATATGAACACTTCACTCTTCTTGAGTACTTTCTGCCCGTGGATCTCAAAGTGCTTCACAAAGATTAATATCTCACATCACCTTGTGAAGTAGCTATCTGTGAGGTAGCTATTTTTTTACAGATGGGGAAACTGAGGCACAGCAGGGCTAAGTGACTCAGGCCACTAAAGAGCTGTAGCAGGGGTGCTTCCTATGTGCAAGGAAGGCGCTATAACCGGTGGGTGCACCCCGGACCTCAGCAGCAGGGCCAGGAGCAAAGCCGGGCTCTCCTGACTCCCGGCCCTGTGCCTTGGCCCCAGACCCCTCCTGTGGCGGTTCCGCTGCTGGCTCGGCGGGACCCCGGTCCCAGGAGCACTGCAGGGAGGCAGTGGGCTGGTCCCACACGCCAAGCGAAGGGGTGATCTCCGGGCGGGCGGAGGCGGCCGGAAGGGACCTGAGGCAGGAAGAGCGGAGGAGGGGCGGGCCTTCCTGGCAGGGCAGCGGGGGTACCCGGCGCCATTTCGCTGCCGCACCGGCAGCGCCCGGACCCTTTTGGCTGTTGCGCCACCTGCGGCTCTGGCTGCCGCTGTCAGTTGGGTGGCTGGGTCCCAACATGGCGTCGGCGGCCGCGGGGGCGGCTGCGGGGTCCGGGGCCGGGTCGGGCGGATGGAAATACTGATGACGGTCCGGAGACTCGCCTCCATCTGTACCATGGTGAGTGCGGGGCCGGGTCGGCGGCTGCGCGTGGTGTGGGGGCCCCCGGAGTCACCGCTCCAGGCTCCGCTCCCCAGGTGGCAGGAGACTCGTGTCTGCCAGGCCCCCCGGCCTGGGGCGGTGGAGTCCTTCCTCCCATCGCCGCCACCTCCCTGGGGGGCTAAGAGATCCCTTCCCCAGGGCCCTTCCTTCTGGAGCCTCCACCTCCCAAAGGGCTGCCCTTCCCCCAGGGTCCCCACCTGGAGGGGTGGGGCCCTTCCCGCCTGGAGCCGCCACCTCCCTGGGGGCCATGAGATCCCTTCCCTTCATCCCCAGGGCTACCGACTGGCTAATGGGGGCCCTTCCTCCTGGAGCCTCCACTTCTCTGTCGTCCAGCAGATTCGCCTCCCCTACCCTTTCCCAAAGGGTTGTCCTTCCCCCAGGGCCCCCCTTATTCTGGAGCCTCCAGTTCCCTGGGAGCCAAGAGACACCCCCTCCCCCTTTCCCCAGTGCTCACTCCTGAAGAGTGTGCCTTGCCCTTTTCTCATGGGAGATCTGCCCTCCCACCCTCGCAGGGATCTGGACACCCCCACACAGGCACTCTCCCTGGTATTAGGAACATTTCCCTTATCGCAGGAGCCAGGTGATCCCCTTTCTATCAGGGTAGATATCAAGAATTAAAACAATTTATTAAAATAATCCCCTTCTTCCCTCACCCCACAACGCTGTACGGAACGTTGTATGGTTACTATTATTTATTTAGGTTGTGAGTGCGCTCAAAGTGTGCAAGGTGCTTTCTAACCACACTAGGAGGTGCAGTTCCTGCCTTCAAGAGTGTGCATTTAAAAAAAAAAAAAACTTTTTATAGTGGAAAATACAGGGATGACGTGTTTATAAACACACCCTTATGAAACAAGGGGTGTGTAACAGGAAACTATGGAGAAGGAAAGCTTCTGTGGCATCACATGATGGCTGCAATGAGAAATACTTAGGACAGGAAAGGCTGTACAGGTCTTCCTTTTCCTGCCCAAAGAGATTTCTCCAAATATAGGCCCAGAATCATGCCAGTACAGCCCTGCTCCCATGAAGTCAGTGAAACTTGGTGCAGGAATGGAGCCAAATCTGAACAGTAGTTTGTTCCACAATTCAAGAAACATGCCTCCTTTAAACAACCAGTTTGTCATTCCTTTGAGTAGTTGCTTAGGACCTGATCCCATATGAACCTTTTAAAGTGTTTAAAAGTGAGGAGGGATGGACTAAGAGAACTGGAGAATGTCAAACTTCACACTTCCATTTGCAATCATTAGTCCCAAGAGGGAAGCTCCCATAAGCTATTATAATTGTTTTAAATAAATTTGTAAACCTTCACTCGGGTTAATATGTTCAATAAGAGTAGCATGAGTTTCATATGTATTATTACTCTCGGATTCATCGAACTATACAGTAATTAAAGTCGCTGAATAAATGTAAAATCCTTAACAAACTAAAACTAGTACATGAATCAAGTGCTAGTTAATTTATCGCTAAAAACAGTTGCCTCTGCTGCAAAATGTTGCACCTGTAGCACAATAGCACACAATAACTCTGCAACATTTAAGAACTCTTCTTCATGCAGAAAAATCTTTTATCCAATTGAAATTGCTGCTGGAATTTAGATTGGCAGGATGTAGTTATATGAGTTGAAATTTGACCAGGGCGTTCAAGCTCAATGATCTTGTTCTTCATATAGTTCCATGAGATCTTCATAACTACAAGTGGTTAGAACCTCAATTTTACATTGCAGCCAAATGACAGTAAGTTTAGCAGCATAGTGATCCTGGTGTGTCAATTTAGTATTTTTGAGGTGGTCTTCTGAAGTACTGACTACCCAATTTACTTAACTTGAGATCTGCCTGGCTCATACTGTGTGGTATGGTTGCAGGTTTATAGTGCTAAGAGCCTGATTTAATGAAAAGGTTTTCTAGAACAAACCTCCCAACTACAGGTTTTGAAAACTCCTCACAAGCCCATTTAAAAGTGCACATGTGCATGCATGCACTTATGTTTCCCCACTGTAAACACAACTGAAAATAAGGCCATGGGAAGTGGTTGGACAGTTGCTTTGATGCAGGGTTTGATGCAGAATCCCCTGCCCATCTTGCATGTGCTTGACTCAGCCCCAGCTAATACTCTGGACAAATTCCCCAGCTCAACAAGCTGAGCATCAGAGTAAGAGAGTTAGGAGGGCAAATGTAAGGCTGAGTGTTTCCTGTGATCATGCAGCCAACTTCAAGTCATGCTTCCAATATTCAGTGGTTTGTTCTTGGTAACTACGGCCACAAGCATGCATTTTTGGATTGGTTCTACTCCTGTCCTGATTTTGCTTTTGGTTGGTGCAGTAGATGAGTGATTAGCAGATGCCCATGTTTACACCTTTAATGATTAAGTTAATGTCTAGTAAATCCAAAATGTTATAATCTCTTTTACCATAATTTGAAAATGACTCTGAATAAACCATTTAATTACCTAAACAAGATATGTTTGGGAATTAATTTTTCTTTAGGATTCTAATGATGTGACACATGTAAAAGTGTTTTACATCTTCAGAGTTGTGAGGTAATCCTCACAACACTTCTATGGTGTTATCTATGTTTTATAGACTGGGACACTAAAGCATGAGGAAGTTATGACTTGCTCAAAGTCACACAAATGCGTCTATGGTAGAACAGGATGCATAGCTCCCAGATTGGAGCTCTGACTTCCAGTCTCATTCTAATGGACAATACAACCTCTTTAAAATAAACAAACAGACGATTAAAATTGATCATTTAAATTCTGTGTCCGTACTGTTGAGTTTAAATCCTAACCAAACCACCCTCCTTAAAGCGATCACAGACTTTTTGTAGTGTGGATCATATCTCAAGTGTCTCATGAACACCCTCCTTCCCATTCACAATTGCAGAACATCCTGTGGCAACTAGAGTAATTTCAAACATTAGAAATGGATGTAAGGAAAATATTTAATATATTGTAACAGCCTTTGATTGTGATTCATTAGCTGGAAACTAGAGCCAGCACCATGTGACCAGCCGTATCCCCACAAACCATTAGCAAGTTCTTGGTGGACTGTCAGTGGCCCATAGGTAAGGCTGTGTTTTAGTCAGGGGTATTTTTTAGGAAAAGTCATGGACAGGTTACAGGCAGTAAACAAAAATTCATGGCCTGTGACCTGCCCATGACTTTTACTATATACTCCTAACTAAAAGTTGGGCTGGGGGTGCTCTGGGGGGGGCACTGTGGGTGCTCTGGGGGGTGGCCCGGTACCCCCACTGGTGGGGGGGGGGCAGGCGTGCAGTGGCGTGCAGCTTGGGATCCCTGCTGGTGTGTGGAGGGGAGGGTTGGCGGGGCTAGCAGGCTCCCCTACCCAGCTCCACATGGCATGTCTCTACAGCTCCTAGGGGGAGGGGCGGACAGGGGGGCTTTGCATGCTGCTCCCATCACAAGTGCTGGCTCCGCAGCTCCCGTTGGCCAGGAACTGCAGCCAATGGGAGATGCACAGGCAGTGGTCGTGAGCAGCGCACAGAGCCCCCTGGCCCGTCCACCTAGGAGCTGCAGCGACATGCCAGTGGGAGCTGGGGGGGACTCCCCCTAGGTAAGTGGTGCTCTGCACTCCAACCCTCTGCCCCAGCCCTGAGCCCCCTCCCACACACCGAAAATGCTGCTACTCCTGCTGGCCCAGGAGCTGCCCACACCAGCCGCTGCAGAAATCCCAGACCTCCGTGACATACGCGCAGCTGTACCCATAGGCCATAGCCAGAATCTGTGCTGGGCCTGCTTGACTTTAACTCTGTTCCTACGAACAGATGTCTTTGTCACATATTCCATGAGGTTCATTTTTCTTTTTGTAAATGTCTGTGATGCTTATTAGGAAAATGTATTGGAGAGGATATTGGTGACATTTGCTTACATCTCCTTATGCCCCTTGGACAAACACATGGATCTTGTGCTGAAGTTATTTAAAATCTCATACCTGAGCAAGTATGGTCCCAGTTGTCGCTGCACCTAACTCTAAAGTTATGTTAAATCAGATACTACAGCCTTCAAGAAAAGGAAATGAGATATTATAGGGCCTTCATTAGCCCTGGCAGAACAGCAAGTCTGTAAAGCTTCCTCCCTCTGCTAGTCATAAAACTGAGGCTTAACCTTTGAGTCAGAAGTCAGCTTGTTTTATTGCTTTATCTGTAGCTTTTGCACTGACAGGACTGCAGCAGAACACTTGTATAGCAATGAGTGATGAAGCAGGGATCTGATCTTTTCCTATCACAGATTCCTGTGATGTGTCTTAACAAGGAGTTAACAGCAATGTTGGTGTATCACAGTAAGTTAATTATGGCCACTTCCCACTAGAGCTTCATCTAATTGCTCTGCAAAGCTTGCAAGACAAACCTGGATAACCCTAATTCAGCATACACATTAATGGTAGCCTTATTTTTGTCTCCCATATCAGTACAACATGGGCCTACTTATTGTCTTTAGTACTGGTGCGAGAGAGGACTGACTACCGAGCGTAGAAAACAACTTGCAAGAAATGAAATTAGTATTTTTACTATTCATTTTGTGCAGTTCACTTGCAAATAAACATGTCAGTTGCCATATGAGCCACACACATAATCCATATCAGTGAAACTTTTGAATTGTCTTATTGCATTTTCACGGACACATGTTTTTAAAACTTCGTTGTACTGGTAATTTTCTGGGGAAGGTAACATCTATGGATAAAATAGTAAATAATGAGGGAAAATAGTTCAACTTTTAACTCAGACATTTGTTTCCAATTGTGTGACTTGTCTTACTTAAAATTCAGTTGAAGGAAACAAAAAGTTACTCTCCACTCTAAGATCAGAGGTTGGCTAGTTAACACTAACAAATATTACTCTTTTTAGAAAAAAATGTAACTGTATGTAACCCTTGGCAAATCATATAGTATGTCCTTTCTGGAAGATTTAGACAACTGCCATTAATTTTTTAATTTAAAGCCAGGCTTGTCAATAGCCTTTTCTTTGTGGAAGTTCCTGTTCCGAGGTGTAAAAAAAACCCCAAACACAAGGTGGTTTAACAAGTTATTGAGATGACTAAGGTCTTTTAGTACACACCTTTCTTAGGGGAGACTCCAGCCTTCTGTGTAGTCCAGGAGTGTGGTTTTACTTTGCAGTTGGTGGTGCTGTCTAGTTTGGCTCTGAACATTTGATATCTCTCCCTCTAGTGGCTAGCCCAAAAAGATGGATAAGGAACCAACTATTGTCACCAATTGGGGAGAACTTCTTTAACTCAAGTGAGTAGAAGTTTGCAGTTTTGGAGCTGGGGTTTTAGTCCCAGCTCCAAAGGAATGTATATGATTTATCTAGTAATTGCCTCTTGGCAACACATAGATCTATTACAGTGGGTGAAATTTGGGGAGCCCATATAAGGGATATGCATGCGCTCTCCACATTGTGCATCCCTTCCTGCCTGCTTCTGTGCAGTGGAGATTTGGAAGTGAGGCCAGTGGATATGATTCATGGATCCACTGGTGCTGGGGCAAGGACAGAAACTCCCTTCAGTTGCCTAAGTTGGTGTGGTGGAGTCCTCTGATATGACAAGAGGCTGTCATGAAAGAAGGTTGAAATTCCATAGAAGGTCAAGAGACATCATCTTGTACCAGTGCTAATGCTTTTCCTATTTCCATTAGCAAGGATTGGGCTGAGCTTCTCAACAGGCCTCTGGACGATTTTGGTGGCCCATCACCAGTCGTTTGAATAGGTCTGTGGCTAGTAGATATCTGGTAAATTATTCAAGGTCAGCTGAGTCTCTGTACTTGGATCATTATGATAAATTTAACATGCTTTCCATGCTTTCACATAAAAGCATCATTTGTTCCTTTTGGATTTATAAAGTGAAGTCATAAGCTTTTCTGGGTATATGAAAAATAAAAATATGAATATCTTCTTGGCCAATGTCAAACTAAATATGTTGAGATAGAGATACTTACTCTGATTTTGTGTTTTAATAAGTCAGATCGTTGCTTATCATGCTCCCTTTGCTGTGAAGTACAGAAGCTAGCAACTGTGGTTGAACTTAAATAGGAGGGAGAGCAGCAGCTGTTACTTTCTCTCTCTTGCCTCCAGACATCTAAGAAATCCCAGGGGAGCTATAGAGCTCAACATAGGAACAGAGAAAAACAATGGAGTTGAGTAGCTGTTCTCTCTAGCATGCTTGCCTGACAGGGAGCAGGGTATTTCTAATTGTAGATAGACCTGTTGCAACATCCCTTTCAGGTGGTGGGGTTTTGAAGCACTTTTCAATTAGGACTGGCAATGTGGATCCTGAGAGAGCCTTGGAAGCTATACTGTATCCCTTGGTCTCCACACGGATGCTTCTGGAATGTGTGGAATCTTGATATACCCATTATTCTCAAGCTATCCACTGGTTTAAGGATCCAAACCCTTGGTTGTTCCATGGAGTAAAACGCTGTAACCCTCACCCAATGGAACCATGGGAAATGTGGGTAAACCCACACTGGGGTAGCATGTAAGTTTGTTGTTCAAAACATTCACTGAGTAGTGCATTAGAACCTTTTTGACATTGTGCTATGAGATTCTGACATCGTAAACAGTGGATGATAATTAGGGAGATACATTAAAATAGCAAAATGTACATGCGGTGATTCAAGTGGTGTTCTGTATTACTGCATCTTCCTTGCCTGTTCTGCTTACAAGTGTGGAAGTTAGAGTAATCACAATGTAGGAAACATAGCGTACAGGTATAGTTGTCCTCTCCTCCTTGCCTTGCATACCATGTGCATCCCCTCATCTGCAAAACCAGACTGTTTTAGTCTGTAATTTTTCAAATGTCCAGCTGAGAGAGTTCTGACCTTGTGGTCAGGATAATGGGCTGCACTGTAGACAATCATTTTGTGTTGTCCTCGATGCCCCTCTTGTCTGTATGTTCAACTTCATGCCCAATGATGTATCCACTTAATACATCATGTATCAAGATGTGAATGCCCCCATTCTGATCCCCTCATAGGTTCTGTTACTGGATTTTAATACTCCTACTTCTCTGTACCAGCATGTAAATGTTTAACTGCTGAAATTGCATCCCATTTGCAAATTCATAATGTTAGGCTTTGCTTTTCATCAGTAGCTGCTTCCATATTTTCCTAGTGTTGATCCATCGTTATTTGGCACTGATCTGTGAAGATTGGGCAAAAATTTTAATTCATTTTTAGTTTGCAAAATAGATGCTAGTAATAATGGACTGGATGTGCCCTTGGGCCCTTTCAAACGGGCAGTTGTACTAGCAGGCTACGTGCCTGTTCTTAACGGATGGCTACACTTGCAGATGTAGAGCGATAGAGCGTTTTGTAGAGCGCAGTAGGGAAAGTGCTGCAGTCTGTCCACACTGACAGCTGCCAGCGCACTGGCATGGCCACATTAGCAGCTCTTGCAACGGCCACAGAGAGCAGTGCATTGTGGTAGCTGTCCCAGCATGCAAGTGGTTGCAACATGCTTTTCAAATGGGGGGGAGGGTGGAGTGGCACAGGGAGTATGTTGTGTGTATGTGGGAGGGGAGAAAGGGTTTCTTTGGGGGGCTGAGAGCATGTCAACGTGCTGTCTTGTAAGTTCAGACAGCAGCAGCCCCACCCCCACCCCCCGCCCCAGGCTGCCGCCTTTCTGTCATACACAGCTTTCCACGCTAATGTTTGCTTAGTCTCAGAGCAGATAAGCAGCTGGCTGTCAAACCGGGCTTTCAGTGGGCATATCCAAAACAATGACAAGACTGGCTACTTGACTTAAGGGATTATGGGATGTTTCCGGAGGCTGATCAGAGTGCAGTAATGCAACACCTCGTTCACACTGATACTGGGGCGCTCCAGCGGGGGCGCATCAAACGTTATTCTATTAGCTGAGGTGGAGTACCAGGAGCGCTGTAGCCGCAGAGTCAAAGCGCTTTATGTGCCTTGCCAGTGTGGACGGGTAGTGAGCTAGTGCACCTGGTGCTCCTTTAATGTGCTGTAACTCGCAAGTGTAGCCAAGCCCTTAGTTGTATGCCTGACAGGTTGTAGCTTAAATGGCTTTCTGCCTCATAGGGAGGGGTCAGATAGGAGAAACCCTGGCTCAGGGAAGGACCTGGGAGTGGACTGTCTACACCTTACAGGCAGAAGGACTGAGAGAGGGTCTGATGGTTCTTGGGGTTGCCAGGGCTGTGTATCACCTTGTTACCTCTTGCCTTCAGCAGGAGGGTTGTTTTTCTCGGGGCAGCTGGGTAGCAGCTGCTTAACACTGCCAGCCCTTCAGCCACTCAAGCACTCTCCTCTGAGCTTATGCCAGCCCTTTCTTTTCCTTGCAGTAGGTGCATCCCAACCCCCAAACCCCTTTGAATTGTTCCCCTGTGATATCCAGGTTCTGGAACTGTCTGCTCACAGAAATTCTGGATCCTCTACACCCAAGGGTGCTGTGCACACCAGTTTTACCTTAAACCACTGCTCCTGTAAACAACACAATACTTGTGAACACTTTAATGGTGAAACAAAGTGGGTTTATTTAAGAATGAATAAAGATTTAACTAGAAACAAGTGGGGAAAACAAGTTGTTACAATATAAAACCAAATCTTAAATGAGAACCTTAGTCTACACTTATCAGTAGTTACCGTTCCTATCTAATAAAGTAGATTTTTCCCCAAAGTTCAGTCCATTGCAGAGCTGGCTGGTTTCTCAATAACCAGGATCCAAACATCCATGAAAACACCCCCCTCTGCCAGGGGTTTTCCTTAGTGAATGAATCTATAGTGCATTTCCCTACACTCTGTCACTCTGAAAATGATCTTTTGTCTTTATTCATAGCCAGGGCGATCTCCTGCTTGCTGTAATGTTCCTTTTCACTTTCAGGGGATTCTGATAGTTTTTTGTTGTCTCTGACGGTTTTCCATTGAGTGTTCTGGGATGTGGCCTGGGACTACAGAACCTTGCATTACTTTGCCAGCTGACTAGCAAGAGGTGATGACTCACTTTTGTTTGAATGGGTAATTACCGAGACACACGGCCTTCTGGTAACTAATTTCTACTCTAAGTTCATAAAGCATTCCTTAAATATTGCCCATACATATATCTTGCAGAGATTGAGTCTTGACAAGTTGCGCGCTTTCTGTAGATACCATATACTCTTTATGGATAAATATTGTGTAAGACCTGTCTTTGGTATAGTGAGTTTGTCAGTTCTGAAGTTAGAGCTGTTTGCAAAGAACAGGGTATCCTTTGCCAAGGAGTTTTTGTATCACACAGGGTATCTGCAGAGAAAGCTCGGTTGTAGAGAGCTGTGAAGCTGTGGGGATAAATGCTAAGACAAGAACTTCTGGGACAGTGAAACTATTTTGAATTATTTTGTTTTATAATCTGTTAATACAGAGAGCCCCTAAGAAGAGAACTGGAACTGTGCTGTTGTTTGGGACATGAGTTCACTTTCCCTGGCTAGTTGATCATGCCGTATTTTAAATGAGCAAAGGTTTTCTGAAATTTTTGGAAGTTTGAGTCTGAACAGAGGGTTCTATATTTCCTACCATTTTATCCATCAATCTCTTTCATATCTCCTCCTTAGTTGGGCTCTTTAGGTTTCCAACCTTATTCTAGGACTGCATACAATTGCTACTCCTGAGAGAATTCTGTGCTGAAAAATTAAAAATTCTGCACATAATATTTTAAAATTCTGCAAGTTTTATTTGTCTATAAATAGACAGAGGCTCCAGCATGGCAGTGGGGAGTACAGGCCGCTGGTTGCATGAAGGTGGGAGATCACAGTGCAGCCCCTCTCTTCCCCCTAGGACACGGACTTAGTAGTGAGGCTGCACCTGACTCTGACACTGTACAAGGGCTGGGCCTGCCCCAGAAATACCCTGGGGCCCTGCTTCTCTGTGCCAGGGGCAAGCAAGCTCAACCAGTTAAGATCCAAATGTGAAGGGGCTCAGTGTGGGGGGATCCAGGTGTGGGGTGAGAGAGTTCTGTGTGGGACAGTCTGAGTGCAGGCAACTCAGTGGGGGAGACTAGGTGGCAAGGGGATCTGGATGCACAGAGGCTTGTTGGGGGTGGGTCCAGGTGCAGGGGCGGTAGGACTCTGCAGGAGTTTCCAGGTGAAGGTGGTTGGTGCTCAGTGGGGAGTCTGTGTGTAGTTAGGTGGGGCTCAGTGGGAGTCTAGGTGTGGGGGCTCAAGAAGGTGATGTTGGTCAGGGTGGAAGTTTGAGTGCAGGGAGCTTGGTGGGGGGGTGGTCTGGGTGCAAAGGTGGGCATCTGGAGGCGGGGGAACTGGTTGCAGGGGGCTTCAGATACAGGGGTTGAGGATCAGTGGGGTGGGATTCGGCTATGGAGGGCTGGGAAGAGTTTGAATGTACAGGGTGAGGGGTGGGGGTCTGGATATGGGCAGTTAGGATGCACAGGGCTTGGGCAGATGGGGGAGCAGCTCCTCATACACTGACCCCTCCCCATGTGGCTGAGCAGCGATAGGGGCAGGAAGCAGGGGAAGATGCTGAGCTTCCTGCAGCCAGAGGAGGTTTATGGAGGTGGGTCTGACGCAGCCTCAGTCACTCCTTGCAGGGGAAGAGGAAGCCCCATCCTCTCCTGCCTCCAGCTCAGCCAGGAACAGCAGCTGATCGTGGCACAGGGTAGGAGCCACCGGCTGGGGTGTCCCCAATCCTGTAGTGATTACCTCTCCGCTGACTGCTTCGGGTGCCTGAAACAATGTACTTGCGATCCTAGAGAGGAGTGCGTGACTACTCTTCCAGCTTCCCTTTGCTTCTGTGTCAGAAAGTCATTTTTCTGTGGGGAACGTGAATTGTGCGCAGAATTCCACCAGGACTAAATTGCAGAATATCGCCGTGTGTGAATGACTGGCAGATCCATTCCAAAGTACAGTGGAGTCTCTTCATACACGCATTTAACTTACACGAATTCAACTATACATGTGCAATGACCATATGCCCCAGAGTGAGTGTGAGATGGGAGAGGTGAATCTGCTGTTCCCTCAGTCAGTTTCAGTTCCTGTGTGCTTCTCATAATGTGAGCATCTTGCCATGCTGAGTGTGATTCTAGTGTTTAAAGATACATATTTTTCGTACAACATGGCCCCTAAATGCAAGCCAACTACTTCATCTGGTGCTTAACCGAAGAAACAGCGATCTGTTCCAATGCTGGAGGAAAAACTGGCTGTGTTGGACTTATTGAGAGACGGTATGTCAGTCTCCAACATGGCGTGTAAATATGGCCGCAACGAATCTAGCATCCGTACCATCAAGATTTGAGAGAGAGAAATTTGTCAAGCTCTGGCATCAAGTGCTCCAATAACTGCTAAGGTGACGAGCCAGGTGCATGATAAGACTTTAATGAAGACTGAAAAGGCATTGAACTTATGGCTGGAAGACATGAATCATAAACATGTACCTATCGATGGCAACACATGACGAGAAAAGGCTCTTAGTCTCTGCGCACTGTTCAAACCTCCTGCCGAAGAAAGACAGCCTTCTGATGAGAAGGAATTCAAAGCCAGCCAAGGTTGGCTTAACAGTTTTAGGAACTGCTTCAACCTCAAAAACTTGCAGACTACTGGTGAAGCTGCATCTGCTGATGAAGAGGCAGCAATAGCCTAACCCAAACAATTAAAGAAAATCATAGAAGAAAAGGACTATCTTCTGGAACAAGTTTTTAATGCTGACGAGACTGGGCTCTTCTGGAAAATAAATGCCCAACCGCACTTACGTTTTGAAATCAGAAAGACAAGCCCCTGGCTTCAAAGCAGCTGAAGACCATGTGACTGTGTTGTTTTGTGGCAATGCAACTGGGCATTTAATAAAGCTAGGCTTGCTCTGCAGGGCTGCAGATCCCGTGCCCTAAAAGGCAAGAACAAAAATCTCCTGCCTATGTTCTGGCAATCAAATAAAAATGCTTGAGTGATGGCAGTGTTATTTCTGGAATCCCTCCACAAGTATTTCATTCCGGAGGTCAAGTGGTACCTCGAAGAGAAAGGATTTGACTTTAAAGTGTTGCTGATTGTAGACAATGCTCCTGGCCACCCTGAGGCACTCCGGTTTGGGCATAACGAAGTTGAAGTCGTCTTTCTCCCCCCCATTACCTCCTCCAACCGCTCGACCAAGGTGTGATTCGCCATTTCAAGGCCACGTACACGAGGCTTACATTCTCACGGATATGTAGTGCTATGGATGCTAATCTCAATCTTAATGTGATGGATGTTGGAAGTCCTTCAACATTGCTGATTGCATCACTTATATTAAATAGGCAATAGATGCAATCAAGCCTGAAACAGTCAATGCATGTTGGCCAAACCTGGAAAGAATGTGTGAATAATTTTAAGGGTTTCCCGACCATTGATAAAGAAATGAAATGCATTGTTCAGGTGGCCAGGCAAGTGGGTGGTGATGGCTTCGTCAACATCCTCGAGGAGGTGATGGCTTCGTCAACATCCTTGAGGAAGAACTTGAAGAATTAATTGAGAACCATAGAGAAACGTTGACTAATGAAGAGTTAGAGGAACTGATAAAATCGTCTACAGAAGACAAAGATGACGACGAACAGGAAGAGCCAGCAAGTTGGAATCTTCATAAATTTGCTGAGGTGATCCAAGCAGTGAAACACTTGAATGATTTAATTTCTGAATATGATCCGTCTATGGAACAAAGCCTCAAAATCACATGTTGTATTACAGACGATTTGAGACCATATCAAGAAATGTTTAAGCAACTCAAGAGATAACAGTGACAGTTGCCAATCACAATGTTTTTCAAGAAAAAAACAACCAGCAGCAGATGATCCTGGCCCATCATCTCCTGTATCAAGCCTTGACGACCCCCCAGTAGAGTCATTATCATCGTAGACTAGCAAGAATATCCAGGATGAATGGTGAGTAGTTAGGTTTACTGTTTTCCTTTTTTATTCTTTCATTCTTCCATCTCTCTTTTATGTAATTAAAAATGCTGTACTATAAAATTTTTATTAAAATATACTCTTTATTATATACTGTACATTACTGTATACATTATACATTTATACATGTTACTGTACAGGGTTGTGTACTGTACATAAAACCATGTATACTGTACTTTATTGGCGATTTAAGGGATTTTCAAGGGTAATTTTGACTAGCTGCGATTTTCGCCTTATGCACTGCCTTTAGAACCTAACCCCCACATAAGATGTGATTCCACTGTAATGGATATTGTACATCAGTAAATAAGGACCAGTTCCTGTGAAGTCATGAGAGCCTTTAACTCAGTGATTTCATCTTGCAAGATTGGGCCCCTAAGTGAATAAACATAATTAAAGTGAATTATAAAACATATTTTACATGTTTTAATTTGTTTTAATTATGTTATGCATAGTTAAATTATGAATTTCAGTTTAATTATGGTATGCATAGTTACTTTGCAATATTTTGTAATTTTAGTAAAGACTGTAATATGAAACATTGCAGCACTCTGCAATTTAAATCTTTGTTGAGGAGTGGGCACAGGCAGCCACTTTTGTTTGTGCAGGTTGTAAAGTCCATTGATCAGTGAGATTAATGAGATTCTGTTGAATTTAGAAATGCTAAATCCAAGACACTATTGTACCCATTTTCCTTTCAAGATTATTGGTTCATTTCACCCATCTAAGAATAGTGAGTGCTGGAATCAGTAGTTCAGTTTACCGTAATTTGCTATGCCTAAAATTGCAGCCTTATTTGTCATTTGAAAAAAGATCATTTCAAAACACAAATCACAGTGTGAGACAGGCTGAGCTGCTGACAGTTCTCCTCTGCCCTCATCCCGTTTCAGTTTGATGCTGCTGGGCTCTGCAAGCACACGACCCAAGAGTTAAAAATTGGCAACAGATATTTTCTCCTTTCTGAAGGCTGATGTTGACATACAAGTCTTGTCTTTTAAAATCTGGGGAAGGAGATATTTCATTAATCACTTCTCATATTCCTGTTGAACAACAAATATCACCCGCCCAAACACACACCTTTAAACTTAAAAAAAAAAAAAAAAAAAAAAGTGGTAACTTAGGCCTGGTCTTCACTAGGAAATTAGGTTAGTATAACTAGGTCGCTCTGGGGTGTGAAATATCCACATTCCTGAGCGACGCAGTTAAACCAGCCTAACCCCTGGTGTAGACATCTTTAGGTCGACAGGAAAATTCTCCCTGCGAGCGGGCTACTGCCTCTTGAGGAGGTGGATTACCTACGTTGATAGGAGAACCCCTCTCTTTGGAGTAGGTAGCATCTTCAGTGAAGCGCTACAGAGACACAGCTGCAGCTTTTTAAGCATAGACAAGCTCTTAGTGCTCATAAAACTGGAATGGTCGCTCTTAGCCAGCCTAGCAAAGTGAAGGCAGGTAGGCCTTATGGAAATGCCTCATCCTATTCAGATTCCTTTTCCTTTTCTTCCAGGTTCTAAACAGCCCTGCTTTTGCTACATCTCTTCTCATCATTCCCTTGCTTTCGCTATATGCTTAACTAAGTTTTCTGATCTTAATGCCCCCTTGTGGGGTCCTGCCAGGGCCTGTCTCAAAACCCACTTTTGGTTTGCTCTCTGGTGTTGGGGCTCCTTTTCTAATTTATAAAATGTTTAGTCAAATAAAACAAAAATGATTGATTAGAAAAAGTCAGCAAGGCACATTGTGCATAAAATATATTGTCTGTACTGAGATCTCCCCTTAATCCTTCTTCCTTTCTTTTTGCCTGATATTCTTCTCTTGGTGGCAAATTCCTTGTGGCAGGGGCCTAATATTGTCTGTAAAGCGCTGTGCACATCTGTGTAGTACTGTAAAAATAATAAACTTTTCTCAGTCCTCATCTGTGCACTTAATCTATCCCAGTATCTGGGTTTTTGTGGGTGTAGCACCTCTAATGGAGTGTAGGGAGGGCCAAACTTGAGGCTTCAGTACCCATAAATCTAGTCTCTAATGTGACAGATTGTTTAATTTTAATGCATTACCAATATACTAGCTATATTGTGGTTTTACCTGTATTTGGTTAGTTACAGCAACATACTAAAGAGCTTCAGTAGAGCAAATCTTATGGCCTAAGTAAACCCAACTAGAGAGGTTCTCAAACTGTGGTCCACAAGCTCACCTCACAGATAGTTCCCTCTCAGGTGTGTGCCTGGGTGGCTGCACGCGAGAGAATGAAGGGCCATCCACCTAATTAGTGGAGCCATGCAGGCGTGGCTCCACTAATTAGGTGCCTGGACCCTGGAGAAGATGCACATGTAAGGTGAGGTGGTGGCCTTTGGTGGGATAGGTGGGAGGAGGCAGTGGGGTGAGAAAGGAGGGTGGGGGCAATTTGGGACGTGTAGGGCTGCGGTGGCCAGAGAAAGAGGTGACTTTCCCCAGCTCCAGGGCTGTGGCTGCGAGGGAGAGACCCAGCTCCTTCCCAGACCAGCTCTGTGGCTGCTGTGGCAGGGAAGAGACCCCCCTTCTTCCCAGCCTGAGCACAGGGGGCTGCCGCGGCAAGGGGGAGACGGCACATCCGTCACATTAGAAAGGTAAGACTACTGATATTAAAATATGAGTTGTGTGCTTTTATTTGTAGAACAAAAAAAGGTAATTTTTTTTTATATATATAGCAGTTTTATCCAAAGCGCTTTACAATATTTAGCTAACGATACAAACAACATTTGGAAAGATCATTAAGTGGCCGACCGAGACCCTCAGCAATTTTCAAGTGGTCTGTGGGGGGGGAAAAAAAAAGTTTTGAGAACCACTGCGCTATTGTTTGCAAGCTACTTGCAGTGGCTTTGTCTACAATGGTCTACTTAATTTAAGCATTCTGGGATGCATTAACTGTAATTGGATAGGGAGGATTCAGCAATATAAAATATGTGATGATAAAATTAATATGCTGCTCTGAATTTTAAAATTATTTTAACTTTGTTACCTTAGCAGAATGACACATGATCACATTTCCACTGTGTATGTGGAATTATCCATGGAATCACTATTTTAAATTAATCAATTGGGCTTCAGTCTATTAAGAGTAATCTAGGGAGGAATAATTAAAGCCTTTGAATATATTATAAATAGGGCTGAAGTAGTGAAATTTTTTGAAAATTATATATATTTAAAACATATACACACACACACACACACACACACACACACACACACACACATATGCACACGCAAATTAGTGTGGGCTTTTTTTTTGTAGCTCTGAGAACATTGGGGTATTAGNATACACACACACACACACACACACACACACACACACACACATATATGCACACGCAAATTAGTGTGGGCTTTTTTTTTGTAGCTCTGAGAACATTGGGGTATTAGGCTGAATAGTCTGTATAGCAATTGTGTGTGGACAAGACAAGGTTTAAAAAACTAACAAAAGAATCCAAATAGTCCTGAGCCGATCATTGGCCACTGAATAGCAATGTTCAACTTCAGAAGACCTTCAGGGCACAAACGTAGCAACCATCCAGCACATATGCAGTATCATCCGTAGCACCAAGATGCACAGTGGGCTGTCGTGGGTGCCCCGGGCATGGTTGGTCTTGGTGCACAAACCATGCCACACCTGAACCTGTTAAGCTGGCTCCAGAAGTCGTGTGGGAGCCCAAAACGGGGTAACTGTTTATATCCAACAATGAACTGTCACCCTTCACTTTGTCTCCTCCAGGCTTTACGTTCTCTCTGGACAAATCATGCAGTGTGTAATCCATTCAGTTATGCAGTACATGTTGAAGTAGTCATGAATGGTAAACAGATGTTTAGAGATGTAAATCTAATTTGGGAAGGAGTATATGTAGATATAATTTAAAACTAGACTAGGCAAAGCTTTCGGAGATCCTATAAGAATCATCTTGCATTGGCTGAAGAGATGTGGAAGAACACAATTTACCTAATAAATCTCTTCCATCTTTGCTTTCTTGAGCTAACAATATAATTTGACTGGGACATGGGAGCATACACTTTAATTTTTCACTTGTATTGTGTATTGAGCTGTGAATAAATTAAGACTTCTTTATTGAGCAGAAACATCCATAGCTTGCAAATCACCAGAGATGGATGTTGGTTCCAAACCTGGTGAATTTTGCAGTTAATAATCCAATAGTTTTTGAGGTTTTGTGAGCTAGTTCTGTGGATGACTAGCTTAGACAGCTTCTCTCAGTAGACAGTTCGTGAAAATGAGTCTCCTCAACTCCCCTCTTACCTCATCCAGTTGAACAAAAGCTGCTTTAAAAGGCTTTTGTGCACTTTGCATTAATATTGCATGTATTCACTCATTCCCAGTTTCTCTCTTTATTTATTTGAATCAGATATTGGCCTGTGTGCCCATTTGAACCAGTTTGAGAGATGAAAGGTAATTACAGAATAACTTAGATTTTAACTGTTCCCTACACCTGAGGTCCACCACCAGAGTACCTGTTTCATAAGAATGACCATCTGGGGTCATACAAATGGTCCATCTATCTAAGTATCCTGTCTTCCAGCAGTGATCAGTGCTGGATGATTCACAGGGAATCAACAGGGCAATTATTGGGTGATCCATCCCCTGTTGTCCAGTCCCACTTCTGGTCCTCAGAGTTTTAGGGATACTCTGAGCATGGAGTTGCATTGCTGACCATCTTGGCTATCTTCCATGGATTTACCTAATTCTTTCTTGAACCCACTTATATTTTTTGTCTTCACAATATCCCCTGACAGTGACTTCCACAGGCTGACTGTGCATTGTGTGAAGAAGTACTTCCTTAAGTTTGTTTTAAACCTGCTGTCTATTAATTTCACTAGGTGAACCCTGGTCCATATATTATGTGAAGGTGTAAATAACACTTTCTTATTCACTTTCTCCATACCAATACTCCTGAGGGCATTCTGCGCACAATATTTTAAAATTCTGCAAATTTTAATATGTCAATAAATGTGGAGACTCCAGCATGGCAGTGGGAGCACAGGCAGAGGTGGGAGATCACCTTGCAGGCTCATTCCCACCCCCTGCTCCCGAGCACAGACTTGGCGGTGAGGCTGCGCCTGATCCTGACACAGTGCAAGGGCCAGTCCTGCCCAAGAAACATCCCAGGGCCCTGCCCCTGCCCCTGCATGCCAAGCACACTAGATGTAGCCAGGCAGGCTCAGCCCAGCAGGATCCAAGTGTGGAGGGGCTTAGTGTGGGAAGTTCCAGGTGTGGGGTGATAGGGTTCTGAGTGGAGCAATCTGGATGCAGGTGGCTTGGTGAGGGGTCTGGGTGTGGGGGGATCTGGATGAACAAGCTCATTGGGGGGGTTCTGGGTGCAGAGGCACTGGGACTCTTCATGGGGATCCAGGTGAAGGTGGTTGGGGCTCATCGGCGGAGGGTCTGCATGTGGAGGGCTCAGCAGGGGGCTCTGGCTGCTGACTTCATGGGCTGTGGGTCTAGGTGCTGTCTTGGTGTGGCTCAGTGGAGTGGGGGTCGGTGCAGGGGGCTTGTTGGAGTGGTCTATGTGGAGGTGGGGTGGGGGTTTGGTTGTGGGGGGGCGGTCTGGGTGCAGGAGTGCGGTCCAGATGCAGGGAGGTAGGGCTTAATGGGGAAGGATCCAGATGCAGAGGGTGAGGTTTGTCGGGG